>NC_090935.1:1381442823-1381755793 GCF_040938575.1 Ambystoma mexicanum
GAATGTCCCTTATTTTGCATTGTATTTGAATGATACCAACTTCTTAAACCAATTCTGGGAGTCCAAGCATTATGACTGGACCCACAGAAAGGAATGATTAGCTCCCTTCAATTAACTGCTCATCTTGCATAAAATAATACTGCCAAAAGGACACCACCAAATCCCTTATTCCCTTCCTGACTTTCCACTGTCTTGGAGCAAAATATCCCATCTTCAATAAGTTGATCAATTTCAACACTTCTATTGTCCTTTTGTAGATTACTCATATTGCTTGAAAAAAGAAGATCCATAAAAGTTGAATTTCAAATAGAGACATCATTTTTTCTGAGAGCAAAGCATTTAACCCGCAAAGTACTGTACCATGCATGATCTAGCACGAAAGTGCTTGGTGCCACAGCGCACACGCGACTCTGATTTTTCAACTGGAATTTAGGCTAGTTGCCAATAGCCACACAGAACTCTTCATGTTGAGATGACAATTTTAGTCATGTTTTTCTCCTAGATGACACAAAAGAGCTAATGAATACTGCAATTGAGTTACTTAAGGCCTTTGGTAGTTCCAGTGTCCCCAGTGAAGCGTTGTATTTATTTATTTATTTATTTACTTACTTATTTTAATTTGTATACCGCGCCACATGCCCGCCGGCCTCAGGGCTCAAATCATCAATAATCAATTTGGACCCTAACTAAAGAGTAAGTAAGCCCTCCTTCTTTTCGCCCCATAATATAAAATGAGTACAGAACTACTTAGGAGCAGAATAGCCAGCTGTATTGAAGCAAAGTATCCTAACCTGGAGAATGGAAATGGTCCTCCTGCATGTGAGGGTTTTTGGAGCCAAACAACCACACTCTGTGTTTTGTCTTACTATCCAGTAATAAGGCTTCTCATTCAGATCAGCCGCTTACCTACACCCCTACAGTAGTTCCCACATTAACAAGTGGACTGAAACATGTAGGGTCCAGGAACACATTTTGTACAAGGACAGACTACATTGACTGTTT
The DNA here is from genome assembly GCF_040938575.1 of Ambystoma mexicanum. Lineage (NCBI taxonomy): Eukaryota > Metazoa > Chordata > Amphibia > Caudata > Ambystomatidae > Ambystoma > Ambystoma mexicanum. Next base: position 1,381,443,826 of record NC_090935.1, read on the forward strand.
TAAACACACATGTGTGACCATGACATGGGCACGATTGTCTGTGATTGTCTGTGATTGTCATTGTTATGTTTTCACAAAACGTCCATTATGTATTTCACTAGATTTAAGCCTCATTTTGGCATATTTTGTTGAGTTTATCGTTTTCTTTTCCACTGCCATGGGTTTGGATTTATAAAGTGCATCTTTGGGCGGTCTTTGCTATGAGATCCCCCTCAAGCCATAATGAACATAATTAGTCATTGGCATACAAGGGGCTCATGTAAAATTGATGTTGAAATAAGCACACTGGTATTGTTTCAATTATCCTTTTGGGCGACCAAACTACATTGTTTTGAAAACTATATATGTTTTTTTCTTCAGTTAACCTATGAGCTCTAGGGGCCTCATTCCGACCGTGGCGTTAACCAAGGCGCTATTAGCGCCTTGCTTGACGCCGTTATTTTTCCGACTCTGCCATGTGAATGGCGGAATAACCGCCCCATTCCAAGGTTGCCGGGGGCGGTAATTCCCCATTCACCATGGGCCCTTCCCCATTCCCATTTTTGGCCCATAGGGCTTAATGGGAATGGGGAAGGCGCTAATTATGACACCGTAAATTACGGTGCCCTAATTAGCTCCTAGGTCCCTTTGCGGGTTGTTTTTTTAACGACTGCAAAAAGCAGGCGTTAAGTACCAACCCGCAAAGGGAACTCGGAATATGGCGGTAAGGGTTTAACCCTTACCGCCCTACTCGGAATGACCCCCTAAGTCTTTTCTTAGGCACAACCACTCTATAAATAAGCAGGAGAAACTTGGTAAGATATAAAAGATGTATGTTCTGGCAAGGGAACATCATGATACAGAAGTAATAAGTTCGTTTTTTACAAAATTCCTAAACCTAATAGCTGGAATGAAATCATTGTAACATGCAACAACCCTACTCAAATAACTGCAGTTACAATGTATTCATTTATTTAGCTGTGTATTTATTTATTTATTTATAATTATTGTTGAACCAAGTAGCGCCAGCTGCAAAATCAGTTCCCTTATGATGCCCCAAGAAGGGGGTAGCGAGATGGAGGATAATACATGGAGGGGAACATTAAATTGGTAATTGACAGGTCTTTAACATCCATATCAGAGAATATGTTTAGGGAAGGGAGGTTGGCAATGCAAGTACAACTGTCTCAGGCAAGCAAGCACATTGATATAGTTAACAACGTAAAATTCAACACAAGCAAAACAGAAATAATGATAGTCTCGCCCCACATGGCACACCGGAAAAAACCCTTTTCATGTCCTCTGGAAATGGATCAATAACCGAGTACATATTGAGTGATACAAAATCTCTGCATACTGCTGAACAACTGCCTCACACTGCAACTTTAAGTTAACATAATAGTCAACTGTGCTACTATCATCTACGCTCTAAGAGATTATTTCCTATCTCACTTTCCGAAGCAGAACTTGGTCATCATTTCTGTGGTTTACTCAAGAATTGATTATGCCAACAGCAGTTATATACGTATTTCTCACAAACAACTACCAACAGAGACAAACAAATGTGACTAGAGCATTACTCAAACTCAAGAGCAAGGAACCCATTACATCAGCTATCAGAAAACCTGCACAGGCTACCAGTGAAAATAAGAATCCACTTCAAGTCTCTTTGCATTGCCCAGAGAGCATTCCATGGAGCAAAGTTCATCCAAAGCAAAATCCCACAATGCAAACTAACTAGAGATCTAAGATTGGGAAATGATCTGCTAATAAATACCGAGATATTCTACATGAATAACACAGAGGGTGAGCCTTCTCCAAAATGGTGGCTAAAGATTGGAAAGTGGAACCAAGGGATATCTGATCATTGCAGGATCACTTGAAGTGCAGTAAAACAGAAATACCTGTCTACTCAACTAATAATCAATAGAAATGAGCAACCTCTCACCAAGCAGCAGAATCAGATCCTCTCAATCCAACAACTCAGACATACTGACACATTGCAAGCAATGCCATTCCAGCGTCCAACTGCCTAGTTCAAAACCAATTAAAAGTACTCAGAAAATACATATCAATGACCAGTCTATTCGAACACATACGGGCACAACTAGACCCCTAAGAGAACACCTACTCTTTTTTCTTTAAAATCAAAAGCACAACGAGGACTCAAACTGCAAAAGCTCAACACTTTCTCACCACAGAGCCACCACTTTCTCACCACAAGGCCACCAACAGTGGAGTCATGCGCTTGCACCATATAAGGAAAACCTGCAGAACCACCCAGTGACCCTCAATTTCTCCCCTGTACTCACTACATGCACACTCAAGCTATCCTCCCCCACAGAGATGTTAAACAACTATAGTGACACAATGACTTCTGGCCTGCAGGAGCACAAGGGTGAGTAGTGGCTAAAGCACCTATTCAGCCCTCAAACTGCTACAAGGCAAGAGTTATCAGATCATAAAGGTAAAGCAGGCCCAGAGGGGTGTCAATGTAATTCAGTAGCAAAGCAAACCGAATAGTAAAACAGTCCAAAAAAATGGAATGTTCAAAGGTAATATATAAAAATAAATATATATTACAGAAACACAGCATCTGCATATAATGAAATCAAATAGAAAACACTATACAAAACCTACCGATGAGGAAATAACACAGAATATATACAGATAGAAATACATAGCACTCTGGGTCATGAAATATAAGTACAAGGCAAGTAGAAACCACAATGTTGATTGAAAGGTTATGTTCTGGTACAAGAAGGGGTCAAAGGTCTCTAGGGCCCAAGAGTGGACCAAGGGGATACCTTCTGCAGTTCTTGACAGTTCAACTGCATCAAACTAGGCTTCTTGATGCTGTTGGTTTGTTTCGATGAGGTTTGAGTGGAGCAGTCACATTGTTCTAGATGGTGAGTATTATCGAGCAAGGGTCAAAAAGGAGCTTGCTGCATTTCAAATGCGATGCTTGAAGAAGTGAGGATCATGAGGGACACTGCGGTTGGTTTGACAGTTTGTTCAACTGCGAAAATACTGCTGGATGTGTGTTTTATTCTGGATGGTTTCAATGCAGCATTCGAGGGGCAGCAGATTGTGAGGGCCACCAGGGTCAGTTCAAAGAAACTGGAGACTAGATGTGCAGTCCAGTCTGATTGGTTTCAGGCAGTACTCAAGGATGAAGTATAATGGTCCACAAAGGTTGGTTCCACCAACGATGAAGGCAACTATGTGCTCAGCTACTGCAGTAAGTCAGGGAACAGGTTTAAACATGCAGTTCAGTGGTTGGGTTCAGTGTTAGCAATCGTGTTGTTCTAGACGGGGAGCAGATGTCAGTTCGAGATCGAACAAGATCATGTGTGGTTTGAGTGCAGTGCAGTGCTTGGAGAAGTACAGATCGTGAGAGCCACCAGAGTCAGTTTGACAGTTGTTTTCGATGGCGACCGTGCTGGTGACTGGATGCACAGTTCAATTCGAGGGGTTCTAGGGCAGGGTTCGAAGTCTATGTTTCCATGGATCCCCCAGGGTCTGGTCAACGGTTGATGAATATTGGCAATTAGTATGATGTTAGATCAAAGGGGTGGTTCAAAGGCGGCATTTGCACTAAAGAGCTTTAAGGTTGAGCTTAGAAACAACATGTCTGGCTAGCACGGTGAAGCAGTGTACAGGTTTGAGCATGTAGTGATGCAGTTCAATGTGGTAGAATTCAAATAAGCAGCTCCATAGCCTCCTGTAGTTTTGAAGGCATTGAATGGGCTTGAATCATGTTTCAGAGTAGTTTGACTGGAGAAACACAGGGCCCTCTGGTTTCTGTGAGCCCCTGTCAAGAGGCTCAGGCATACGTTTCAGTCCTTGTTCTCATACTCCCATACACAGGAGAGAATGACACACAACTGCAGGTGTCCCTCAAAACACTGAGGTTGTGGGTATCATTGTGGCTGGCAGAGAGGCAGGAGGTCTTGTTCCAACAGCGGTTCGCTCACATTGGTCCCTGGGGATAGTTAGAGGGCAGCGTTTGCCTTTGACTTGGACTCTCAGTCTTCATCTCACTAGTGGAGGACCACCAACCATGACTTTGTATCTGCCTCCTATGTCCAAAGTATCCCCCAGCCCATCGGTGTGGCTTTGCCGGACCACCATAATGACCTACTACTTTGCAGAAAGACTACGCTGCCAGCCTGCATATGTCACTTTCCTCTGCACAGTCTGCAACTTCTCTTATGGCACACCCAAGGGGGCTGCTCTTGGCCTGCAACCTCAGATTGAGGTGACTCTTGAGGAAAATACTGCCTCCCTCACACCTACAACCCACAGCAGCTCACAACCAGTGCCTGCGAACCTGCACAGATCCAGATCCACACAGGAGGAATGATGGACCTAACACCACAGATAAACTCACGGACAAGCCATAGGGGTGCTCCAAAATCTGCAGCTCCAACACAATCAAGGCAAGTGTACTGATGCTAGCCCACCCTAGTATGATATGTTTTGATATGATATTTTATTTGTATCGTGGTCATACACAAGTGTTTCAGAGCACAACGAGGCAAGGGAGGGGAACAAGGGTGGACAAAACAACTTTCTTACTAGGCCCAGTGACATTGAGAACCCGCAAGTGAAGGCGATGAGGGAAGGGGAAAGTGCAAGGGAGAGGGGAGACATGATATTTGCTAAACAAGGGATAAAAACAACAACAAATGGTAGTGCAGCCAACAAGGTGGCAAGTGCTGATTTAGAGTGCAGACAAGGGGCGTCTGATAAGTGCAGGTAAGGGGACTGTAGAGTTACAGATACAGACCCAAGTGCAAGGGTTGGCAAGAGGCAGTGCAGGTGTGTAGCTGGGTGGGCAGGGCTCTGGGCCCGAAATTAGAAGGTAACCAGGTGCACAGTGCCGAAGCCGACAGATCAGCAGGTGAGAGGAAGAGCGAAGGCAGAAGCAAAGAGGTAGGTCTTGCGGCGCTCCTGGAACCAGGGATGGTTCTCCTCAAGTTAAACAGTGGTAGGAAGGCTGTTTCAGGGGAAAGCCACAGCTGAGGAAAGAGATCTACCCACAACTTGTTGCTTGGAGAAGCGACTGTGCCTGAGGGAGTTGGAGGGGAAGGAGCGAAGAGCTTGAGTGGGAAGATATTTACGGAGGGAGAATAGAAGGTTTTTTGTACCCAGGCCTCAGAAAGCCTTGTGGACAATGCAAAGGGTCTTGAATTTAATCATTGCAGCCACTGGGAGCCAATGAAGAGATTCCAGGGCAGGAGAGATACGATCTGAGGGCTTGAGGCCAAGGACAAGTCTTGCAGTCCCGTTCTGGATGAGTTGCAGAGGGTGGAGAGTAGACACAGGCAGATTTAGAAATAACCACCCTAGAGAGAACCAGAGCTCTAGAGACAGTAAGCTTCTGGGGATGGAGAGGAAAGGAAGACTACCTCTGAGGAGGTGCAGTAGGTAGTTTGACTTCTTAGAGATGTCAGAGATGTGAGAAGAAAAGGAGAGTGTGGATTCAAAGATCACCCCAAGGATCTTAGCCTCACAGGTGGGAGCAGGAAGAGGGCCAAGGGAGACCGGCCAGAGAGTGACAGGAAAGGAGGGTGCAGGTGTGCCAATGAGGAGAATCTCTCTCTTACTGGCATTAAGGCAGAGATAGATCATTGGTGGCACACAACTGCTGGATGGCAGAAAGACAGTCAGAGATGAGAGAAGGAGAAGAGGTGGCAGAGGGAAGCCTGAAAACAAGCTGAGTGTCATCCACATAGCACTGAAAGTTGGAGCAGAGTGCTGCTATGAGGTGGGCAAGGGGTGCCAGGTATCCCTGAGTAGTCACTTTGCCTCCCTCTGGAACAGCCTCCTTGCCTTCCTTAAACTTGAGGAGAACCATCTCTGGTTCCAGAAGCACCTCAAAACCTTTCTCATTGCTTCTGCTTTTCCTACTCCTCTCCTCTGCTGACATCCTGGCTGTAATCATAACTGCACTGGCTACCTGGACACCCTCTGATCTCAGGCCCAGGTCCCTCCCCTGCCAGCGTCACACACCTGCACTGCTCTCCTGGCAATCCCTGCACTTGGGGACTGTTCGGTATCCCTACAGTCCACTACCAGCCCTTGACACCTGATGTCTGCACTTACCCATGCACTTGCCACATGCTGTCCATTACTTACTTATTGTTATTATCTATACCCATGTGCTGCACTGTCCCTTGCCCCCATCCCACGCACTTGCGCGATCTGAATGACACCAGGCCTAGTAGGATCATTGTCTGTCCTCCCTTTGTTCCCCTCCCTTGCCTCGTTGTGCCTTGAAACACTTGCGTATAGGCACGTTATAAATGCCATCTCATATGAAACAATATCATATCATATCATATCATATCATATCATATCATATCATGTAACCCTCTCTTTGTACCGCCTCACAATGTTGAAATGCATAATGCCTATCGTTCTAGTTCCTCTCCTAATTGCTCTAATCACAGCCCCACAGCCTCATGTATCACTACTATCAAGGTGCTTGCAAACCTTGTCTCTACAGCTTCCATAGACTTGAACAATTGCATGCCACACTGTCCAACTGGCTCCAGTGCACCCCATGTACACCATGACTACACTAATATCACACCTCCTCATGCCTCTACAATTGGCTGTACGCTCACTAATACACTAGCACAGAGAAATGCTAACACCATCCCATATCACATCAATCACAACCACTCCTCATCCATACACTAGCAAGCAACCCTTGCTTCATTGCCAACCCCACTCAATTAGGTCACATTGACAGACTCGCTCTAGAAATAAACAATCTCATCACCAACCATGACCTTAATGTCTTAGCCATATCAGAAACGTGGCTCCATTAAGTATCAGGCCCGCCCTATCCCTAGCCATCCTTCCATGTTATACTATCTACCGCAATGACAGGTTCACTTCCAGAGGTGGCGGCATGGCCCTGGTAACCAGAGATGCCCTCCCTAACAGGCAGCTGAAGATGTCCATCAGTGACAACATAGACCTACTATCACTCAACCTCTCACCCTCAACTACATACACCATCACCATCCACCGCATCTATCTGCCTGCCAGCATCTCTCAGAACCTCCTTCATATCCTTGTGGACATCATCAAAGACTCCACAAAAATTCTTCTTCTGTCTGGCCTTAACCTAGGCCTATATGACCCTAATGACCTTCAGGACACTTAATTGGCCAAAGCACTAGAAACCTTAGGCTTCACACACCGCAGCACCAAACCCACACATGCCAAGGGGTGCACATTAGATTGGATTGCTGATCACAACTGCCAAGTCTCAATTAACGCGAACACCCCTTACCCCTTGTCAGACCACCACATCCTCCATTTCACCATTCCATGACCAATGAAACCCAAACCAACCTCCACTCCACTCCTTATCCCCAGCAGTGACACACAGCTCTCAGAATCAAACCAAAGCAAACATCATGTGCTGGCTGGACACCCAATGCCTCAAAGCCCCTTTCAGTACGGACACTAGTGGACATCTACACCTCAACTTAAGCCCAAGCAGTGAACTCCATTGTCCCCTTAGTTCCTCACAAAGCCAACCCTGTCAGGCACTACAACTCATGGTTCATCCCCGACATCCTAGAACTGTGCAACCTTAAACAACAAGCTGAACTATTATGGCAAAGAAATCCCACTGGCACACTGAAATAGTACTTCTCCAAACTCACCAAATGTAAAAAAGCCAACTCCTTCAACTCCAGAATCTGCAATGCCAAATCTGACACCAGAGAGATCTTCTCCATCTTTAGGGAATTAGAAACGCCTGCCACTCTGCCCCCCACCCTCAACAAGGATGCAGCTTGGTACTCTGAAATCCAAAGTGCAATGCTACACAAAATTGACACTCTAAACAGGAACATTCTCAGTCACCGGGCGCAACACCATAAGGTGCCTCTCGACTCCCCCACTAGCAAACCATTCGAAACAGATAACATGTTATGACGGAAAGTAGATATTATAGACTGTGCAACGAAACAAATCACCTAGAGTGCTAACAACATGTCATAATGAAGAAAAGAGACGGTGGTATTGTGTACACTTTGTAGGGAATTCCTGCACTCTGTCAGCTGCAGATTGTTTGAGAAGACCAATCAATTACCCCATACATCTGTGATTGTAACGTTAGCAACTTTGTGGGGGGACTTGTCCAAGTGTGTGTAAAGTTAGTTCACACATGTCTTATTTAAATGAATACTTTAATAAAGAAAATATGTTTCCATAACTATTGGTCTTATAAATTTACATTCAGATTACGAAAGTCCGTGAGAAGTATGATCAGACAGGTGAAAGGATTATTCTAAACCAAAGCACATTAATCACCGGAGCACCTGTAGCATCATTGTGCACTGTGCAGACATATTAATGACTCGCCGATCAATTGGCCACTGTGGCCAAGAAGCTGCAGTGCACTGGGCACCATGTTGTGCCATGGGGACTAGGTTTTGGGCCACTTCTCTTTGTAATTCGGCCTCGAGAGCTTTTACCTGGGTAAACTCGCCAATTGAAGGCTATGTAATGGGGTGTCACCACCAGTGGTTTATTTAAAAAACTTGTTTGCCATGTAATAAGGGCTTTCTGCATTGTTTACTATTGTTGAAGTTGCAGTTATGCGAAAGCTATGATTCCTGATATATATATATATATATATATATATATATATATATATATATATATATATATATATATATATATGTATAAAAAAGAAAATACAGCTATTTCCTACAATATATTAGTTCTGACAAAAGAAGTGATGTCTCTGTTGCTGCCTCAGGCATTGCGCTACAGCAGCTGCCTGTGCCGGATGCTCAGAGAGACGCATCACAGCATGGCACCCGAGCCTTTCATCCTTCTCAAAGACAGGAGTTAAAAGAAGCCTTCAAAATATCAGAGAAGTGTTTCCGTATTCTACTGCACATGTGTACCAATATACCATAAGCACATGCTACATGTAGCATTGGGCCACTTATGAAAAGCGAGTAATGCTGAAAGCGCTTTCTCTACTACATTTGTACAAGTGGAACTCATTTTCTTAATGCCCAAAAAAGGATTTTAAAGTTAAAAAAAACAACAAAAAAACAGGGATTGCTTTAAGGGTGGGTTTCTTTGTGATTACAGTCTTCTTCTTTCCTAGTCATACCATGGGACCAATATGAGCAAAACATTCCACATGACTTAGCAAAACATTCCACATGACTTAAATGACCAGAGATGATTGAACATTGCAAAATGAAGGACACACCCAGTGATGCAAGAGAGAGTGAATACAGAAATTGGGAAAATCTAGATAGTTTCACAAATAATAGCCAGCATGTTAAGTTTTAGGAGCTAATGCACAAAGAAGCCGTTGGTAGTATATCTGACTTACTCTTGCCTTAAGGCTAGGGGGAGACTATTCATATCACTAAAACGTTCCTTGCAGTATCTCTGATTTGCTCCTAGTAAGAGAAGAGTCATTAAGGAGTAAATTGGAATTACTGCGGACAATGTCTTTGCGAATCGAAAGTCTCCAGAATTAACTTGGTGTTCTACCTCGTCACTTACTTGTGAACATGTCCCCTTGTGTCATAGAATTAAAAACATAGAATAAACTCTATGGTCAAACAACACATGTAAAATAAATAATGGAATTGTACACAGTTTAGCAACAAGTACCAAATAATCAAGTTCCCAAAAAATCAGACTCAAACAGAACGCATATATAAACTATAGAAGGAACACAAACAATATCGTTTTTTTTTGTCTCTGGTTGACAGATTGTAACAACTTTTTTGATGCTGGCAGATTGCCTCCGGTCCACTTTCAGAAGCAACATGAAAGCATAGCCCGGAGCTACATGCTCCACAGTACTTGGAACCAAACCCCTTCACCCATTACAAGCATGTGTTGATACATACTGGCTCAGTGATCAAGCACCACATTGACATCAACAGTCTTATCCAGAACTGAAAACATGTATTGCAGAATCCTGGATTATGGTGCGTATTCCCCTTATGCAGACCTGGCTCCCAAAGAACTGTGAAGCTTTTCCGATCTTATGCTCTGCCTCAAAATGCTATCTACAACAATACATAATCTTATGCCGTAACCGTGGAGGATACATCTAAAACAACAGAAGAAAGTGAAACCCTCACATAGCAGCCCATACTCTTCACCTAATGTATAGTACAGATAATCCACTGGAAATTCAAAAACCCAATGCCTGGTCTGGTCCGACCATGTTGCAATTTTTTTTGCAGAATAAGTGACTAAACCAAACTTCCCGCTTAAGATAGAATCACTTAATATCGAAAGAACTAGAAACACCGTTCAATCCCACAATGTGATAGACTTTTCTAACAGTCTTCGAACATGCTTGCAATAAGGATGCAGCTCTGACAAACACAATGGGGGTTTTCAATAACATAGACCATTTAGGTGAGGGTTTTGGTCATACAACCGTACACAATGTGTTCCCAATAAGATTCTGTTCAAGGTTCTTTAAATTATTTCACACTTTAGATCTATAGCGCGTTTACTTGCACTAGTAAGAAAACAATATCACACATATTACACAAATATTTACTGTAAAATGTTTTGTTATTTATGCAGTTACAGAATAAATCATATTCAGACAAATATCCCCAAATGTATCGTACTTATTTGCATAACCTATTGGACACAAGACAATGAAATACTCATACTAAGAAACGTTATGCAGCAAAACACTCACAGATGTGTAAACATTTCCTTGACAAACTGTTTACTTTCTCTTTCAACCCTTCCATCCTCGGGACAATGTGTCCTTTGACCCCAAATATTGGAGTAAAGCAATGCTTACTGGATACGTTGTGGGCCAAAGGCCTTTAATTTGTTCCTTAGATACTACTTAGAATATCATAATACGGATTATTAGTCGAAAAGTGTAACAGCCTATCATGTCTTCAAAAGTGTCTGTATGGACCTCTAGAAAATAGAGATATCCGGAGGATCCCCCTAATATAAAGGTGTGGATTCTTTGATACAGACTGTTTTTTTTCCCATTTCATTTAATGCATTCGTCCCATTTGCTCCACAGTAAATACCATCCTTATCTTTATAATTGCTTTGGGACTGACTGAGGGCCTCCATCCAGTTCAGAAACAAAGTTGCCAGTGTTAAAAAAACGCAAGGAACTTCTCCCTCCTTAGGTTTGACTTTGGGTGTTGTAGAACAGGCTCCAGACTCCCAGGTCATGATCACTTCTGCTTTCAGAATGTGTACCAGGGGACCCAACATGTTATTACAATCTCAATGGTTGCTGAAGCCTGCATTTCAGTGTCCATTCTTCGTATGCTGATTCAGTGCCTTCATTGATAATCGCATGCCTCAAAAACAGCTGGATTTCATCTCTTCACGGATTGCTAGAATCATTTGTGTGCCGCGTTTGGTCTCAGCCCACCAAATGGTTGCAAGGTTGACAATGGCAAGTGGTGAGTTTTATAATTGTAGGGCATACATATTTCCCACAAATATGCATGAGGAAACTCAAGTAGCAACGGATCCCAAACCAAACATTTTGATTTCTGGAGGGTCCTCCCTGTGGGATTTTCTTTTTTTATTAATGGGTTCAAATTGCATATTTTACAGCAAACGTTTTTGGAAAATGTGGTATTTTCTAAAATGTTTTCATTATGCCTTTTCCCATAATATATGCTGGTATAAAACATATTTCCGTGCTGTGTCTACCCATAGATTTCCATGCTGGCTGCACCAATATTTGCCAGCATTCCCGTATCATGACCTAATCATGTTTTCTTTGTGCATAATGCCAGTAATGATACGATGAGGGAACATGCCCATGCTGGCTCTGTCATGCCAGTATCCACACTTACAAACATACTCCTGCAGTGTAGCCACACAGGACAGCTCTTTGAAGTGGTTTTACCCTTGATGCCAGTAAAAAATGAAATAACATGTCCAAAATATATTCAGGCTGGCTGCACCAATGAAGGACAGTCTAGCCACGCAACTAGACTTATCGTGTTTGTTGTACACTTGATTCCCATTAAAACATGTCACATCACTATAAGTCACTATATGTAAATATATCCATACTGGACCATTAATGGAGGCTGGTCCTGCCCAGTAATAATTATCATTTGCTTTACTCTTGGTGCCCATTAAAACATGCCTTGTCACGGTAAGACCATATTTCCAGATGGGACCACCTACATAGGTCAGTCCTGCCACATACTAACACTTATAATGTTTGATTTACTCTTCATGCCCATGAAGACATGCAATGACACAGTAAGAAAACATATCCAGCTTTGCGCACTAACATAGACCACCCCTGCCATGTAATAATATTATGTTTAGTATGTCTGCTGTGCTCTTGTAGTCCATTAAAACATGCAATATCCTTGCTGTGAGGCCCCCCCCCCGGGGCTCACTCTCTTGTGTACAGTCAAAAGCCAGCTACGTGGCATGCATTCTCACATGCATTCATACATACATTCATTTCTCACATTCAGTTTTGCTGAAATGCAAGAGGCACTCTCTCATCCACTCAGGCACATTTACAGACACAAACACTCACATGCATGCATACATGCATACATAAGCACATTTATCTAGAAAAAACATCCTATCCTTGCATGCATCCTGGGTCCCAAAGCTGTCTGTTACAGAGGCCCTACAGCTCCAGCGCAGCACAAAAAGCAGAAGCAGCTTCCTGGTTCCTGAGGACATCGGTCATGGAGCTGAAGCTCCTCCTGAATGCTGACAGTGGAGGCCTAAATGTGTGTTTAGTTGTCTGAGTGCCACCTGGTCCCATTTAGGCGTGCAGTTCCCCAGCCTGCATCCCCAATATGCTGGGCAAGGCTGGTGAAGCAAAACTTCCCCAGCCATGCATGGCCCATTGGGCATGCATGCTGCGAAACTTAAACTGTCAAAGGGACACCACATTTCACTTTGACCAGGGACGTCATATAGGGGTCGCCAGAGGTCGCAACTGCTACCTCTGAGGTCTCGCTGGCGACCTCTAAAAATATATTTTTTTAAAAAACATTTTTTTAATGCAAGATCCTGGGCTGTGGCCAGCACCTTGTGACTCTTTACTTCTGGAGTGGCTGGCTTTCTTGTTCTAGCCGCTTAAAAAAGGAAGAAAAATAAGAACAGGAGTGCCACATGTCTAACACTTTCAGCACTGACCCTAAATAAGAAAGAAAAGGAATACCAAATAATGTGTCTTTCTGGAATTCTATACAATAATTGCTAGACTCATTAAATGTTTATTTCAGGCACACTTGAAGGGGTGAGTCACTGATTTATTATGTTCTTAAACGCCTCAACTCAGCCTTTCATCCGCCTGAGGTCTATAAATGAGTACCAACACAGGTTGGGTGATATTGGGTGCATATTTTTTCAATATAAAGCGTTTAAGCGTAAGTGCTATATAATAACACATCATTATCATTTGGTCATGGACGTCTGCTTGCAATCACAGTAATTTGGTAATATGGGCCTATACACACTGATCTTAACAAAACATATGGCGATCTATTCTTGAATGAAATGTACATCACATTATAGTGATATCGTAACCATATTTTTCGTAGTGTGCAATGCTATGTGATGCCACTTCCTGTTTTGTCAATGGGTGAAAGGTCGTGTTCCATCGCTTACCATGATATCACTTTGGAGTGGGGTCAAATGACATCACTTGCTGTGATGTCATCAGGGGTCAAGGGTTATGTGATGTCACTTCCACTACCCCTGGCATTTTGGTGAAATGACGTCCCTGACTTTGACAGTTCATTAATGGGAGCCCAGGAGACCTTGGTAGCACTCATACTTTTCACTGGATTGACATTTGTGGTGTGTCCAAAATGGGTGACTTTGGCAGATAGTGGCCCTGTTGTCCATTATGGATGAGCATCCCCTGAATGTTGATGACATTTAAGACTAGCAGATCACCAACCTGCCATGACCAATGATACAAATAAACTGCAACCGTCTCTGAAATCCATAAAGTCCTCTCTTGGTTCATTTGAAAGTTTCCAAGGATACAGGTAATGATATAGACAAAAAATTAGCAATGTTTTACTGTACACTGCAGAAGGATTCAAAAAGACTATCCTTCTTTCTTTCAAAAAGAAAGTTTCTAAAAACATGCTCAATTTGTTTATACCTGATCATGTAGAAGCTGAAAAAAACCAGACATTATTCGAAGGCACGTGGGGCTTACATGATATCTATGATGACAAGATGGCACTTGTTAGGTACACTAGAACCAATAAAAAACTACATTTTCACGAATGCAAAACTAATAATCCGTGTATGCAGAAAAGATTACATACGCGTATTCAGGAATGTTGTGAACCAGAAATACAAAAAACAATCTTATATCATTACAACTACAGATAATTTATGATGACATTTCTTCATTCTTTTCAGGCAGTATTAATAAAATACTCAATGATATTGCTGCAAAACAGTCAAGATCTGAACTTCACAACAATAACTCTGACAACCCAGAACTAGTAGAAGATTTATGGCAAAGTGAAATGACAGCAGTCTGCAGATACCAGTTATATGACTGTAAAGGTGCCCTGTGTGCTTTGCCATGTTAGCCCTTCCCATGCTTTGCTATGTCGTCTAGTGCTTTCTCATGCTTTTACAAGCCCGTATCATGCCTTGCTAGGCCATGCTATGCCTTGCTATGTGCGGCTTGATTGTTTCCCGACCTAGCCTGCTCCATATTCTACTTTCTACCTTATATTGTACTACTCCCATTGTGATCTGGCCAATGTTATTTCCTCCCATGTGTCCCACTATAATTGTTTTCCTGTGTTTCCCACTGCAATTTCCCCCCTCTGAGGTTTTGCTCCCTGGTTTACTGCTGTGAGCTGGCAAACAGGTACTCAATGCAATTATTGTCTTGCTGTGTATTTTCCCTCCATTTCCCCCTAGAATATCTACCCTGAATTTAATTTCGAAATGTTTCTCACATACTGTTGTTTGGTACCCAATGCTGTATTCTCCTGTTGGGTTCCACTCCTCCCTGTTTTCCCTGGCTCTCACCCAGGACCAATCATTGCCCACTGTCCACTGCCAGAGATGGCAGACAAAGACAACTCAAGAGTTCCTCAAGACATATCCTAACAAGGTCACCACTACTGAGACATCACCATGGCCACACAGGCCCTCCTCTAACCTCTTAGCAACTATATCTCAAACGCTATGCTCAAACACACTATATGCATACCAACTAAGCCACTTAGACACATCATTTAAATAATATTGAATTGTTTATAGTAGATTTATAAGGAACTACATGTGAATCGAAACCACTTCAAGGCATTAGGATAACCCTCTTCATCAGATATCAAACAACAGATTGCTACACCTCGAGGTACACATCTCATTCTCAGCCAAAGATAGACACCACAGGCACACAAGGATCCCTTCTGGCCACAAATGCATCTGTGCTCTTGTTTTGTGTCACTTAGAAACAGACCTCCATGCACAACTCAGGATGCTTCTTGTGTGTATGCATCAACACAATAGCAATGCTATCTTGCTTTCCTCTCTCCCCCTACTAACCTAACCCACTGTTCTCTTTCATATCTGTAAGCTCGCCTTGAGATCATGCAAATGGTATAAATCCCCAAAACCTATCATAATTTCATGGTGCTTGCTTGGAACTGTCTGTCGTAACAGCTATTATTGTCTTTCTCACTACCAAGTATGGTTCAATTTGTAAGAGGAGTAAAAGGAAGCTCAAAACCTATGACTCCAATGGACTGACATCCTCCCAACCAGGGCTTTAAGTGGGGTAAGAAATCGAGGGGGGGCCCTGATTTGGGGGCGTGGCTTGTGGGAGGGGCGTGGCCTAAAAAGTACGCAAACCGTAGGGTATACACACAAATATATATATAAATGTTATATATTTGTGTGCGTACCTTACTATGGTGTGTGTACTGTGCAAGCCATCTTTTCTAAACATGGAAATATGTAACATATTTCTAGGTTTAGAAAAGATGGCTTGCACAGTACACACACCATAGTAAGGTACGCACACAAATATATAACATTTATATATATTTGTGTGCATACCCTACGGTTTGCCTAGTTTTCAGGCCATCTTTTTTAAACATTTCGGGTTTATAAAAGATGGTTTTGAAAGTACACAATTCAAGCCGTCTTTTATAAAGCTTTGACTACGGACAAAATTGTCCGTCGGCAAAGCTTTATAAAAGATGGCTTGAAATGTGTACTTTCAAAGCCATCTTTTATAAACCTCGAAATATGTCGAGGAATCCGCAGGTTCGCCGAGGGTTAAAGACGCCTCGGCGACCTGGGGAAACAAAGGGACAGTAACCGCCTCTGGTGACCTCTCGCGCAAGGGGTCACCAGATGCAGTTACTATGACTGACAGAAGTGGCAGCCCGTCACAGGTCGCTGTGGTTGGCTGCCACTTTTGTCAGATCGCCTGACTTCATGGCAGGCGCATGCATCTCCCGCGACGGGATAATGCATCCTGCCAATGTTGCGGGCGGTGGGACGGGGCCCCGGCAGGGCCCCGGCTCAGCCCCACTTTTTGGAGACTGCCGGGGCCCGGCCCCGGCAGGCCCCGGCCCACTTTAAGCACTGCTCCCAACCTTTGCAAAGAATCAGCCAAACTGCATTCTGTGGCCAGAGTTCTACAGACTACTAAATGCCTTTACAAAATGTGGGACGGCACCTTATGAGTTCAAAATAACACTAGTAACACACTTAAAAAGGACATTCTTCAAATGGATCCTAGGAATGTACCCAACTTTAGATTCATTGCTAACCTACCCTTCATAGGTTAATTGCTGGAAAAAAAATGTAACATAAAATTTGCAATCATTCATTGCAAATCATTCAAATCATTCAAAACCTGAGCCTGAAAGTGTACCTGAATAGGTAGGATGTTATGTCCAGCAAGACACTGGTTCTGTTGTTACGAGCATTGGTGATGACCTCTGATGGGAACATGATTCATAAGGAGCTGGAACACTGAAGCTCCTGGACCTGTTGACTCAGTAACTGCATTCCTCGGGCATGCCTCTACCATCTTAGAATTAGGGAAAACACATTAGAATTGATTGAGCTGGATCTTTCTGATCTATCCTTTTAAAATATATAGGCATACCACCTTCTTAATGAAAGCCCTTCAAACTTGCCAATGGGATGCCATAGGGTGTATTTCTTTCCTCTCCCCTGTTTAATATTTGTCCATCCCATTTATCAAGTTTTTAAGGAACATGGGTATCCACGTGCTTAACTATGGTGATGACACTATGACACCCATTTCGTGTCTAAGGTTGTTTTCTAATAGGAAAACCCGTACTTGTATTTTACAAGGGGCATGTTTGTAATTGATTGTTGGAGGCCCAACATTTTCTTTTAACTGAGCATCTAAAAACATATTCTTATCTTCGGGGCTACCTAACATATACCTGGTGCAACTGGTAAGAGCAACACAAGCTCCACTAAATTAATGCACTTGGGAATCTGGATTGATGCAGAATTGAGGTTGTTCCAATACATACTGACAGAAGGGCAAACAACATTAATTCACTGTGAAACACTGTACCAGATATTTCCTTTTACAAACTTTCTTGGTAAAATACAGGCAAGGCTGAGTGCTTCATTCAAATTATGCCAACAGTATTTATTTAAGAGCACCAGGCTACTGTTATATTGCTGGTAGAGATTACAGAATGCCTCAGCACAGTTGCTGCATAGACTGTTTGGGTTTTTACACACTTCTTCAATTCCATCAATTCCCAGTTGTGTCCCGTGTTCCGATCAACTCACTGTGCATGGTGCACAAAGCTACCCAGGGGAACGGCTCTAGATTCATGATTCTAGAAATGTAACCATCATCGATCTGCTAACTCTAGCCTTCTGGAACCGCCTAATTATAGGTGAGCCAGAACAGGAGGCTGCTTTTGATCTTTAGGAAAAACCTAAATCATTCCCATGCGATAACCAATGTTCTTCACTCATTTAGATGTGGGACTGACATCGTTCATAT
The DNA here is from genome assembly GCF_040938575.1 of Ambystoma mexicanum. Lineage (NCBI taxonomy): Eukaryota > Metazoa > Chordata > Amphibia > Caudata > Ambystomatidae > Ambystoma > Ambystoma mexicanum. The sequence goes on from NC_090935.1 coordinate 1,381,461,857, forward strand.
CCAATCTGCATGTGTATTTCCAGCACAATGATGTAATGTTGCTTGGACAAATAGCATGCTACAAAAGCTAGGTCACATAACATAACAGATAATAGACTATTGGAAAGGATGTAAATAATTAGAAACCTTGACCTTTAAATATACAGTGGGCCTCATTACGAGTCAGGCGGTAACCGAGGCGGTAAAACCACCTGGTTACCGCCGGACTCTTATTAGCATTCCGCCTCCGTGACTCCCGGAAATACCAGGGCATTACGACCCTGGTATCCCGGGAATTCCGGAGGCCGAACTCAGTAAATCCCCATTCCCATTGAGTCCCATAGGACTCAGTGGGAATGGGGAAGTGGAAACACTGGCACCATCTCGTGATGCTGCTGGTGTTTCCACGTACACCTGCAGGCGGGCGTTGTTAAACCCGGCAGGTCAGACCTGGCGGGAACATCACCTCCCGCCTGCAGGACTCGGGATCGGGCGGTCCGGAATTAACAGTGGCGGCGGGTTTACCGCCACTGTTAATTCCGGACCGCCCGACCTGTAATGAGGCCCAGTATTCTTTCCAGACTCTGCATGCAGCAAATATTAGATACTCTCGTTGGAGTCTTGCATTGGCACCCACAGACCTCCAGGCAGCAACCCGTTCACCCACATCGTCAACAGCAATTAGTTGAGGGATAAAATAATACAGGGGAATTTGAGAAGTCTGAAAATACATAAATGTCCAGACGGGAAGCGTTGGATACTGCAAATTACCCATTCCACCCCCAATAATTCCAATCTTGTGTTTATTCAAAATTGAAACACTAGTTCAATTACAATCAAAATCAATGAAACTGTCATAATGTAGTTCTATATTTCGCTTTCAGTTGAAAGAATGACATAAAATGTACTGATTTTTGTAAAAGATATACCGGTTTCTGGGCATTGTATGGAAAATGCCAGAAAAGATACCGAATTTCCATAAAAACATTGTGCTTGAAATGAACATATTCTATTTAGGGGAAGTAAGAACAATCTCATTGATTAATGATTAACAGATTGGTGGGTACATTTGGTAAAACAGTAAATTATGTAGCACATGGGCAATACATCATGCAGATCAACATTGCCAAAAATCAGAAAATTGACAAAATCCCAATGCAAACATATATCAAATGGAAGAGTTAATATTACAGACCTACGACACAGAGGCTCTTATTCACAGATTGTTTTCCAATGGGGTTGCTTCTGTGAATTAGGCCCACAGTCTTCACAGGGGACCACGTATAGAAATTGTACCACAAATGTGAGACATCTTCATTGCACCACAAATGCTCAGTATGGGAAAACCACAATGCACATGCCCAGATGCAAACATTACAAAGTATCACATCACTTCATATAGAGAAGTATGTACAATCAACACAACTCTGCGGTCGAGAGACAACAGCACCACCCACAACAGCGGTTTACATAGACCAGGGGCAGTCCATGACTCCAGAAGATCAAAGGCCACCAATTCCTTTGCCAGGCAAGTTTCCACTAACATCCATTTAGTAGCAAGAACATGCATAGTTCTGTAACAACTTTTCAAGATTTTGTTTTAATTTTGAAGGAAAACCATAGGGAGAATTCTCAATCGGGTGCGCTCCACTGTCTCAGATACCACAATGGCCCTGTGAAGGATTGCAGTATGGCAAGAGTGTAAAAGCCCTGGCTTTTTATTAATATTAATAAAGAAATGATGAGAGTAATCTATCTAAAAAAGTGTGATCTGCTAACCAGACCCCCCTTTCATTAAACCTCTTGCCAAAAGCATAGTGTACATCTGTGTGCTACTGCCTCAGTATTCTGAGCTGCAGCCCTTGCTCTCCCTTGAAACAGAGCATGTTCAGAGTAGTCACAGGTGATAGCTGTGGTGTGGTAGTTATGGGTTTCAGGTACCGTCTGTCTGAATGTCCATGAATGAGACAAAAGGAAATGAGACATGCCTCTGTTGACTCTTAGGGGGGAAAGGTAATACCCTCCTTGCCAGACATGGAACATTTCAGCTGCAAATGCCTTGTGAGTCTGGCTTCAAAGAGCCAAGTCCAAAACAAAGGACTACCTCATCATTTATCTCATCTTGTGTCTGACTCATGTCTTATGTCTTATATCCTTCATCACTTCAGGCAATGCTACATTTTTTTGCATAGCCAAATGCCATTCTTGTTCTGGTATAGCCAAGTGTGAAATTGCTAAAACACCTTCCTCCCCTTGTATATCTTTAGATTATGATTCTGTCCCTGTAGGTAGTCTTGATAAACTGTAAGCCGTATCATTCTTAACTTCTGGTATATATTGAGTAGTACAGTCCAATTCTTGAAGGTTTGTCACCCATCTTGTTTATCATGGCCAAGACGTTGTCTAATCCCTTGTGCATCAAAATGTGATCTAATGGTGTGTGGTCTATATGTATTTCAAATTGTGTTCCCCACATGAATGACCAGCATTTATTACAGGCACATTTGATTGCTAATGTTTCCTTTTCAATAGTGCATATGGCTGCTCCGGTCCTTTGAGTAACCTTGATACAAAAGCAATTACAATAGCTTTTTCTCCCTCTCTCTTTGTTTTACACCTCGTTTTTAAACTGGAAACCATTTTTCCACTCATGATACCAATCAAATTGTGCATTCATCCTCACTAGTTTTCTCATTTCTGCTGTTTTCTCTGCAAAGTGGGGTATGAATTTTGAACAATATTCCACAGACGCACCTGCGATTGCCTGATCCCCCTTTGAGTGATCTCCTTCACTCACTTGGGATCCCAGGCAACTCAGCTGCACACTAACGGCACAGACCGGCTAAACAGCCTTTTTCTTCTTTTTATACAAGCACTTTATTGTGATGCACTTTATCTCTGTTAAAACAGTCTTATATTATATACGAGCTCATGAAGATTCAATATGTAATTTTAATGATGTTATGATAATAAAATATGTATAATTTTTCAAGAAGGAATTTTGGTCCCTCTTTGGGTCGATCTGTGGTGTAGGGTTTCGGTCTGCTTCTTTCTATTTGTTGTCGGCTTTGTCTTGTGCATTAAGCATTGTTTCATTCCGCTGACATGACCACTGAGTGAATATTGTCTGTTGTTTCCCCTCTGCCAGCGATGAAGGGGTTACCCATCTTTTGTGTTATTGTATGAATTTCGAATAGCACTCAGCCATTCCTAGAAAACCTCTCACTTGTTCTCTACTGGTGGGTTATGGGGTATTCTTTATAGCATCCATTAGTTATTGTTTTGGTTCTAGCCCCTTTGTTGAAATGATGTGCCCCAAATATTAAATCTCCTTCTTATTTAGCTAACACTTTTGACTGAGGGTCATTCCTGTCCTGGGGCTTTTTCAAAATTCCTTCCAACCTCATACATGTTGTTGTAAATGTTCGGTATCCACCAGGATGTAATCTTGGAAAATAAAATCTCTTCATCCTCACTGAACAGCTTGCACATTATCTTCATGAAATGTGATATGGCAGTTGAATTCTGCTTTCAATTCTGTCTTCGTGGTTATCAGTACGTCCTGTAACTTCTGTGCTACAGGACACAAGCTTCCTCTTTTCAGTCTTATTTGTTGTACCACACGCTTTAAACATCCAATTTCATTATAGAATACCATTTCCTGTATTACCTTTATGTTCTGGCTTCCACCAATCTCATTACTCAAGCTATCCCCAAACACCATGACTGATTCCTCAGCATTATGATCCAGTTTGACGTCTAATTTCTTCTGGTGTGCCCAGCTGAGTAGCTACCTGCTACCTTTCCATGATACATATACTTTCCCATCTGCAACTCTATCTTTGAAATGTAGTACAGATTGAAACCAACCAAATAGACCAATGTGACTTCCACCATACGCTTCCACTTGGAGGGGTGCCCCATCCTACTCCCCCCATCAACTAATCCAGGGTGGCCCACATCGGGGAGTGAAGCCTGCTGCCACCACTCCATCTTCGGGGATGATCGCCTGGGGAGCCACACCCACAAGCCTGCACCGGCTGCTGTCTGGGCGGCGTCAGGCTGGCACCACACCCGGAATCAATACCAACCACCGCCGGAGTTAGAGCCGCGGGCCGGTGGGCCCAGTGGTGAGTCTACACTGCAGAGTGAGTTGGGGTGTCTGCAGTGTTCCGCCCCACCCCATGGCAAGTGACTTACAGGGTCTACGTCGATCCATCAGCACAAATACAGTGGGCCCACCTGATAGCACTAGTGCGACAGCTGCACCACAAATCAACCTACCCTCACCTTTGAGCTAAATGAGATCCACTTGTTGTAGCTCACAGACAGCACCATATAACGGGAGCACACACTAAACCCCAGTGGGCTACAAACCACTATTTCTGTCTTGCCCCCTGGGCCAGGAAGGGTAATAGAGGTGCTGCACCCCTTGCCCAGGTCTAGCTCCTTCCTCTGTCACATCAAGCCCCTCAGCTGCTGGAATCGGATTGGAAAAAAGCAGACCGCATCCACTGACTCAAAAGCGAAGGAGCACATATAACAAGGCTGCACCGATCCTTTGGAGGAAACCAGGGTGAACTGGGTACTGCTCCTAATGCTCCCCCACCACAGATGAACAGTGCTGTATGAGAACCAGTGGTAACTGGCACCCGCTACTAATTCATGTGCAGGGAACATTTGCCAAGGCTGCAAGATATTACCTTACATCGAGGTCTTGAGATGTGATATGTGGCAATACACTCTGGGCGGGGTCCCGGTCCTATATAGATCTGGAGTTGTGGACCCAAAACGTTCATACGCATGACCTAGCCACCGATGGAAGTCACCCCCCTTCTAGCCATCCCACTGCACCATTTCTTTCCTGATCCTAATGCCTGACTATAACCTGAGGGGATCCCCTGTGAGTGCGGAGGGTAACCGGGCACCCACAAAACCTTGAAGCCAGTACTCCTCCTTCTACGTGCTCCTCCAGCTGGTGTGCCCAAGGGCCCCACGGATTCATCCTTCAGGTGGTACTGGTGCCCAAGCACAAACAGACTGCCCACCAACCACTCCGGATCCCTGGGGTTTAGATGGGGGAAACCCAACACCTGAGAAGTGATCTGAGGATTGGTTGCCACTGGTATGAAGGTTGCATCCGCAAAGCGACTTGGCGTCATTGGACCACTGCTACCAAAATATGGGCAACCCCAAGAAACAAGCAAAAATTTATCAGTTTGCCAGGGCCAACCAGAATCTGCCACGCCAGGGGACATGCTAGGCCCATCACACCTTGATGATGCAGCCCTTAACCAGACACTGTTGGCTTTGAAGAGCAGTATGGACAATCTTGGGGCAAAAATGGATGCCCTGAGCTGCAAAATTGATGTCTCCGTGATCCAAATTGACAAGTTATGCGGACACATGACAGAGGCCAAGCAGAGGTTTGGGGAGGGGAAGATAAGGACGCAGTGCTCCAGCGTGAGGTGGCTTCCCTGCAACAAACAATCAAGAAGGTAGTGACAAAGAATGATGATCTTAAAGGGAGATCCAGAAGAAACAATATCCGGATAACTGGAGTGGCGGAATCCACCCCCATTGACAATATGGAGGGCTTTGTGGAGAAACTGCTGATGGAGGTTCTTGATCATCCACCAGTCACACGTATGTTCATGGTGGAGTGCGGACCCGGTTCCATGGCATCCAGTCCCCTCTGGATACCCAGGAGAGGGCTATAAATGCACACATGTTTAACTACAGAGATAGAGACATACTAGAGACATACTACTCCAAGCAGCGAGAGAAAAGAAAAATGTACAATGAGGATCAGCGACCATATGTCTTTTTCCCAACTTCAGCCAGCAGGTACAGGATCAAAGAAAGACCTTTCAGGTGGTGAAGAACATTATGAGAAGAAAAGAGATAGGGTACTCAATGATATTCACCGCCAACCTCAGGGTGGTGTACGATGGCTGGACCACTTTCTTCACATCTCCCGAGGTGGCTGAATGCTTTGCTATGGACATCCAGGACCCGAGAGCTTCCCCCCACAGGTCCCCATGATACCCGCACAATATGTTGTAGGGCCAGTGCTGCTACTTGATTTGGTCTCTTGATGGGACACCCATGTTATGCCCCCTGTTGATCTTGATTATTATGCAAGAAATTTGGTACCAAGGCCTCCGACGCATGGAGTCGAATCAGCCACTGGCACCCGCCCGCTCCCAGTGGTATGAAAAGTTTTGATCGGGTAGTTAACTATTTGGTAAGGGTGGGGGTGGGTGTATAACGTCGGTATGTTTGTGTTTCTGGTGTGGGTGGAGGGTGGGAGGGAAACAGGAAGTTCATGACAATTTGTGTTGTGGGGTTCTGGATGGGGGAGGATGAACGCAATGACAAAGGGGTATGACACATTTTCAAGTAAGGATGGATACCCGGAACATTGACATTACGCATCTGACCTGGAATAAACGTGGCTTTACAAATGGGAAGAAAGCCGACTTGATCACTAATTTTGCCAGAAACCATAATGTTAATGTATTGTGCCTACAGGAAACCCATTTGGATAAGGGGGGCAGGCTCCCCAACCTCACGGAGTGGGGAATAGACAGATAATGCTCATCACTCTCCACTCACTCCCAGGGGGTGGGGGGGTTTGCCATTTACATTCATCGCTCCTTGGAGTTGAAGCTTCACAATCACATTGAGGACTTAAAGGGACGGTACCTACTGGTGGTTGGGGAGGTTGCAGGTTGGCGAGTCCTCTTCGTCACAGTGAACGCCCCCAACCTTGATGATCCAGACCTATTCCAGTGATGTGCGGACCACCTGTGCACCTTCCTGAACTATGAGGTGATATGGGCAGGGGGTTTACACATGGCTCTCTCCCTAGACCTAGACCTGGACAGGTCCACCTCTGCCCAGACTACCCTCACTAGAGCTGCCCAGAAATGGGTGGCCATTGGGGACTGCCACAACCTTATTGATACATGATGTCTCCTCCACCATACTAGTAGAGAGTACACGTTTTACTCAGGGGTTCGTGGTAGCTCCTAAAGAATTGATTATGTAATGCTGTCACCCAAGCTGGCCCATGCTGCCCAGCAGGCCCAGATTCTCCCCAGCACCCTATCTGACCATTCACCAGTACTGGTTAGCTTCGCCGGCCTGGCCTGCCCCACAGGCAACTTAGGTGTTGATGTAGAGCTTGCACCCTTGAGGACATCATCTTCCGCGAGGAGATATGCCAGAACATCTGCACTTTCTTCCAGATGAATGTGGGTTCAGTTCCAGATCCTGGGTTGGTATGGGAATCTTTCAAGGTGTCCCTCTGGGGTTGGTGTATATCCAAGGAAGGGGGGGGGGGTCCTAAAGTCTATTTGCAGTTCCATCTCCTCCCTGGAAACAGAACTTAAGGCAGTTCGAGACCCAGCAGGCTATGCAGGATACCCCTGAGATACAGACCCAACTGAGGGAAATTAGTATTTTTACCGACAGGGAGGAAAGCTTTTTGGGGGACCCAATAGCCTCTGCAAAATATGGTGAAGGTGACAGCCTGAATAAGACGCTATCATTGGATATAAAATGAGAACGTCAATTGGCTAGTATAGTGGAAATTGAAGGGGACAACGGGGAGCCAGTCTGGGATTATAGTGAGATCAGTGGGGTTTTCTGGGACTTCTACGATAGGCTTTACACCACCCAGTCCATTGCAGGTCATGACTCAATCACACAGTAACTAGACAGAATAGCTCTAGACTGGTTGGGACTGGAGCAGGGGGCAATGTTGAATGCCCCACCCCTCAGATGAAGAATACCTTAAGGTGATCTGTTCGCTCCCCAATGAGAAGGCCCTGGGATGGAATTATTGCTGAACTGTACAAGGCATATCCCGATTTATTAATTCCCCAACTATGAGAGATGTACAAGGTGGTCCGGTCCTCGGGGATACTCCCGGAGTCCTCTAGAACCACTCTGGTTACTGTCCTCTGAAAACTGAAAAGTACCCCTGTAAATGCTCCTCCTACAGGCCCCTCTCCTTAATCAACACCAATAATAAGATTCTGGCCAAACTCCTAGCCGATTGGCTCCTCCTGTACATGTCCAGTCTGATCCTGCCAGACCAGGTTGGCTTCATTCCTGGGCACTCCTCTCAAAAGAAACTTCGTAGTTTGTTTATGCTGGTGCATAATATGAGCCCACAGAGCCTGATAGCAGTAGCTGCACTCAATGCCAAAAAGGTGTTTGACTCGGTGGAGTGACCATTTCTTTTTGAGGTCCTCCATCATACAGGTTTGGGTACCTTCTTTTCGCTTCACTGAGCTCTCAGGTCTGCATATTAACTGGACCACATCTGAGGTACGCCCCCAGACACCCTATGTCGACCAGGGTGATATATGTGATGCCTTTGGATGGGGCTCACAGGGTATCCGATATTTGGGCATAAGGGTTTCCACATCCCCGGGCTCATTGTACAGGGTTAACTATATTGCTGTCTTGGAGGGCCTGGAGCATAAAGTGGATGCGTGGATCCACTTTCCATTTCACAAGCAGCCAGTATTGAACTGGCTAAAATGGTAATCCTTTGAAAATATTTGTACATCTTCAATAATGGCCAGATCTGCCCCCCCACACCCTGGGTTTTGGGTCTGGCTTAGTGGTCTGATAAATAAACTCATATGGGTGGGCTACCAGGCCTGAGGCCTGAGTGTCACTTGGCACGATGTGCCGCCCATGATATTTGGGGGTCTTGATTTCCCAGACATGCACCTATATTTCCTGGCCGCTCAAATCCAGTACTCAGTGTGGTGATGTCCACTGCGATTGGGAGAGGCAGGAGAGATCTGAGGTACAACCCATGGAGGTGGCACTTAGGGCCTGGGACAGCCTGGCCCGCCTGGTGGGACAGCATCAGTGGTACCCCCCCCCACTTTGCGATGTCTGGAATCAGTATATCCCCTTACGCACGAGACAGTAATTATACAGCACTTTATTAAATTAAACATTCACACACTGGGGGATATGGCACCTGGTGGCAGATTTATCTCGTGGATGGAACTGAAGGACGGGGAGAATGGACTCCTATTACCATACTCATATACTACAGGCTCAGTGAGGTAATACGCTCCAGATCTCCAGACGTCCCTACCGCCCTGCCCATCTCCCCAATACTGCAGTATATCACTTATCCCCCGACCACGAGCAAACTGGTCTCCTCTCTTTCTAACATTTTCAGATCAAATAGCCCCACTAATACAGGCTGTTACAGGGATAAGTGGGAAAACACTTTGGGGGAGACACTTCCTGAGGAGCAAGGAACATTGTGTGCACGCAAACCAGATCTATATCGATTAATAATCAGTTCCGCCTAATACACTTTAAATTCTTGCACCAGTTGTACTATTGCCCAGCCCGTCTGCACAAATACTACCCCGACAGATCCCTGAATTGCCAGCAATGTGGTCAGCTTTCTGCGGACTTCCTTCACATATATGGCCTTGCCCCCGGGTACAGACTCCGTGGAATAAGGTGGCTGCTGCTATCTCCGATATTCTAGAACTACAACAGGGCTTCTCCCCTGAATATGGCTCCTAGCCCTGATTGAGGAAGGCCTCCAAAAAGAGGAGTGTCCCACAGCAATGCCGTCCATGGTCACAAGGTCACTTATTGCGAAATCCTGGAGTTCAAACAGGACACCTAGATTTCATGGCTGGCTTAATAATATGTCAATTTGTGAGAGGGGAGGGAGACTGCATGCACAGACATTTCCAATTAACTGCAGGCCATTAGACCTCTGGGCCCCCTTTCGATCATATATGTTGTTAAGAGTGGAAGCACCTATGGCCACGCCCAGTGCACAGGAGAGATGATGATGAGCGATGGGAGAGAGCCTGTGCGGGAGGGGATTTCCGAGACTCGAACCCTTTATGAGTCACTCTCCTGAGTCTGAGTTAGGAAATAGAATGTCAACCTCCAAGAGTCTGACCGTCTGTTTATAGGGTCCCAGACTGAATCATGTGTATGTGGCTACTTTCTACAGTTATACTAATACTGAATAGGCATGTATGCTTGTATGGCTTTGTATCTGCTCAGGCTCCTTATGGTATTCACGGGGGGGGGGGGATAGGCGGGAGGGACTGGGAGGGCAGGTGTAGGGCCTGTTGCCCTCTGTTATTACTGACTACTGTTGCCTAAGAAAATGCCAGTAAAATAACAGTTTTAATAAAAAAGAATGTGTTCTTCCATATCAGTTTGGGTAAGAATGTGTATTTTTCCCCAGGATCTTTTATCATGCCAATATTTAATCCGTTAATTTTTGCACCATCGCTTTTGTACTGTCCAGACCGTCCTCTTCATTCCCCACCAGAAAGATGCTTTCTTCCTCTCATATATCATGTTTATGCCCCTGCAGACATCTCTGCAGCATTTTGAAAAATACCCTTTCTGCTTATACAATTAGCAAATTATCTGCAAAGCAGACCAAAATGGATTGCTAACCGATATGCTGCCATGCCTGCAGCAAGTTTCTTTTGGTTGTGGTTGTATTGCCAGCAATCTATTCTACTTGCCTCCCATATGAAAGAAGACATAGCTCTTATTTGCGATTTTGCCGGTCTATACGGTCTCCATCTGTAGTTAGAGAAATGGCGGTGAAAATAATTGACTCCCTGTTTAGGGAGGCCCCAGTTAGGGCAGTGTGCCAGCAGGGCTATTTCCATCTTAAGATGCTTTGTTGCGTCCTTTCACTTTTCCCTGTGCTGTTTCAGGCCCCAGTGCTTTCTACTTTGGTTGTCTCCTCTATCGACTAGTGCAACTCTCTGTATCCGTCACAGCCAGCCTATCTCTTGCTGCGGTTGCAAGTCCTTTTAAACTCAGCTGCCCAGGTGGCCACTTCTACACCTTGCGGTGCCCACGTTATTCTTGTGGTACGGAAACTTCATCAGTTTCCTGTAGCCCAGCATATTCATTTCAAGGCTCTTTGCCTTGTCCATCAGGCCTTTTATGGTCAAGGGGCCGAATACCTACAGGCGAAATTCTGCCCTTTTGTCCCAGGGCAAGCCCCTTCCTCGCCTAATGGTCGACTGGTTTCCATCCCTAGGTTTAAGTTTAGCCGGGTTGGTGGATGCTCCTTTTCGGTTGCAGCAGCCACTTTCTGGAGCTCTCTTCCCTGCTCCATGCGGGCTATTCCCTCTCATCTCCTTTTTCGGCAAGTAATGAAAACAAATCCTTTTTAGACGATTTTTCTTTTCTTTCTCCATAAGTAGTGACACGGTGCCTTTGGCGAACGCTGAGCTTTGCAAGTCATGTTAACATAACATCTTTGTGCCAACCCTCACTGCTAATGTCGTTCTCATTCTTCCCAACAATGACAGCCACTGTTTGTGTCGGTGGTGCTTGGGTGTCTTCAGTGTCTTTATGAGGCTGCTGACTTACTCTTTTTTCAAGTGTCTTGACACAATGATCTGTGTGTTGCACATCGTGGGCATTTCAGAGTACTACATTGAATGGGGGATTATTCTCGTCCCATAACCTTTCTCTAACTTTGTTGTTACTGCATTCCAACATTAACTGGTCCCTCAGTCTCTCATCATTCTGGTTCCAAAAATTGCAGGTTTTGCTAAACTTCTCAGAGAAGTTATATATTGTTCCACAGTTTTGCCTGCCACCTGTACTCTCTTCCCAGAATGGCAACTCTCTAAAATAGTGCATAATTTCTTCTCGTAATGTTTGTTCATTTTCTTTACACATGTCCCATATTCATTTAGATTTGCTTCTCATCTTCTGTTCTAGTAAGTCTTCAGATTGTTCTTGTCCAGGCATCCCAACCAGTGTAAGAGACGTTACTTTCTTCTTTCTACACTGCGATTCATTCCACATACCACATTTGTATAGTGTTCGAAAGATTTTATCAATTTCATCCATCTTTTCCAAGGTATTGTTGGCCCCCTTGTTCAGGGAGAAAAACCATTGGCGGTTGTACACTTTGCTTGGTGCTGACCAAACCCCCTGCCTCTTCTTGACTGTCAACGTCCACTATGTTTTAGAATCGGTGTTATCTATCCAGTAATGTGTGCATTCATACAGTTTCATACTCCATTTTTTGTCTTTTTTTATCTACATGATATATTTGAATACAGGCTTTTCACGAAATAGAGCAGTTCATAAACATTCCATTTCCATTTGTTATGGTATGCGTTTGATCAGTAGATTCCTGCGTCTTTGTTCTCAATCAATTTCAAAATGTCCTGCATGTTTTTGCTGTTTTTGCATAAAGTGATTATCAATGTCCTATTCTTATACATTTGGAACACTATTCCTCTAGTGAGGCTGTTTTAAAATGTTAGAGGAAATCTGCTAGAAAGTTCGTTCTGAGTATGGTTAAGGCTATGCATTGTAGTAGGAAATGCCTTACAGTCTCCAAGTGATTCTTGTTTTGGCATAACCAACAGTGAGGTTCAAATTCAGGTGGTTGTTGTCGAGTAATTAATACCTCTCTTGTTGGCACAATGTTAAGTCATATCCTCATAAATAAGTATCTTAATTTGTCAATCGGGAACTTCACTAGATAGGCTGGAAGTTGGCCAATTGATCTTCGCTCCTGTAGTAATGGGATTGATAGATTGCATATTGATCGAAGAACTAGAGTATTTATCCAATCCTGTCTCTGAATGGTTCTCTTTGCCTTTTCCGGGTTTGTTACTAGCAGGTCCTCAGTAATTTTCAAATGTTGTAACCAGGTCTGGCAAGAAGATTTCCACTTTGTGTAAATCCAATCAGTTTTACTGGCTAGGTTGGACCATAAGATTTGGAAAGGTAATACGTCATCAGTCATTATACACTTACGGTTTAGCGCCAAAGACTTCCATAACAAAGTAGAGTGTATTGAATGTAGTCCCCCTCATACTGTATTGATGCGATTGGAATACTCACTGGGAGTTGCAGTAGCACCTTCTATGATACTCCAGAAGTTCCGTGCTAGATTCAACGCTGGTTATGCACCATATGTGAGAATTGGCAACACTTTCTGTTTGTAAAAGAAGATGATGGGTAATATGGTGAACTTGCAGTATTTGTTTTTTATCAAGCAAGCTAGTGCAGTCATTGTTTTGTTCTTAGCTCTAACTCCCGTCATCCAGCCACTCTCATATAAGTTGCAGCTGTGTGAGCACCTAAATAGGTGATTGACTGCACTCTTTCCAATTCTTGGCTTCCCCAGAACCAGCATTGGGTTGATTTATTCTGGCATTTTATGTTTGCCATAATTAAAACTTTGGACTTTTATTCATTGATGTTCAGGTCATTCTGCTTCATGTAGGTGTCTAGGGCAGTTATTGGCCCTTGAAGCCCAATCTGTGTCTGATCCATGACTACTAAATCATCGGCTACAATATCCATGGCAGCAGTTTGTTGTTTATTTTAGTGGGAAAGTTCTCATTTTTTCCTGGCTCGCCTTCATGTCAGATATGTAGATGTTAAATAGGGCAGATGCAAGAGGGCATCCTTGTTTCAAGCCCTTGAAGGTTTCAATTTTGTCTGTTTTTGACTGCCTTCCCTTGTTAATCACACCTGTTTAGATGTTGCCGAGTACACATTTTTATGGCTTCTAGGTCTTCTGGGCACCCCCAGAGTTGCAATGCATTCCATAATCTCTCTCTGATGATGCTATCATAGGCTTGCTATAGATCTACAAAGACAAAGAGTGTGTATATTTTGGAATTAGCCCTGATTGCTTTCAATTTCATCAGATTTAGAAGAAAGAAATTCAAGTTCGTGCCCCTCCTTTTGAGAATCCTGCTTGCCTCGGATATAATCTGCCAGATTGTTTAGCCCATGATGGAATTTGCCATAAAAGTATGGTGCCAAACATTTTCCCTAAAGTTTTCAATAGAGCTATCAGACGATAATTGTGTGGTTGCTCTCTGTTCCCTTTTTTTAAAAATGGGAATTATTATTGCAGTTTTCCAGAATTGCAGTACTTTTTTGATGGATGTGATATTTGTAAATATTAACATACAAAACTCTGCCCATGCTTCAGGGTTAAGCTTTAGGTTAGCGTGTGTGAGTCCATCTGGTCCTGGAGCATTTGAGGAGCTTAATTCTTTGATTAAGAATAACATGTCCTCTTTGTCAATTTCAATTTCCCATGGAATATTTGTCTGGCAGTTTATCACCATTTCCTGTTTTTTAGATTGTGCGTATAGAGTTGTAAAGTGAGACTGCCATACTTTCTCAGAGACTACATTTGGAAGCGTTGCTCGTTGGATTGCAGTGTTTTTATGTAGGATTGACCGTAGGTTGCGAGTGTTCTTGATTCCAATTTTGCTGAGTATTTGTTCCGTGTCATGTTGTGTGGCTCTGGCTTTGAAGGCAATTAGCCAATTCTTATAGCGCTGCTTTCTTGCTCATCGTAGTTTAGATATGTTATTTCCTTGTAACTTGTTTAACTTTTTCATGTCTGCCCGAAAAAATTCACTGTACACTGACCAGATCTTGGTTATAGATATGTGAACACATGAACAATGGTTTTGTATTTTGGTTGCAGCATTCTTTGAAGGAGTTTAGAGTGCCGACATACTCCAAATGTGCATCTTCACATCGAGATTTAAGTCGATATTTCTCAGTCATGGGTGGTTGAATCTGTTTCTGTGATAAGGCCAGTCGACAATGGCCGCTTATTTGGTTCCAGTTAACTTTCAAGGTTTTAATGAGGTCTCTCATGTTTCTAGAGACAAAGAAATAATCATGGTGGGCCGTTTGGGTTGAATGTGCCCAGGTTAGTTTTGCAGGTATATCTTCTTCAACTTGACTATTCAATATGTAGAAGTCACGTACATCCAGTTCTTGAGTCCATGTAGATGCTCTCCCTGTTTAGTTGTTATGCTTACTAGCCTGTCCATCTCTGTTTATGCATTTGATGTTTATGTCTCCACAAATAATAATGAGGCGGTTGTTGAATTGAATATATCCTTCATCGATCGATAATGTGAGAGTATTCAAAAACTGTTCTTGATCAATTTCGAGTGGATTCCAGTAGAGGTTACACAATGATTGTTTTTTTTCTCAGTAGGAAGATGTTGTGTCCATTCTAAGACTATCATTTGTGTGAAAGGATTGGACTTATTTTCACTACTTACTGCTAGACCTTTCCCGATTTTTATTAAAGTCAGTAGACCAGAATAGGCTTGTCCTCTTGCGGCTCTAGGTGCTGGATTTAAGTAGACCTCGAATCACTCTGCCATAGGATGCTTTGAATCCAAGTCTCTTGGGGACATATTATGTTGTAGCCTGTAAGCTTCATGGGGTCATCATCGAAAAGATGTATGAACCCTGTGGTTTTCCAACATGCCATTGTTAATTCATTCCGTGTCGGTGAAGCATCACATTATCTCGACCTTGAGGTTGTCAAGGAAGCCGCAATGACATTTCTAATAACCATATTGACCTCCAAAGGCCGCTGCACCAAAAATAAAAATACGAAGGTTGCCAAGACCCCTCCCTACCTGAAGCTCCCTCGCTGCAGCGACTCTGCACTGCAATGCCTTCCAGACTCCAATGTCCCTACAGCCCCTTCAAGTCTTTGCCTGTGGCTTTACCCTTGCAGAATGCCAGGCAGGGCTCTTCTTACCATCATTGCCAATATGTTGCATCAGAAAGAGGGTGGAACACAGTGGGTGATTTTATGTTACATTTATTTGAAATATAAGTAAAAGCTAAGTGCACATCCATAGGTCTGATAAAGAGCCCCACCGCTTCTTCCAACCGTTTCTCTCTGCCTCATGCTCCTCCGTCCACTCAAACGCTCCCCCCTGCACAAGCGCTCCATTAAAGTTCCTGATGCTACCTTCCTGCCACCAGTGGTAAGGTCCAGCCTGTCAGGATACACATAAACCCTTTACAGATAAACTGGGCTCACATTTTATTTATTTATTTGTTCACACTTGTAGAGCGAGGTGTTTGTTACAGGAGGTAGGCTTTGCTTAGTTACAGTAGCAGCAGGAATACATTTGACAGTTTATTTGATAGTATACCACATGTATACAATACATACAGCAATTATATACAGCAATTAAGGGAGAGAGGTGAGGTATGTGGCAGGTAGTAGGTGAGGAGCTGTGAAGGGGCGCGTTAATTGAAGAGTGAGGTTTTCAGATTTCTCCGGATGGCATAGAGCAAAGTTTCAGCTCGTAGATAAGTAGGGAGAGCATTCCAGAGCTTAGGAGCTATGTAGGATTAAACTAACCCTCCTGCTTTGGCCATGTTGATGCAAGGGATAGTGAGTTCATTGGTGTAGCATGTTCTAGTGGTTCTTGCAAAGGTGGCTCTAAAGAGAGTTTCAGATAGATAGTAAGTTGCTGTGGAGTTGATGCTTTTTTGGGCTGTAGTAAGAATTTTGAATGTAATGCGGTCTTTGATTGGAAGCCAGTGAGCTGACTGTCTGGCTTGAGAGATGTGGTCTCTTCTCGGGATGCAAAGTGCTGCTCTTAGCGCATTATTCTGGGTGATCTGGAGTCTATTTAAATTGTTTGAGGAGGTGCCTGCAAAAAGTGAGTTACAGTAGTCTAATTTACCACCTGTGGTGGCTCTTGCAATTGAGTGGTAGTTAGACTATGAGTCAGTTAGCAGAAGAATCACTTGGGTATCGTCCGCATAGTTGGTATATGCGATCCCAAGTGGATCAAGCTTATCAAAAAGGGGCTTTGTAAAAAGATTATACAGCGTTGGCACCGTACACAATCCCTGTGGGACTCCACAGTGAATTGTGGTAGGTGCTGCATTTGCTCTATTTGAAAAAAACTTTCATTACTCTTCCTTCTAGGAATTAGGTAATCCACAAAGTTGCTTATTTGGAGAATTGTGCTGCTTGATTGAGATTAGTAGTGAGAGTTTTGTGGTCAACCAAGTCGAAGGACACCGAGAGGTCTAAGAGGAGGCGGCAGGCAGGTTTACCTTTGTCTAGATTTGGGTAATTTGTTTTTTAAAATCTTATAGTGCAGTTTCAGTGCCATGCCCTTTGCGAAATCCAGACTGTCTTTTTCCTAGGACAGAGTTGGTCTCAAGGTGTAGATGGATCTGAGTATGAGCTGCTTTGTCCAGTAGTTTGCAGAGGAACGGGACAGTGCTTATAGGTCGCTTATAGGCGCACCCACGTCTCTTTAAGGCTGGCGGAGACAATGCCAGTTTTAAATGAGGAGTTGATGAAGGCAGTGAGAAGAGGGGCAAGGGCATCAGCGCAGTCTTTTACAATCTTCAGAGGGAAGATATCTCCCTTGCAGAGTGCTGGTTTTAGGTGTTTGAGAAGGTCTATAACTTCGAGTTCTGTGATGTCTTTGAAGGAGAATTTAGGGAGGTGGGGTGGTTTGTGAACAAGTGTGGCCTGTGTGGGCATGTTTTGGTTTTGTAGAGCTTCATAGTGAGCCTGTATTTTATTTTGAAGGAGGTCTATTTTGTTTAGCATAGCAGCTTGGATGCTTGCACACCAGACTTCGTTTTTAATGAATTCATTTGTGTTGGTGGACGGAGCAGTGAGTTCCTTAAATATGGTGAAAAGTTCTTTTGTTTGAGAGTTAGCATTGGATGTTTGTATGTTAAAAGAGTTGGATTTTGCAGTGAAGATAGCTTCTTATATGTTAGCACAACTGATTTAAAATTATCTCTGGTAGAGTCACATGGGTCCAATTGTCACATCTTAAGGGCAAGTCATTTATTTGAACGCATCGTTTGCAGTTCCTCAGTGAACCAAGAGTTTGAGTTTTTTTTTTCTTGCATTCTAGAGGTGCTACAGAGGTTACTGCTTTGGAGAGGGTGTCTCTAAAGATATCCGCTAGGATGATCGGGTCCTGTGAGAAGGAAGGTGATAGGCATGGGATGTTGAGGAAGGGTCGGATGTTATCCGCTGTAAGTTTTTTGGAACTTCTTGCTAGAGTGGTGGGGGCAGACGCGTTGGTTTTAGTGCCGGAGACTGTGGGGATGGAGAATTGAATGCTATTGTGATCTGTCCAGGGATAGGCACAATTGGACGTGATAGAGGACTCACAATTGTGATCTGCAATCCAATTAAGAGTGCAACCTTTTGCGTGGGTAGGGTGAAGGATTTTTTGGTTGAATCCTAAGTCTGAGACATCATTGGAGAGTGAGCTAGCAGCTTTGTAATTGGGGTCATTGAATCCTAGGTTAAGGTTGCATAGGAGTAGTGTTTTGGTGGATTTTTTGAGGTTGTTACTAAGTAAATGAATTATGTGTCCCTGTAATCCCACTAGGGATCCTGGTGGCCGTTATAGGAGATGGATATTGATGGTGTTATTAAGTGAGACTGATAATTTCACGATAAGATATCTACGCTATCCTCCCAGAGGTGTGGTGTGGACCTGATGGATATTGCATTTTTGTAGATTAGTGCAACCCCCCTCGTATTTTGGAGGTTCTATCCTGTCTAAGAATGGTGTAGCATGGTGGCAAGGCTAAGTTGATAGCGAGTTCCAATGCCTCATGTAGCCACATTTCAGTGATGCATAGAATGTCTAGGTCTTGACTGAGTGGGAGATCATTAATTTCTAGTGCGTGGGCGGGGAGGGGGAGAACATTGAGCAGGCCGCATTTAAGATTAGAAGATTGTAAGTTTGTGTCTGGATACAGTTTGGCTTGGCAGGTTTTGGCAGGGAGTAGGTGAGCTTAGGGAGCGAAGGGAGGGGCAAACTGACCATTGACTGTGTTAACTTTAATTTATGGGTGGATGTGCTGGCATTGTGTGAGGGGTGTCTGATAGTAGTACGAGATCCGAGTCTGGAATTTCTGCAGATAGTGTGTATGGGGAGGGTGAGAGTGAGTATAGGCTTAGTGCGTGTTCTGAGTCTATAAAGTCTGGTGGGAGAGTTGGGAGTGTGAGTAGAAGTGTGCAGTGATTCCATAGTTGTGTAAGGGGATGTCTGCACGTCGCTGATGTGCTCAGTTGGGAGCAATACAGTAGTGTTAGATGATGAAGGTATGTTTGGGTAGAAGAGGTATTGGTGGCAAGATGAATGATCCTGTCGGTGGATGCTAGGTATGCAAGAAGTAAGGGGAGTACAGTAAAATACGTAGCTTGTTGACTAGGAGGAGTTTTCCGCTTCATGCAGTGAGGAGCAATAGAGAGAGTAGGGTAATGAGAAAAGTAGTACGTGTGGTAAGATCACTGGTGGCTGGGGCGAATAATGCAGTTGAATGCGGGGGGATAGACGTGGACTCAGCTAGTACAGTCGTTAAACGGTATTAGGCAGTACAACTTTACATTATCACGGAATGCGTAGCATCATATTGTACAAGTTAGGGAGCACAAGATGCGGCATAATACAGTGTGTAGGGAGCAGTAGTAGAGCATAGGTAAAATTAAATCATGTACATAAGTATATGCCTGAGAAAATCGGCGCTAGAGATGTGTAACCATACAGCTGTACATATATTGGTAATCCGGTGACGACAGGGAGTTCTGGTGCAAAGGTACTGATTCAGTGACCGTCCTGATAAGGTTAGCCTGCAGAGATGCTGAAGTGCGGCAGCTGCAGCGTCACATGAAAATCGAAAGAGTCAAACAAAGGCTGCACTGTTGTACAGGGCAAATACGAATAAAGATATGTAGTATGAGGCCGTATGAAGCCAGTGCATTGTCAGGGCACAGGAATGATAGTACAATGAGAGCCGGTCAGGGGGGGAGTCTTACCGAATAAGCAAAATGTGCGGGAAGCAGCGTTTCTGGCCACTGGCCCTGGGCGGCTGCGCCTGTCAGTTCTTGGTGATTGGGTAAAAAGGTCCTGGAGGAGGCCCAATGAACTATGGGCGAGTGGAGCACATCAGGAAGTCGCAGCCTGGTGTGAAAAGGCGGTGGTCATCTTAGACGTAATTTTCGAACCCTCGTGGTTCAGATTGGAATGGTGAACAGGTCGCTGAAGTTATCAAAGGGGGGTCATTTCTGCTACATGTGTGATATCAAATTTCTGTAGCTGAAATAATTATGAAACTATCATCCGCCATTCCATGACTCATTTATGGTTTATATTTAAAGAATTTGCTCCCACAAGGAGACTGGACTCATAATTTTAGGGTTGTGGTACAGGAGTGCATGTCCAGCCCCTGCACTTCATAATTTTGGCTGTCACTGGAGCTGTCAACTGGGCACTTTTGTCTTCTGAACCTCCTCTGTGCCAGTGGAAGAGCATGTGCAGCAAATCAGGTCAAAGGTTCCCACTATTGTTGCTTGGAGCTTATGAAAAGGGATATTGATTGACAGATTACCCTTTCAGAGATGGAATTACCCGCATCACTTTCTTAATTATTACAAATCAAAAAAGCAAGGGCTTCACACCCTTGCCATATGCCAATTCCTCACAGATCTGCCATGCAGAATGCCGACCGTGAACTGGAATGAGCCTGTGGCACAAAAGTCAGTACAGATACCCACTATTCCTTCTTGTAATACGGTTGATTTACCATGTGATAATTCCTCTGTCACTAATTCCAGTTAGCCCCATTTATTAAGGTAATTCCTACATTGGTTATTCGTCCAGTGGAATTAGCGATGAGGCAATTATCAGCACTTTGTTTTTTACTCCTAATTTGGTTGACTGGTAAAAGTGTTGGCAATTCCATTACTGCTGCTTTTTCCCCATCACTTGAATATGTAATGAGGCACCAAGTTTCCTATGACATTTTTCCCAGTCTTCTTTCATCCAACAGAGGGTATTCGATTGAACTGAAACAGATATTAATCCCTTTATTTTGTTTAACAAATAGTGTTACTCGTGTATCACTGCAAGCATGGTTAGAATCAGATGTCTTAATGTGCTCACCTGTTAACCTTTCACACAAGTATTCAAGATATCCATCTTCACCCCTTGTGTTGACTAGCCTCCTAAATGTAATTCATGAAAAACATTCAAGGGCGGGGCTTGCTTCATTTAAATGCTAAATGTTCCTGTGAAAAAAATCTGAATAGTACGACCATTAATTGCTAATACCACAAAAATAATGTTCCTTTCAGTACATGGTGCATACATACATTTGGCACAGAAAACGAAGTAGTACCTATAGCTTTCAAATAAACTGAATACATGCAGAATGCCAATAATTTTAGAGACACTGGAATGCCCTGGACACAATCCTAAATCCCTTTTCCACAGTTTTTCCTTTAACTTTGAAAATGTAATTCATTTATTGGTGAATTAATATTGAAACTCCACATGATATTATATGATTTGATAAGTCATTTATAACAAGCCAGTACACAAGGGTTTCTAGGCGTGACAAGACAAGGGAGGGAGAACAGAGGGAGGACAATACAAGGATCTTATAAGGCCTTGTGACATTCAGATCGTGCAAGTGCGACAGCATCAAAGTGCAGGGAGGTGGGAGAGAAGGGGTGGGGAAGTTCGATCAGGGCAGCAATGCTCTGAGTAAGTGCATCCAGGGCAGTGCACCTCTGGGCAAGTGCAAGGACGCAGGGAGCTGGGGGCTATAGAGGTTGCAGTTACAGCCCCTAAGTGTGCGATGGCCAGAGGCAGTGCAGGGAAGACTGAGCATGGAGCAGTCTGGTGCCCATAATGCTCAGAGGGTGGCTAGGGATCTAGTCAGTGCGGCAGACATGTGGGTCAGCAGGGGAGGGAGAGACAGAAATCAGAAGAGAATAGGAAGGCCTTGAGCTGCTTCCAGAACTTCAGGCGATTTGGCTAAAGTTTGTGAGGGGCAGGGAAGGTATTCCAGAGGGAGGCACCTGCAGAAGAGAGATATCTACACCCTACTCTCTGCCTAGCGAAGCGTCTGACCCTCATAGAGTTGGATATAGGTCAGCAAAGGGTTTGAGAAAGAAGGTATTTTGGAAGAGTGTTGGATGTAGTGTGGGCCCCCACCCCAGAAAACCTTATGGGTGATGCAGAAGGTCTTGTACTTGATCCTTGCAGTCACAGGGAGCCAGTGGAGAGATTTCAGTGCTGGAGAGATATGGTCCCTGGGTTTGAGGACAAGGATACATCTTGCAGTCCTGTTCTGGGTTAGTTTCAGACGGCGGTGTGTGGAGGAAGGCAGATTGAATAAGAGGCTGTTTCAGTAGAACCAGGGCTCTGGGGACAGTGTGTTTCTAGGGGAAAGAGAGAAAAGGAAGAATACCACTAAGGAGGTACAGCTGGTAGTGGGAATTCTTGGTGATGTCCGAGTTGTGAGGAGAGAAGGAGAGAGTGGAATCAAAGATGACACAAGGGTTTTTTGCCTCATAGGAAGGCGAAGGAAGAGGGCCCAACGAAGGTGGCCAGAGTGAGAAAGGGAAAACGGGAGCAGGGGTCCCAATGAGAAGGATCTCCATCTTACTGGCATTAAGGCAGAGATTGTTGGAGGTGCACCAATCCTGAATTGCTGATAGGCAGTCAGGGATGAGCGAGAGGGAAGAGGAGGCTGAGTGGAGCCTGAAAATGAGCTGGGTGTCATCCGCATAACTCTGAAATTTAGAAGAGAAAGTAGAGATCTGATGGAACAAATGGGCCAAGTAGACATTAAACAGCCACGGAGAGAGGTTAAAGGCATGGGAGGAAACAACATGTGGAGAGGGAGGTGGTGGAGAGAAAGGACCCATGTTGGAGTGAAGAGGGAGGTGGTGGAGAGAAAGGACCCATGTTGGACCTGGGAGGGCTGGTCCGAGAAGAAGGAGGTCAACCACTCCAAGGCCTGATCCGTGATGCCCAGATTCTCACATAGTCGATTGATCAGGTTAGCGTGATTGTCCATGTCAAAGGCAAAGGAAAGGTCAAGGAGGATGAGGACAGAAGGAAGGCTGCAGTCAAGATTAGAGAGCAGATCTTCATGGCTGTTCAGGATATGCATAATATGCATATGCATATATTCCTCAAAAATAGAATATATATTAACAACCACCAATGTGTTGCAATAACTAAACAATCATACAATTCCCAAAGAACATTAAGATCGTTTTTACTTAGGCCATTCGAACGTCACAAACTGTGCCACGGTGGATGGTCAAGCTATTTCAGAGTGGGTTTGCCCCATGAAACAAGATTCCCATGAGTTTTATCAAGTACTGAAGGCTGCCTTATTGCCCAAGGTGGGGCGTGGTACCCCCTGGAAATCACAGAGGCATGAGAGAAAAGTTCAAACAGCTAACCAGAGTCTCAGAGCCATTCAAAATAAGGTATGACATCCCTTAAAATGCCCAGCTGCCTTCCTGCTTCAACTGTGGGTTTGTGCTTGGCTGTCAATTTATGAGTGGCTCACAACTTGGTGGTTTTTAAGAAATGTTGTTGTTCTTTTGGCAACTTTAGGAGTGTTTTTGATGAGCCTGTAAGGATTTTGTGTTGATTTTGGTGTTTCCTAATACTGTTTTATCTCCTCTTCTCTGTTTCTCCAATATTCTCTTTTTCCCCTAAAACCCTTGAAATGTTTTTTAAAATAAAATCCCCTTGTAATTTCTCCTCTTATGTTTCCTCTTTGTTTGAGTACATACATGTTTTAATAAAAATTCCCTGACACCGTTCCTTTCATGTGTTTGTATGGAAACATTAATCTATGAAGATAGCAATTCTTCCAGTTCAATTCACTGTCATTTCCCATCTTTTTTTTTTTGTGTTCGGAGAACCTATTCCCATCACTTGAGTCTTGTGTGATTCTCTTATTTTGCCTTTGTCTATTGATTTGTGTTTTGCACATTGACACTTTAGGCAAAATTAAATTTTATTTAGCTGGAGTCCCGAAGGGAGAAGATGAGGAGCTGGACTCCTCCTTGACCTCTGTGACAGAGGTTGATGCAGGCAACCAAAGGGGAAGACTGTGATGCTGGAAATGCATTTGAGGGACAGGGCCCCCATGGCCTTGTCCTGTACTCCCTTATCATGTGTGTTATGTGTTGTTTTCTGCACAGGAGACCATGTGGGACTGCTGGTAGTGGAGCTCTTTCTCTTTTTGGTTGTGGTGAACAGACCCTTGGGATACCCTTATGGCACCAATGGGTGGGGGCTCAACCCTGTACACCTAATTTATGTTTTTGGGCACCTGTGTGTGGCCCACAGAGCAGGGTATGGGCTGGTGGCAGCTCCATGCTGAATTTGAAAGGTGCTCTGAGTATCCTCCATTTTGGGATGCCCAGTCCCTGCCACTGGAATCAGCTGATTCCTGATAGGAGACAAGATGGCCCCTGTGGCCTCTTGATTTCTATTAGCTGTTACCTTGTTTTCCTGAAGTCCCTTCCCCTGACTGGCTGTTGGGTGGAAGTTCCATATATGGTATTGTTTAGCCTTCCTAATGACTGTATGTTGCGGCTACGCCCTTGTGGTGGGACCTGGGTGAATGGAGTGTGTGACGAATATGCATTTCATGTTATGGGTGTCTGGTATCTGTGTGTGTGACACAAAGAATGAGACTACCATGCCCGAAACTTGTATGAATGCAGTGTGGTGTGCTGAAAGGGTGGGTGCCTGCCCCAATCCACATTCCTTGTTGTGAGTGTCTGGATGGAGAATGATGGCCTGAATGCACTGTGAGCCTGATTGCCTGCCTGCCTGCTGAATGCCCTTCTGAATGATTGGCTTCCTGGGCCTGGCTCAGCAATGTGAATGAGAGACCGAACAGTATATATGTGGACCCCTCACTGACTAGAATCATTCAGAAGCTAAAGTTGAAACTTGATTTTTAAACTTGAAGCCCAGTTGGAAGAAGAAGGCTCTGCTGCTGCTTTCCTACGATGCAATCCGAAAGCTGTCATGTCTCCAAGAACTGATCCAAGAGAGAACCTGGCTAGGAGACCTCTTCTCGAGCTACAAGGGAACATTTTGCACCAGCTAATCTTCTTCAAGGAACCCTGGAAGTCAATACTCGAAAGGCTACCGACCGGAGACGGGGTCCGCCAAGAACCTGAAGTGAAGCACCTGGACATCAAAGTCCATCGTCGTAGACCAGGGTTGGGAGGACTGCCGTGACCGCTGGAAAACCATCAAGTTTTGTTGCCAAGAAGCAGGGACAGCTTGATGCTGTGCTGCCAACGACCGGAGCTGCAACGTTCCGCCATTGCCTAAGAAACTTCAAATCAAGAACTCCCTTATCACCTTCGACCACTTTGTCGCCCAGAGGAAATCAAGGTCGTCGACGACCGAGGAGAATCCACCAGTGGGTTTCCTGCCACCTGAAGTCCACAAAGATGCGGTCGAAGTTCTGAAAGCCAGCCAGGGTCGAGTCCTGATCATCAACGCCAACGCTGATGACCCGACACCCTTGCTGGGCGTACGTTCTTCATCAGTGTGCTTTGCGGCAACAAACACTTGTCATCGAGGTGCACTGCATGTCTCATCTTCACAGGACGTCCACGACTGGTCATCGACAAGTACTGCGAAGGTCGAAGCTGCTCCCTCAACAACAGTGTTCACCTTTCTTCGTAGGAATCTCGATGACCTGTGACTCCTGCTTTAGAGGGAATCCACTCAAGATGGGCCCATTGATGAAACATCGAAAGAACTCTGCTAAACTCAGGTACATTGGGGTAGTAGAACATTTTAGCAGGAAACAAGACTGGGCTTAATGCACTTTATTTACAGGTTGCCTAGGTGGGGGGGATCCTCACACAGAACTGTGTCTTGGTAACAGGGTTAGCTATCCTGCCATTTGTTTTACCCAACTTGCCTTCCTTCCTATGTCTGATGCTGATACACATTACTGTTTGATTTGCATTTCATTTGAACTGTCAGCAGTTGGAGCATTTTAAAGTAGTCAAGAGTGAACTGTAGTACCACATAGACATTGTACATATTTGCCATATTAGAATTGCCAGAATACAAAGTGTGTTATTGATTGTGTATATATATTGAACCTTATTTATATAAATAACTGTGTTATCACCTAACATAGTGTGTGGACATTCCTTTGTGAGGGCTTGGGGACTACACTGTACTTAAGAATCAGCCCGCTTCACCTCCTGAGAGCTTAAGCCTTGATTGCTCGCCCATAGCTACTGCATAGAGAATTTTGGCTGGGGTGCTCTGTGCTTCTACTCTGCCATATAGATGGCATGAGTACAGAAACCCCCCTCCAGTCTTTACAAAGACAAATAGTCATGGCAGCAAATATTGATGGAGGAGGAGTAGGTGGTGGATGAGGTGGTGCAGGAAGAGTGTGAGAAGCATGTGGCTACAACTCCACAGGAGGGTGTGATAGCAGCAGCATCCCACAACGATCAATGACATTATGTGGGCAGTTACTTTCATATTGTACTTGGCAGGGAGGAATTCGGCTGCAAGGAGAGGTAGCCAGAGTGTGGCAGGTAGACAGCGGGCTGAGGGTAGAGTGTGAGGTTGTGGTTTGAAGGAGACCAAAAAGCACTGTGCAGAGAATCCAGAGAATGTCCAGTAGCTGATGGCTCCAAAGAAGGAGACTGGGGCCATTTCACTATTGCCAGCATTTGCGAAGGGGCCAATGTGTTCACAACATTTGCTAAAGAATGTGAAGGCAGAACAGAAGTCTTCCACTCCCATTGTGAGACTATGTAAAGTTGCTGGAGGATGTGATTGTCAGGGGGAGGGAGGCTGTGTAACTTGCAGCCTCTGTCAGAAGACAGTTCATCAGTGTAACCCAAGTAAGAGTGCCTTGGGCATCATAGTGATGCAGAAGCATGAAACGGCTGTGGCACAATGATGTGTTCAAAGAGCTCCGAGCACGCAGACCCTGCATGTACCACCCTCCTCTAGCAGTGACAGTGAGGACAAGGGATTGTCGGATGAAACTCCAGCTTGGTGCCAGTCACATCCTAGTAATCCATCCCTGTGCCTCTCTAACTGTGATCCAACCCATCTGTCTTCCTGACCCCCTCATGTTTGGCCCAGCACAGAATGACCCAATTGCAAATCAGGCTAGCAGGACTGATTTGCCATCATGACTAGTTCAGCCTCCTGCTGGTGGTAGATTACAAGGTGAGACAGAGTGATGAGGAATGCAGGCATGAACCACCTGCTTTGCTCGTCATCTATCAGTCGAGTTGCCATTCTGCGGCAGTGGCAGATGCCATTGGGAAGCACATTCTCGAGCACCACCTTTGTCATTTTATGTGGCAAGGAAAGAAGCTACTAGAAGAGTACACATGAAAAACTGGGAGTGTGCAGAAAAAAGGCAGGTGAGTCTCTGCAGGGTGGTAGAGCCAAATACATTGAGGCCAAATCTCTGGGCTGTAAACATGGTACAAAGATTCAGTTGCTGGTTCTGTTGGTTGGTAGAGCCAAGTGAATTGAAGACCAACCTCAAGTTTGTGTGTGTGGTACAAGGACTCTGAGAGCTGCCTCACTGGTTAGTAGAGTCAAATAAATTGAGGCAGAGCCTCCAGTTTCTGCACACAGCACTAGCACTCAAGGGCAGGATTTTCGAAAATAAGCAGAGATGAAAAACGTGGATGCTGAAATGCGCAGGTTACCTCATTCTCAAAGCTGACTCGTGCATTGCAGTTGAGGCTGGAAAGTGGCAGAAAGATACCCTGCCCAGTCCTGTTACTTACATTGGTGTTAGATGCACGTTGTAGACACTTATGTATATAACAGGTTCCCAGCAAACATGTGTTTGCTGGAAGCCCATTTCATAGAGACAGGCCCTTCAAGGGCCCGTCTCTGTGAAATGATAACAAACAAAAAAATGCCCATCCACGTTTGGGGGAACAACATGCTAGTTTGACAACCGCAGCTTAAACTGTGGCTACCACAGTTCTAGAGAAAATCATTACATGGTCAGAAATATCCCTGCCATGATTTGCGCATCCAAAATCCACAAACAGGATGCACTTTTAAATGTGCAGAAATGAGTGTCATCTCTCTTCAAAAGGCCACAGTAAAAAATACACATTGTCCAAAACGTGGCATTGTGAGTTTGTAAAGCAGGCACTCCTCAGTTACCAGCTAAGACTCCAGCAGTAATTAGTCACTATGATGCACTGTACTCGCAGTTGCCCTGCATATAGAGCACTGAAATCCACTGAGTTGGCGTTAGGGGGTTTCATGTGGTTGCAAGGGATATGGTGGAGTAAATATAGCTTTTGTAAAATATTCTGGGCACTGTAGTAGCAGTTTACATGGGTGCAGATGTTCTGGTCCACACTTACTATCTCATCTAGTGGTGGGTATTGGTTTATGAAGCAGGTCACCACAAGATGAAGGACATTGGCAAAGTGGGCCATGTGCATGATTTTCATACCCCCAGAGCACATCAAATGGCATACCCAATTTCAGCTGCCACAAATCCCACTTGACAACCGTGGGGTCTGAAACAATGTTCCACAACCTCCTTTACATACTACCAGACCCTACAATACGAAAGGTAGCCTGCAACTGAATGATGGTAGGTGGCTGCTATTCTGGACTTTGCTGACTAGGGGCATGGGGAAGGTGAACCAGTGTTTGGTGATGTACTTGAAATCTGTAACTGGAGCACTGGTTGACATGTCCATTGTTGTGTGGACTTTCTTACACTAACAGTGGTTCAGTGACATTCCCACTGATTCCATGACATGATCTTAGAGATGTGGGCACACATTAGTGCTAACTTGGAACAGGACAAGGAGCCATCTGAAGCAACTGTTTTCTACAAAGGAGTAGAACAGTAAATATAGTGCCGACATTATACCAAGATTATCATTGAATATACACAGCTTTTAGTGTCTTTTGTGATGTTTAGGACGTATTAAAAAGTCTAAACAATTGTTGTTTGGTGCATTGAAGGGAAAATCATGTGTCTGCATACCGCAGGATCTGCACGAAAATATGGTGTTTACACAGTTTAAATAAAAACAAATAAACTCCCCACTCCTGATGTATTGAGATGGCTGAGCTGAGGCCTAACTTCTCCTCTCCTGGGTCTTCTTTACAGAGGATGCTGTGTGGGTGTTTTTGACTGAGTAGACAGTGCTGTTGAGATGACTGAATGCAAAGTTGCATTACCACTAGCCAGAATGTATTTGATAAAAAAAAAAATTGGAAACGTTCTACACTGGCACCGAGTGACTAAATGTGGCTTTCTGTGCCCTGTGATTGCCTTTGACAATTGCCTGTGTTTGTCAATTCCTTCACCCTCTTCTTCTGTGGGATGGGCATAACCTATTTTATGTTCATCATTGTTATCTATCTCTAATGAAAGCAGGCCTAGAGACCTTTTGGACATACACTGTTTTTTTTCTGAAATGTGGACAGACTTTTATTGTTGCTGAGATTCTGCCATCTCTTCTTCCTCTTGTTCCTCAGTTAATAGTGGCTGAACTTTTTTTTTTCTATTTTATTTTATTTATTTGTTTGGCTGAAATAGTTCAACCTTTCAAATTTTCAATTCATTATTACAAAACTACATACAAATTTATCTATACGATATATTCCTATTTACAAATGTTTTAGTTACATTTACATTTAAAACTTGTCAACAGATAGAATTACAGTACAGTTTGTGATTTACCCAACGCATACCTTTCAACAGATTTACAACAAATCTGGAAATAACTGATTTAAAAAATGGACAATTGCTTTCCTCATGGTAAATTTTGTCCTACAAAAGACACGCCGCCAAAGGTCTTCATAATCAGTTGGAGTGAAAATACATATTATCTTTGAGAAAAATAGATTTCACTGAGTTTCCAAATTAGGGCACGAAATTATAATGTGTTCTAAAGTCTCTTTCTGCATAGTGTTCTTACAGAACCGACAGAAATGTAAACTCTTTCAGCCGGATTCATGGAATTATTTGCGTGAAAAACGCAGATTTGCGCTCCTTTCTGCCTGAAAATCCCTGTTTGAAATATGGGGATTTTCGGGTAGAAAGGCGCGCAAATCTGTGTTTTACACGCAAAAAATTCCATGAATCAGGCACTTTGGAATTTGTTTTCTCCTGGTGGGCCATATGTTTAATCTGAATCTTAAATATTTGTTTCTTATGTATGCAAATGGACATTTAACCAAGTAGTCTGACATTTGGCAGAGTCTCTTATGTCCAAACAATTCAGTTGAAAAGTCCTTATATGAGGTGCACTTTTCTCTATTGATAATCCAATGGAACTCGTATAGTTTCTTTTTAGCTATGGTTGGTTTTTCTAACAAAAGTTGGAGACTGATACTTGCATCTGACATATTTTGAAAACCTCTAGGCGCCACTGTTGCGGAAAACCATGCATTGAAATAGTCAAATAAAGTGCTACTACCCCCAGGATGTTATTTAGTTGTAGGCTCAATAAACATTTGCGCAAAAGGGCTCATTTCTTCCATATAACATATACTGCTAAGGGCACTAGGCCCAATTCATGTCCAAAAATGGGCGTAGGTGTACATGAGGGTAGTCTCAATGCCTTCTTCCAGAATCTGGCTTTTAAAACGTGCCATGCTGGTTGTTGGTTGTGTGTCAGTGCCTCAATACCATAAACTAGAGCTGGCACAACTTTCTGCTCATAGGAAACCAAGAAGTGTTTGTATGAACATTTGCCATACTTGTACACCAATATTTTTGCTTGTGAAATCAACGAGGTTATTTTACTGTCAAGAATATACAGATGTTCCATATAGGATAAAGAGTCTTGAACATAAATACCCAAATATTTATACTCAGGAACAATGCATAAAACCTTTTGTTGAAAGTGCCAAATAAATTTAGTGAATCGATTTGCAGTTCTTCTTTTGAATACCAGTATTTGAGTTTTTTCCTGATTAACAGATAGTTGATTTGACTCAGTATACTGTGCTGAACCATCTAATAATTTTTGTAGACCTGTCGGGGATCGAGACAACAACACCGGGTCATCGGCATACAACAACCAGGGTATGCGCTGAGTTCCTAATCTTGGTGTACCTGCTGCAATAGAAAGAACAACTTCACCAATATCAAGTATGAAGAAAATAAACAGGGTAGACGCGAAGATGCAGCCTTGTTTTAGGCCCGGTTCGTTCTAATCAGGGATGTTAGAAGACCCTCAGTATTCACATGGACTTGCATTTGTGTATCAGTATGCAAATGCTTTATGAGCACGATTAAGTGGGGAGGACATCCATAGCGATGCAATTTTGAATATAACAAATTGCGATCAATGGAATCAAAGGCCATTTTGAAGTCCACAAAGGCCATATATAATGACCAGCCTTCAATTGCACTTTGTGATTTGAGCATGTTCAATGTTATTATGTTTGGGATAGTTGCTATGCCTGATACAAACCCAGACTGCAAGGGATCACGTTTAAAAGTGTTTTGGGACCAGTTGTTGAATTCACGTAAAACAATCCGCGCAAATATTTTCCCAGGTGCATCCAAGAGCGATATCGGATGATAATTTGCCGGATTGTTTCGGTCCCCCTTTTTATAAATGGGAATAATAACAGCACTTTTCCATGATTCAGGTATCATCTGCTTTTGGTTGATGTTGTTAAACATGTCAAACAAAATGTTAGACCACATCTCAGGGTATTGTTTCAACATGAAATTTGAAAGCCCATTAGGCCCCGGGGCTCTCGATTTACTGGCTTTATTTATAAAATATAAAATATCTTCCCAGTCAAAATGTAGAAAAAACATCCCAATAAGAGGAGGCCTGATATTTGAGTCTATCCGTTGTGTATACATTTTAGAAAAATAATCAACCCACGTTTGCTCACTGATACAATTTGACTGTATAACCACCTGATTTCCCGCAGTAGAATGATTTAACAATGACCAAATTTGTTTGGTGTTTTTATTACTAAGAGTATGTAGCATAATAGCTCCATGAATTTGGTATAGATTGTGCTTTCTGGTCCTCAACAAATTTTTAAATTTGGTCTTGATCTGTGTTAAGGCCTTTATTCGTGAAGCTAGTGGTAATTGTGAAGCCTGGTGTTTTTCCTGTCTAAATTGTGTTTTCCTCTCTTTAACTTCCTTACTAAAATTATGGAAGTGTGGTATTTGCTTATGCAATTGTGGTCTTGAGGTGGATACGAACTTCTGCATAGCATCAGTGTAAACTACTTCCTCCAAGTCCTGGTTCAAATTTGCCTGTCCAAGTAACCATGCATAATATTCCCCAAACGCTTTAAGCAAGTTGTTGTTCCACAAAAGTCTGTTTCGGCCGTATTCACAATTACATTGCTTTGCATATATTCAAGAGGTGGGTGCTTTATCTGCCAAATCTTTAACTGCCCATTCCATGCACAACATATTGTGATCACACACATTATTTTGCCACACTTGAAAAGACATAATTTGTGACATAATATTCTCATTCACATAGATGTAATCTATTGTACCGGCACTATTTCCTCTCTGCCAAGTCGCTTTTGGAGAATTATCAGAGGGAAAGGAGCCATTCAAAACCAATAGATTTCTTGATTTTGCCAAATTTAGCCATTTCATCAGCCGGCTACTACGATAACATTGTTGTTGAGAGAAACAGTGAAGGTTAAAGTCACCTGCAATTATAGTATAACAAATACAGGGCTCAAGCAAAATCATGTCCAGTATGCCTGTAAGGTCCTCCAAAAATTGCTCATCCGACATGGCCTCAGGATTCCAATATAAGTTGATCAGGGCAAAACATTTTGAATTATGTTGTGCCCTGACCAACTGGATGTATGGTTTTGGAGAATCCCAATGCTCAATCTTTATAGATGCGCTCTGTTTAGCAGCGATCAGCAACCCTGATGTGGGCCTCCCCCGAATTGCCTTATTAGCTGGAATTACCTGGAGGTCAAAGCCATTCCACACAGGCGGCTCTATGAGCCACGTCTCTTGGAGCATTATTATATCATGTGTGGTTAGCTCTGTAGGTTTATTCAATAGATTTCTAAAACCTCTCGAATTCCAGCTAACCAAAGACAGGAGCTGATCTTTCTGGGGTAAACTCTAATGAGAGGTTCCCTGCTGCTCGCAAGCACAAACTGATTTTCTTTTCTGATTTTTACACATATCCAAGTGAGGGTTATTAAGAGATGGTGGAGCCGAGTCCACCTTCAGCTGTTGTGGAGAGTGGACATCTTTCAAGAGTATAAAGCCCAATTTAAACAAGTGAGCTTTTTCTGACCAAACCATGTTCCAAATCACTTTGGAGTTTATCCATAGTCTTACTTCAGTCCCATCTCCCCTCAAAAGGAATTCCACCTGTTCAATGCCAAATGATTTTATGTCATCCAACACTGATTTTCGATTAAGAATGTATTGCATGGCCAGTCGAGGACAGCATTTTAATGTAAACCAGAAAATGGCTGGTTGCCTCGTTTTCAATACACTTTTGTTGGAGACCTTATTAGGTGAAATTGGTGAATTTAGAGCATGTCATGATTCCGCTGGTCTACTTTGTAATACCTCCGAAATGGTAGAGGTGATTAGGTGTTTAATTTCAGAGTGAGATATTCCAGGGCTAGCGTTTGCCAGTATGGTGTTCAGCAAATATATATTGTTGGCAAGTTCTCAGTTGTCAACTGCGCGCTCTGATGTGGAAACAACACCCCTGATGGCCAAAGGAATCTCACTCTCCAAGGATGCTTCTTTTTCTATGTTTTCTTTGCTTGAATGTGCGTTTCGATCAGAAACATGTTTTAAGGGTTGTGCTTGGATTGATTGAGATGCCATGTATTCATCGACTGCACGACGAATATCTCATAAGTGGATGTCGCCTTTCACTTTAAGTTTGGGCTTCTGGGGAATTTGGGGTGTCAACTCTTTCTTAGGATTGCTCTTTTCCCTTTGAAACACATCCTTACATAAATTGGGGGCTGAAGCCGTATCAATTAGATCATCTAGCGGTTTGTACGAGGGAATCGAGTTTGTCCCCTTTGTTAATGTGATCAATTTTTTTTGCTGCACTAATTGGGCTTGAGCTTGGTATTTCTCAGTGATTTCTTTAGCCTTTTTGTTAATGATTGGGCAGGGCAACCTTTTAACAAACTGCTTTGTCTGAGATGTGGAGTTGAGCTTTACATTTTTGAAGTTTTTCATTTTTTTTCTAAAGCAAAGGTTACTTTTTTCCCCATCTTGGCTGCTTGAGTTTGTGAGCTAGCCGGAATAAACATGGGGTATAGCGGTTTGGGTAGACATGAGGTTTGGCTATTCACAGATTTATTATTTTCACTGCCTCCACCCATTCCATTGACTTTCCCAGGTGCTAAATCTATCCCCTCCTGAGGGACATCCGTTTCCTCAGTTATAATTTCTACAAAGTGAGGGAAAACAGATTTGCTGGGAGCTCGTACTTACTCCTCATTTGGTGAGCCAGTGGTTTGAGTAGATACATTTGATTGGGATTTCAGATTTGCAAAGGGCGCAGCCATTGACAACCTCTCCTTGTTCCCCTCTAATTTCAGAGTCACGAAGTGTTGCCACACCATAATCTGCTCAATTTGTTTGTATTGAGTGGCGATCTTAAGCTCCATAGATTCAAAAAGTTTGCCCATCGACTGGATAGCCAAGTTCATTAGTTTAAAGTAATCTCCAACAGCCTGTTTGGGGGTTGCACATGACTTGAGTCTCCCAAAGGGATATTTTGTGAGTTTTTCTTGGGGTGGGAGCATCAGAGGATGAATTTGAAATCACAGAGTGAGAGGTACTTGGGTATAACACTGGGGAGGCCGATAAATTATCATGCAATGTTTGTGAAGAGAAACTAGAGTCATTTAAATCGATGTTAAGTATCGCCGTGCCTTTCAACTGATGACCTTGGGATTCTTTTGTTTGCCTAAGTGTGGAAGTTGGGGCTGTCATAACATTACACAGTAACACACTATCGGACAGCGAGATATTGTTTTCAGATGAACACAGCGGAGCATGAACACATTGATTAGCATGTGGTACAGTGTTCCGCTCCTCTGATCCCAAAGCAGTATTTCCTGATGGATCTGTAGGCGCACTTATTACTGAATTAGTTTTACCCTGATCCATGATGGTCTGGGGCGCCATACAAACAGCTCTTTGCAAGGTAGGTGTTCTTTTACTAAATACTGGTGAAGAGGCTTGCGGCATGCTTAAGTAAAAGGTGCGGATGTCCATATGCCTCACAGGACTTTCCATTGGTTTTAAACGAAGTCTAGTGATCTTTGGAAAGGGGATAGAAACACTCCATGACCATTTCTTTCCCTGTGGGGGAGTTGTAAGCTCAGAGGTAGATTCCCAAAGGCCGGCTATTAAAGTTCCGGGGGGCATGCCTGATGTCAGCGTGAGCATATCCAAATTTGTGGGAGCTGTGTTGCTTCCCAAGAGCTCAGAGGAATGTATTTGAGAAAGAGCAAGTTGCTTAATAAGTATAGTGGACCTCCTCACAGCGACGGCAAGCGTTACCTAGAAGGTAATAGCGAACGTGCGCTTATTCCTAAGAAAATGGATGAACAGATCAAAGAGATTGCAGAACTAAATATTAGGCTGCAACTACACAGTCTCTGGCAGCACACCAGTAGCAAAATAACTAGAATCCATTGGATATGTTGGTGTCCTCCCCCAGAATAGAGAGCTAGGTGCCTGATCAGTCACACTTCAGTGTTAGCCGTCGATTGAGAGTGCTTACTAGCATCCGGCAGCCGCACACACCCAACAGCCAAACAGCACCAGCCCTTCTTCCACCAGGGCTTACGCCGTGAGGGTGGAAATGCGGCGCTTATGAAGGTGCCTGCGTTAACACGTGACGCAATCACGTGCTCCTCCTTTGCTCCGCCTCCCTCAGAGCAGCAAGAGCAACCCGCTCGCAATGCTGCTTGAGGGGGCATCAGGGTCCATATTTCAATATTTCAGGCACAATAAAAGGCTCCTGCAGGTCCGTTAAGGTAAGCAGCACAGTTCAGTCCAATACGCCACTCGGGCGGAAATGCAGGTGCCTGCGTTGACACGTGACTAAACAATACATTTGGTGGTCCCAGTGGCTTGGTCTATCCCCCTGCCTAGAAAATGCACATCAGGTCTTCCATGTGTTGGCCTTCTCTGCCTTAAAAGTGTATATGGACTTCTACTACTCCTCCCAATGCCTTCTCCTATGCATACTAAATGCACATTGAGTTCTCACTGCTTTGGCTTTCTCCGGTTCTCAGAGTTTTGGCCTTCCCCTACACCCACAACAAGTGTGTTGTATGCTCAGTTGTTTAGCTGTTGCCTCCCTCTTCAAAGTGCACACAGGGTTCCCATTCTGTTGGCCTTCCAACCCACCTACAAAATGAACATGGGTATCTTAAAGATGTGGCCTTCTCATGGTTACGAAATGCAGGTGGGTTTCTCAATGCTTTGGTCTACTCCTTCATTTATAAATACACAAGGGGTTCTCATTGTTTCAACATTCTCCTTTTTCTTACTGAAAGCATGCAGGGTTCTTTGTACTTGGGCCTTCATCTCTGAAAAAAAAGCACATGGGGTTATCAGCTGTTTGGCCTTCACCTGCAAAATGCACACGGGGTTCTCAGTGTTTTGGTCATCTCCAAGCCTACACATTGCATATGGGGCTGTCATTGATTTGGTATTTTCCTCAACCAACTAAATTCATGCGATTTTCTCTGTCATTTTGCTTTCTCCTATGACTATGAGATGCATGGCAGGTTCTCGGTGCTTTGTCCTTTTATTAAGCCTAATACATGCATGGGGTTCTCAGTACATTGGACTCCTCTACCTACTAAATGTATCTAAGCCTCTCAGTAACTTTGATTTCCCCTAGGCATCTTAATGTACCTCAGAATGTCTATGCTATGGCAATCTCTTTTTCTACTAAATTCACATTGGCATCAGAATGGTTTGGCCTTGGGCTCTTAGGGTTTTGGCGTTCTGCTCCATATACAAACTTCATGTGGATTTCTCAGTGCTTTGCCCTTGTCCTATGCCTACATAATGCACCCCTCCTGAGTCCATAAGGCTATTAGCACAACCTGGTAGTAGACATGCATGCATTATAGTTTTGGTGCTGAATTCATAAACACTACTTGTGAGTGAGTAAATAGGCAAACTGAGTTAGGACATAATGTTGTTTTCTGTTGCATTATTTAAATAAAAAGGTTGTCTGAATGAGTCTAATTGCAAACTTGGTTAATGTGAAGTGAGTATAACAAGAACAGGCCTTAGGTTCCTGGTACAAAATAAACGGTTTCTCTATAAGAAAGTGAAAGTTATTTCTTTCATATGTTTTTTCTTTCTCTTCAATGAGTTTAATCAGATGTTGTTGCGAAACAAGGCCCCCTTCAGTGAGGAAGTGTCTTAATGAAATACAAATTGCCCAGACATTGCATTGCTTTTTCCTGTCTGTTTTTGAAGTCAGAATATTCAGAACACTGTCAATACCAGTAGTTACTATTGACTGTGCTCTGAACATTTGGTTGGTTGCCTTCACAGGTTCCAATTATCGCACCTCCACCAACCCAATCTCAAACAACTTCATCCATTTCCATAAATGCTCACATCATTCTTCTGAAGCACTTCATGCATTAAACCTTAGCATTTCCGTTCCTTTAATTTCCTTTTAAATTCAGAACTATTTGTACTCCTCTTCATCATTTTTTCAGTTCTCCAGGAAAGGAGACATTAATTTAGCAGCAGACACGTTTCCGTATTTCCTTTTGATACTTTGACCTTTTTGTACGTCTGGAGAGCAGAATCAAATGATTTCTTTCTCTCTTTATGGTCACGTGTGCCTCCCATTCTCTGTTAGACACTGTTGCTATGGTCACGTGTGCCTCCCATTCTCTGTTAGACACTGTTGCTATGGTCACGTGTGCCTCCCATTCTCTGTTAGACACTGTTGCAATTTAATTTCAGTATCTCAGTTAGGGCATCAAAGCAAGTGTACAAATCTCTGAGGCAAGTTTCCCTTAAACAGCCTACGGAATGCAATTCTGTGTTTCTATTTAAGAAACAGAGACCTGGTATCAAACTCTCCTCCGAGTGAGTCATGTTTCTCTTTCTTCCAAATCATGCCTGATAAAAAAAAAAATAAAAAAAAAAATATTCAGATTTATGATTTACCAATTCGGACCATAAATGCACTTTGATTGTCAAATCTTGTCAAATCTATTCTCTCCCACTATGTAATCAGTACCGACATGGAATCAATAACTTTTTACGAGTGAAGCTAATCTACCCTGCCTTTCCTCCTGATTCTCTGATTCTCCATTCTAAAGTGTATCCTCAGACCCAGCAGTACTGATTCTCTTCTTGCTGGTAAGCATATGACAATGCGCTAGTATATTCAGAGGCTTAACAGTTGATAATCTATTGAATTATATTTTTTGGGGAAATGCATAGCATGCCTCTAAAATATGCAGAATTCCCGCAATGCCGCCATGGGTCAGTATAGTGTGCATCATTACGGGTTTGATGATGACCGAAAACCTGGTGTTGACAGAATTACCTGGAGTTGTTTCAGTTCTTCTGCAATGATCTCCAAACCATTGTGGGGGTGATTTCTCCAGCAGATGCATGGAGGTATTACCTCCAACAAAATGGAGGATGGATCTCCAGTGGAATTTTCTCCAGAGGCCATTCCTCCATTCCCCAGAATGGGGACTAATGGGGGCTAACTGGAACTCATGGTCAGGTAGAAATGCTGCAGTTGCCACTGATGGTAGCTGTGATTTCTTTTGGAGTTGCTAATATCTACAAACTCTATTTGACGCCCTTTGTAGTCTATTTCCAAGCAGATTCCTTTGAGCCTCATATTTTGAAAACAGCCCAGCCATTTCATGGTACTTGATCACAGCTACTGTATTTATCACATGTATGCCCTTTAAAAATATACTATGCTTTTCAAATAAGACAAAAGTGACAGAGGCCTGGGTAGTATGCTAAGAAACAGAACCCCTTAAGTGATTATAGCATTGCACAGCCATATCTGACATCCTCGGCAGTGCAGATAATGATTGACCATGATGAACGAGGGTTTCCCATGCGGGAATGACCGAATATTGATTATGGAAGAGGATTAAAGGGTGTTTGGCCTGCTGAACAGCTCTATTGATTGAGACTTGTGATAAATAGGTGTTTGATGATAAGGGCAGGTGGGACGACAACTGGAGAATAAATGAACGAGTGGCTGCTCCACGCTGCCTGCTGGCTGATAATTGATGAGGATGTATGAGCGTTTCATACTATGGAGAGAATGGGATGGTTGGTTATAAAGGCAGAAAATCATTGGGCCGCTTGGACTGATCAAGCCATGATTGATGAAGGAGAAACATCTGTGATCCACATGTTGTACTGTTCATCAATTAATGTACGCAATGTAACAGAATTGTATAAATGATCTGTACAAGTGCAGATCTACTATTAGTGCTGATATTAATCAGTATTGTGTAATGTGCCCGTTTTTGTGATTATGTTCAACATGTTTAAATGTTTTTTATTTTATTGTTAATTTATAACGGGCTTGATACCAGCGACTGATTTCTAAGCGCGGGTTCGGAATTCGAACCCGAACCAGGGTTGCAACACGTTGTCTTGTTTCCAAGACAAGCACGTAGCCCCTGAGCTATCCTTCCTCCAAACAAAGGTCACATTTGTACAAATAATTATGCGTGTGATTATTCAACATGCATATAGAGACCACCACAATGTCCTCCATGTTCTCAAACCCTAAGAATTTCTCATTTAGCGGAACTCGCATAATGTTCATGCCTACACACATGACGTCTAAAATAGCTCTCTTGTATGGGGTTGTTTGTGTACACATT
Source organism: Ambystoma mexicanum (assembly GCF_040938575.1). Classification (NCBI taxonomy): domain Eukaryota; kingdom Metazoa; phylum Chordata; class Amphibia; order Caudata; family Ambystomatidae; genus Ambystoma; species Ambystoma mexicanum. The sequence goes on from NC_090935.1 coordinate 1,381,501,435, forward strand.
GATAAATACATCCCAAGTGGTGATTGATCCATGGAAAACAATTATATTAGATATGCATTTTAGACTGTTTTTTTTCAAAAATAATCCTCAAAAATACACTCAAAGGTTATTCTATGTTACAATTAATTCTGTTTTAGTTAAATTCTTGGGATAAAAACATTAACGACATGGGCAGATTCGCAAAAACAAGTGCAATTAAAAAAGTGCTAATATTCTGACTTTTTAATTTGAAAAATGCGCAGGTCACCTGATTCTCAGAGGCGGCCTGCACATTTCTGAGGGGCTGCACAACAGTGCAAATGATGCATTGTCCAGCACCCTTGCATGTATTGGTGTTTTCATTGTGCTCCAGACACTAGCGTGTAACATTACAGACTCCCAGCACCCACGCAATTGCCGGGAGCACATTTCACAGTGACAGACACAACGCCTGGCACTGTGAAATGGGAGGACAAAACAAGCATGTCTATCCTTGTTCGAGGGATAGAAATGCAGACAGGACAGCAGCTGTTTCACTTAAAAAATGCAGAAGTGGGTCGTGAGAGCAGTGGCATTCAATGCATATCGCTTTGAGCCTAATCAGATGAGGTGAAGGGAACCCATTCTTAAATAGCAGATGCCCTTTAAAAAGTGTTCAAACACTCACTTATATGTGAAACTGCACAAATGGGGAAAAAAGGGCTTTTGAATGTTTGCATCCATGATGAACACATTGAAATGCCCTTTGTGCACAGAGCACATCTATTTTTGGGGTCAGATGGAGGGATGGGTCTGTGCTTATTATAAAGTAAGTAAGCACCTTAACGCACCTACTGCAGATTACACATTCGGATCAGAGTAGGATTGACTCAGCATTTCATCTTTCTGAAGTTTATAAAATAGAGATTGATAAAGTGGGTAATTATGAGATTTTCGGCTGAGATGCAGAAACAATCAGCAATCAATGGCCAATCATGTCTTGTCCCGGTTTCCTTCTTGGCATATTGGTAAAACTAGTAACCTTGACGTTTGCAATATTACAGTCTCCAGAGTTCATGGCATACCTCTGAAAGGTCACAGAGATCAGGTAGAGTCGGCCAAACAGTAGGTGTATGTGATGCAGTGTTACATCTTTGTGAGTTTAATTCATGATCAGTACTGAGTTTCGAATTTTGGGAGAAGACGCCTCACCTAGCCAAAGCAATACTCATCTTCGCTCACCATGTCTCTATCGCATCACCCTCATTGTCTTTTCCAAATTCGTAATAATATTCTCTCTCCAGGCCCGCCTGATTCTTCCCAGTCTCCCTCTCTTTTTGCTACTGACCTTACCGATTATTTCACTAACAAGGTTTCCAATCTTTGCCTTTGTTTCATTTCGCTATGCCCATCCCTCTCCCTCCCTTCCTCCTACCCCTATCCCTTCCCCTTCCTTCTTTCTCTGCCTTGTCCCCCTTACTGATACTGATACCGCTCATGTTCTTTCTTGTGACACTCCCAGTGCTTCGACCAGCAGACTGTATTCCCTCTACGCTCATTCATCTGGTCTATCCTCAGATCCTCCCCAACCTTATTATACTAATTTACCTCTCTCTCTCCCCTTCTGTCCTTCCTGTCTCCTTCAAAAATGCTACTGTCATTCCCATTCTCAAAAAACCTTCTCTGGACTCCTCCCTTCCTGCTAAGTTTCTTCCTATTTCTCTACTCCCCTTCCTATCTAAGCTCTTGAAGCTATTTGTTTAGTCTCAAGTTTCTTCTTATCTGCATTTCTACTCTCTTCTCCCCCCATTTCAGTCTGGCTTTAGGCTGGTATACTCTACTGAAACTGCCCTCTTGCATGTTTCTGATTCCCTTCTTTCTTCATGTCACAATACACTCTCTTCTATTTTAATTATAATTGACCTCTCAACTGCTTTTGATACTGTGGTTCACCCAACTATTTTCTCCTCTTTCCTCTCTGGGCATCTCTAGCTCTCCTCTCACCTGGTTTAAATCTTATCTTTCTGGTTGTTCCTACTCTGTGTTTTGGGGCGGGCAGCTCTTTCTTCCTCTTCCACTTCAATATTTCTCCAACGCTTTGTTCTTGGCCCCCATCTGTTTTCACTTTACATTTTCCCTCTTTCTTAGTTTTTCTCATCTTTCAATCTTTCCTGACACTTTTACGCCGATGATTACAAAAGGTTCTTGACTTTTTCTGAGGTCTCTGATACCCTTCACTCTCGCGTTTCCTCCTATCTTTCTTCCATAAAATCCTGAGTGCTTTCCCACTTCCCTCACCTTTACCCATCTAAAAGGGAAATTCTATTCTTTCCCCTTCCTCTTCTTCCCCACCTACCCCCATTCCTTTCTTTCCCCGCTCCTTGTCTCCCCTTCTGCCCAGAATCTGAGTGTTCTCTTTGACTCTTCTCTTTCCTTTTCCTCTCATATCTGTCTTAACACATGCAATTGTCAGTTGCTTCTCTTTAACCTCGGTCGCACTTGCCTCTTCCTCTCCTTCCATGCCTCAAAACATTTCGCTCTAATTTTCTCTCATATCGACTATGGTTCCCTGCTCTTGTTCGGACTCCCTGCATTTTGTCGAACCCCACTTCACCCCATTTATAACTCTGCAATTGGTCTTCTCCCTACGCCTTGATCTCTTCATATCTATCTGCCTCTGTCCTCCCATTTGATTCTCGCATTCTGCTTCAATTATCCATAAAAAAAGAGAGTTGAAAATGTTGGTGTGAAAATAGAAAAGAGACATAGCGCATGAAGAAGCTCACAGCGACGTCCCGTTCCCAGTGAGGGAGGGAGGTGGAAGCAGGCAGATAAGTGGAATGGATGGATGGAATGGGTTGGTATTCCATAAGTGGCAAGATCAAGTGTGTTCAGGGGTGAGGTTGGAAGGCGGGAACTAAGGCAAAAGGCCGAAAAATAGTTCATGGGCAAAGTCATCGTCACATTACTGTTGAATATGAGCAGTTATCAGAGATGTACACTCAAACTGGCATGATCCTCCAATCTAACAGCCATTTAAAAATAACAAAAATGTTTGGGAAGTTAGCAAAGCTCCAAATACCTTGAAAATCCAGGAGGTTCAAGTTCGAGATTATTGTATTTGTCCAGTCCTAATTAAAACCCACAAGCCCATCAGAGGAGTATGTCGAAAAATATTATGATACTAATCACTGCTTCTTGTTTCTTAACCCCAAAGTGAGAAAATGATGGCAATATTGGGTCCTTCCTTCAAAACAGTGTCTTCATGCTCATGCAGTATAGAATGTATTCTCATTACGAGAGAAGAGTGATGCTTATTGTCGATATGTTTTCCTTACCTTGCACATAAATCCTTACAGAGTCTCAGCAATGTTACGTGTGTCAAGAAACCGAAATAGTATCATTGTGTCAAATATACAATCTTAGCAATGGATTCAACGACATGGAAGAATGATCTTCGAAAAACTACAATGAGACAATGTTTTGCTCTGAGGAGGTGTGTCCCATTTATTGTAGTCAAGAGCATTAGCAGAATCTCTGCTGACAATGTCTCATTGATCCCAGTGAGAATTCCTTATTCTTAGTTCTAACAAGTTGGCCACCCTCTTTTACATAAATGTGTCATTTAACAAATACCCTACCCATTTTCCCGGGACACAGGGAACCTTGTTGCTACTGTGATATGCACTGTCTGGAGATTAGACTTTGTTGGATGGTGTTGTGCATTTACTGAATTGTCAAGTGGTTATTTTTATCAGAGCAAATGATCCAGCTTGGTTTGTAAAAGAAGATCTGCATGTTGTTCAAAAACTCAGGTGCTGCATGATACAATCAAGTGCAAGCAGCCATCTTAGCGGAGTGGCTCGCTCATGCATAAGCTGCTACTCCCTCCCGCTTCCCTAATGTGCGTACAGTGATACTGGTTTATCGGATAGCAGAGTCATGGCTTAGCATCCCTGATAAATGTATGTGCCAGCTGTCCAATCTGCAATGTGCTCCTATGTTATTATGCTAAGTAAATGTATCATGCAATGTCATACTGTTATGTAACTAATGTACCAAGATACGCGCCCGGTAGCCTCCGGGCCTGGTTTGCGCTATACAAATAAAATAAATACAAATAAATACAAAATACAAATACATTATTTCCATGGACTTCTTTGTTATTCTTCCCTCCTTGAGGTGGCATGCAATTCTTTGAGTGGACCGGTTCATGTTATACTGCTGCTTCCATGCTGGTCCATAATTTAGAGTACTAATGGCATGTGTTTAATCAACACATAGCACAAAAGATATGATGCAAAATGAGTGGAAAATTGTGGTATGAGAGCCTTGAGACTGATAGCCATGCTCAATAATACATGAGAGCTAAAGTGCTTTGGGGGGAGTTCTGCAGAAGGTACAATGATGAGGTGAGCAGTGGCCAGGTGCATAAATATTGAATTCCATTGTTGATTACCAAGGGTGGCTAATCCTCTGTCAGCTATGTGTGTGGCGGGAACAAATGTGCACCTTGTATTTGGACCTCTTTTGTATAGAAGGGTTTGGTAGGTTATGGAGGGCTTTGTGAATCGTTCTTGATACTGTATTGGATTTAGCTGTTTTTTCATCTTTATTTACTCACTTTCGTTTATTTGTGAGTTTCCTATGCCCCTTTTGGTATATTTCTTTTTTACACTTGCCTTTCCTCATAATAAATCCCCAAATGTCTTCCCAATCCTATTTGGTAAGTAGGTACTTACCAAATTAATACCTATTTGGTATAATACCTATAATAATACCTATTTGGTAAGTATCACTTACCGGTGGCCCCTGGCACATCCATAGACTTTTACGTACGAGTGTCCCCCAAGGGTCACTCTCGTTTTAGTGTAGCCTGTGCTATCATCCTATTCCCGATTCCTGGAAATCACTCTGCACTCTTGTGGAGACCCTCCTTGAATAGTGGAACTCTATTCTTCATCGCCTTACCCTCCTTGCCTGCGACACTACAGCCTCTTGAAAAGACCCCTTGTGTACTTTAATGCACAATCGAGTGCTGCCGGACGGAATGTACTTTGGAGCACACGTTTCCACACTTTGTAGGGACTGGACTGCCTATTAGTTAGGATTGAGACTCAAGAATTGCCTAAGGTATATTTGCACTGTATGACCCTCTTCTATTACAGGTTGTGGATCTGCCCATGTTTAATATTCCTTTAGGCCAATAGTTACTGTATATATGTTTCCTAGTATAATGTTAAGTTAGTTTTGTTAATATTGCTGTGAATTCCCTTTGTGTTTGATTTAAAAGGCCTTTAATAAATGTATATGAATTTTGATATATACAAACAACCGAGAGTAATTAGTGGTGTAGTTTACTGTGTGTGCTCACTGTGGACTTTTGATCACAATCACCCCACCTAAAACCTAGTCTTTACCGCCGCCAATGCTACCTTGATTGGTCTGGCTTGTCCAGAAGGTGACCCTGTTCCAAGAAACTAGGCTGGCCTTCTGAACCTCTGCCCACCAGGTCAACCATCACAATGCACAAGCAAAATTAATTTTCTTAACTAGTTCTAAAGCACGCAGTAACTTCATCCGACTCCTCATCTACTACACGATCCAATGATGGGGACATGTGCAAGCATGTAAGGCAGTTGGTGCCTTGGGCCAGCTAAGATGCAGGATGTAAGGAGCACCTTCGGACCATGCTTAAATTAAGTTGCCAAGGGGGAAGATACAAAAATCCCAATACTGGGCAAAGTATATAGAAAGGGTACTTAGACAGTTGGCAGAAGCTGGCCTCTAAGGTTTCCGGAATAGAGGAGTTCTTTCAGAGCCGGCTGACATAGAGATGCCAGGGTTGAAGTTCACGTGAAATCTGCTAAGCCAGTTGGTAGCAGTACGTGGGCAAAGAGCGTATTGAGGGCCATTGTTCTCTTTTAATTGGCATTTAATGTGCATTCAAAGGACTACTGAATGCCTAGGTTTTTAGTGTCCACACTTAGTGGTGGACAATGCTGGCTCCAAGTAAGTGCAGTCTTTTATTAGTTGGTGTATTTTGATGTATAATGGCAAAAGCAAGGAAGCTATCTTGCCTAGAGATATATCATCAAATAAAATGATGGCCAGCTCACCTTCTGCCCCCACTATTGTACCTCCCTAAATTGCTGATAACAAGAGGTATTTCTCCATTGCCAGCTACATTTTTGTCTCCCCAAGGGTTTTGTGGCTATTGCCTGTAAGTAAGAAATCTTAAATTGGTATCCAATGGCACTTGCAAACGATGTAAGAAACGAAAAACTAAAAAGTGTGCAGTTGCAGGTTAACTTAGTGAGGAATTATGAAAATGCTCCTGGGGTTCAGTGTGTGGATTGCATCAAATATTTGCACTAAAACCCACTAAATTGGTCAAATCTGGTGACTAGTTAAACCACTTAAGTTCAATTAATCTTCTGTTTTACTTACAGTGGGCACATCTAGAGGAAATTTCAAGTGTCCTTATTAACAGTACTACCCATAATAACTGTTTTAAACCGGATATTCATAATTTTAAAGAGTGCCAACGTTTTGAATTCGAAATTACTGAATACTGCAATACCAAATTCGAAATCGACTCCTCTGTGAAATCATGATGGAATCATTCTGTGAAAAAGGGGGAGTCAGACATGTGATGTCATCAGTGATGTCATCAATGACATTTGTGATGTCATCTTTGATGTCCTGGGTGTTAGTCTTAGCAGTGCACGGTGGTGGCGCGAGTTATGGTTGCTTAGCTTACCATAACTGGCGAATTTCAAGGGTTTTTTGGTTTTACTTGGAACCATAACGTCCCTTTAACAAAGTTTTTTCACTGAATAAAACTTTGTTTGTCCTACGCTTTCCTTGTTATGGAAGCAGGGTACACCCTTGCATGGCCCGAAGTCCCACAATGTTGATCAAGTGTAGAGGGGGTCACCCCCGCAACCCCTGCTCCCCTTGATCGGCATTATGGGACTTGGGTTATTTTTCCACTGCCGAATTCTGCATTTTTATCTGTTCGTTTTTTTGCTGATTTGTTTTCTACAGAACACTTTTAAACCAAATTAGGTTAATTCTATTAAGGTGCTGGCTCAGACAAATCCCCATAAACAATGAAGTATATCTACTTTATGACAAATGGCTTTCTTTGGTTTTCCCTGAAATCAGCAAGTCAATAGATTTGGTTACTCGAATCTTGATGGCATTATCATCCGCTTGTAATATGTGGATACATCTCTAGCTGATATTTCCAGGAGACTTCAAACTTTTTCTTTTTTAAAATATATTTATTGTTTTTTCAAAATACAATACAACCAGCATCATCAACATAGTAATCATTTATGTGTCAATAGTAACCCCCCCCGTCCCTCCCCCCCAATGCAAACCCAGACCGGGACGTTGGGCTGTCTACTGTTTGCGCTAAGGTGAGCCTGGGCTGTCCAGGTCCTCGCCTGAGGAGCTGTCCTCTTTAGGGCGGAACAGAGCTGCTGTGAGGGCTATCCATTGTAAAAGGTCCTCAGAGTCGCCAATTTTTTGTTGTCGGTGCGCCAGCTCCCAGGCCCCGGTTTCGGCCACAGTCCATCTACGGAGGTCTTCCCACCATGTAATGAGTCTAGTGACTCTGGGGCGCTTCCAGGCCATGGCGATACACCTTTTTGCCAGGATATACATTAAATCCTTGAGTCTGTTAAGGGGCTTGTTCTTTTTGCCTCGCGGGTATGAGCCCAATAAGCAGGCCCTGGGGGACTGCACGTCCAGTGTTATGTCCTCTTCTGCTACCCTAGCTTGAATTTGGGACCAGAAGGTCTGTATGGCCGGGCAGGCCCAGAACATGTGGGTCAGTGAGGCTGCAGGTTCTTGGCACTTGGGGCACGTCACTACACCAGTGCCGCTGAATCTCGAGATGACAGCTGGGGTAAGGTAGGCTCTGTGGATGATGTAGAATTGAATAAGCTGGAATCGGGCATTCCTGGAAACTCTTTTGTGGTAATGTGTTATGGTTTCCCATTCCGTGTCTCCAAACTGCGTGTTTAGTTCAGTTTCCCATTTGCCTTTACATTTGAGTTCGTTATGTGTGGTGTTGTCAATTAGGATCTCATAGAGCCTCGAGGTTTCGTGCCCCCCTTCTGCGACGCTCAGCAAGTTTTCGATGGCCTCGTGCCCGGCGCAGAGGGATTCTGCATCTGGCCATCGCTTCTTAAGCTTTTCCAACACCGCCCCATGTAGAAGGAACTGACCCAGCGGGACCCCTGTCAACTCGTGCAGCTCAGGAAATGTGTGGATGCCCTGGTCATCCACCAGGTCACCCAGGGTGGCGACACCGGAGGGTTCCCATATGTTCCGGATCGCCTTTCGGTCCTCTGGTCTGGTGGACATGATGGCAGCTATTGGGATTTGTGGGGTGTAAGGGTCGGTCAGCTTGACCGATTTGCAGGCCGGATTCCAGATCTGGGTGCCCAGGCGGATTAGGTGTGTGTTATGCGTTTTTGGCGCTGGTTTGATCCAGAGAAGGTCCCTGAGCAACCAGGGTGCGTCTGGGGGCTGTAAGAGGCGTGTGTCCGTTGAGGCGTCATCAGCCATCCACTGAATCACGTGCTTGAGCTGGGCTGCTATATAGTAGAGCTCAAAGTTGGGGGTTTTTAGGCCTCCTTTATCGTACGGTCTCTGTGTTATGTCTAGGGCGACTCTGTGCCTCCCTTCCCGCCATAGAAGTTTCCTACAAAGTTTATTCAAGTCTCTGAAGAAATGTTGCGGGATATTGTAAGGGACATTGGTGAAGAAGTGTAGAAGGCGCGGGAGTGCCACCATTTTAAGGAGTCCCGCCCTACCAGCCATCGAGAGGGGCAGCTTGCACCAGAAGTCAATTGATTTAGCCAGGCCCTACTTTGCCCTGCCGGTGTTTAGTGCGTGTTCGGCTACGGGGTCGTGGTGGATCATAACGCCCAGGTATTTGAATGTGGTGGGTTCCCATTTGAGGGCTAGAGGGGGAGGTGTTCTTTCTTGGTCTCGCTGAGGGCAGCCAGGGGGAATAGGCAAGACTTACTGTGATTGATCTGGATCCCGGTGCATCTGTGGAACCCGTCTAGGGTTTCAAGAATGTAGGGGAGGATGTGTTCGGGATCTTTTAGGTAGAGGAGCATGTCGTCCGCGTACATGGAAACGAGGTGGTTCACTCCATTTATCATTATACCCCCGTCTCCGTACTCCTGCCTGAGGTATGCCGCCACTGGTTCGATCGCTAAAATGTAGAGCAAAGGGGATAGGGGGCACCCTTGCCGGGTGCCTCTGGCCAGGCTCCATTTTTCTGAAAAGGTGTTATTGGTTTGCACTCTGGCGGTGGGATTGGTGTAGATAAGTTTGACCCAGTTCATGAAAGCCGGACCGATCCCCATCTTGGATAGGGCGGCGTAGAGCCATTTCCATCGGACCGAATCAAAGGCCTTGGAGGCGTCGAGGGACACAACTGCGTATTTGCCGGGTATGCTGTTTGTGCTGTATATGACGTGATGCAGCCTGTGCAGGTTCTCTGAGATGGAACGGCCCTGCACATAACCCGTTTGATCCTGGTGTATGAGGTGTGGGATGGCTGCTTGAAGCCTTCTGGCCAGTAGTGCTGTGAGGATTTTGTTATCTACGTTTAGCATGGACAAGGGAGGATACGAGCTGTAGTCAGTGCTATCTTTGTTGGGTTTGAGTAAAGGGATGATGGTGGCTTCAGCCATGGAGTCGGAGAGGTGGCCTTTTTCGTACGCCTCTTTGTATACTTTGGACAATAGGGGGGCTAGTATGTCCTCGTAGGCTTTATAAAATTCGCCTTGGAGACCGTCTGGTCCCGGCATTTACCCCGAGGGCAGTGACCTGATGGTGGCCGTGACCTCGTCTGGGGTGACAGGGCCTCCGAGGGGGTCTGCCAGGAGGTCTTCCAGGCAAGGGAGCCTGATGATGTCCAGGACATCTTCAATTGCGGAGTCTGGGGGCGGGGCGGGATCGGAATAGAGGGTCTGATAATATTCCTTGAACGCTGCATTAATCCCCACTTGCGTGTGGAGGGTCAGGCCCTCTATGTTACGGATAGAGCAGATGGGGTGCCTGGGGGTTTCCCGCTTGTAAAGCCACGCAAGTAGTTTCCTGGGTTTATCGCCTAGGGCGTGGTTCCTTTCAGTGTATTTGGTATAGCTTAGTTTCCCCAGTGTCTCCCAGTGTGTCAGGCATGTTTGTTTGAGTTCGATCAATTTGTGCGTATGGGCAGGGTCAGGGGATGGTGTTGCTTCGAGGGCTTGGAGTTCGGCTTCGGTGTGCGCTAGTTGGGACGTGATGAGTTTTAGGGTCCCTCCAGCGGCGGCTATCATTTCCCCCCTTGTTACTACTTTATAGGCTTCCCATGCTGTACTTATGTGTTGGACACTATCAATGTTGGTTTGCCAGTAGTGTGTAGTGCCCTCCCTGATTTGTTCGTTAAAGGCTTTGTCTAGTAGCGCTTCGCTTCTTAGTTTCCATGTCGGGATGGGGGGTCTAGGGACTGTGATCGCCCATGAGGTCATCAGGGGGGAGTGGTCCGATAGCACTCTGGCTAGGTACTGCGTGTCCTCAAATCTGGCTGCATGCTCTTCACTAACGAACAGACAGTCTATTCTGGCGTGAACCTTATGTGGGGGGGAGTAAAAGGAGTAGCCTCTGGTTTCGGGGTTTTGGGCTCTCCACAGGTCTTACAGGGTGTATTGCTGCATGAGGGCGTTTAGTATTCTGGCGGGTGGGGAGGGGTCACCATGCTTACCATCCGATCTGTCTATGCGAGGGTCTAAGGTGCAGTTGTTATCGCCTCCCCATATTGTTTTGCATTCGTTATTCGGGGACAGCCGGGTGTACAGCGAGCGAAAGAAGACAGTTGCATCATGATTCGGGGCGTAGGTGCAGATCAGGCACATATCACGCCCTTCTATGGTGCCCTGTACCAGGGCCATTCTGCCGTCATTGTCCGTTTTGGTGTGGGTCAGCGAGGCAGGGACGGAGGGGGCAATCCATATCAAGACTCCTCTGGAGTATGTGGAGTACGAGGAGCCCACCAGGGTACCTCTCCAGACTTTGGCCAGCGCTGCTAGCTTGGGGGCGCTTAGGAGGGTCTCCTGAAGGAGGGCGATTCCGACTCTGTGGCGTTTCATGTAGGCGTGGATGCGGCGCTGTTTGATGTAGCTATTTAGTCCCCTGACGTTCCAGGACATGACTCTGATCTTCTCAGCCATAGTCTGGATGTGGTCGTGGGGCTGTGGGCTGCCTGAGGTTGAGGTATTTAACAAACTTGGTCAGCCTGGTGGCGATTCCGTTGCGCGTGGTACCGGTCTGGCGTGTGGAGAACTTAAACTGAAATCCCAACTTGGGGTTCTGACCCCCATGAATAATAACGTCTAACTTAACTTTAAACACAACACGTCTAGCGAGGTTACCCTTGCTCTGACTTTCCCGTTTCTGCCCCATCAGCCCTGGGTCTTCCGGTGCCCTACGGGCGGGTGAACTCACCCAAACTAACCTGGGGGTAGGGGAGGGGTTGCCTCTGGGGATATTATCAAGAGGTACGCCATGTCTGGCGCCGCTCCGGTACCATCAGTGTCACCGCCATTGCTAGCGTTTTGCTGTGCGATTGATGGGTGCTGTCCATGAGAAGTGAGGAAGGGACCATCGCTGCGGGCGGCTAGGGCCTGCGTTGCTTCAGTTCAATGTCTGGGATCTGTTCTCTGTCCATCCATTCGCAGGCCTCTGCAGGGGTGTCGAACAAGTGTGCCTTGTTGTTGCGCAGGACTTCCAGTCTAGCCGGGTAGAGGAGTAAATAGCGCAGGCCTGCGTTCTTGAGTCTAGCTTTGGTGTGGTGGAACTGGGTCCTACTCCTTTGAACCTGCAGGGTGTAATCGGGGTATATTGCTATCTTTGCAGCGTCCCTCTGTATAGAGCCATCTATTCTGGAGAAGGTCAAGATGGTTTCCCTGTCCTTGTAGTTGAGGACTTTGGCTATTATAGGTCTGGGTGGGTTCCCCGGAGGGGGCCACCTGGCTAGGGAGCGGTGGGCTCTTTCTATGGTGAAGCCCTGTGACAGTTTTCCGGCTCCAATTTCGTGTATGAGGAGGTCCTCGATGTAATTAGTGGGGTCGTTGCCCTCGATGCCCTCGGGCAGGCCGATGATTCTAATGTTATTTCTGCGGGCCCGTCCTTCGGCCTCATCGGCCCTGTCTTCCAGGTTCTTCACCTTTTGCGCCAAAATGTCCACTTCCTATAAAAGCTGTGTTTTAGATTCAGTGTTGTCTCGAACTTGGATCTCCATGGCGTCCGTTCTGCTGGCGATGGAGCGCACATCCTGCCGCAGTAAGTTCACGTCAATGGCGACCGCGTCTATTTTGTTCTCCATGGTCTTCTGAAGTGTCATGATGGCCTCTAGTAGCTGGCAGTTGGCCGGCCCAGGCGTCTCGGTGCCCGGCGCCTCCCCAGAGGCGGGAGCCACCTCGGGCCCAGTCGCTCCGGCGGCCGCGAAGGACTCCATGGTAGTTTGGCGGTGTTTGCTTCGGGCACCCTTGGTGGTCATGTCCCCGCCGCGAGGCCCCCCAGTCCTCGGCAGGCACTGTGCGGTCTGTAGCCTCTGGTTGTACCGATGGTCCGCTGTCGTGTGAGGGATACCCGGAGTGGGTAGTCCTGCGCCTGTCGTCGGGGCCGGTTCTGCCGGCTAGTGTGGGGGGAAGCTTTCACGCTCCATGGGGCCTGTCTCCCGGTGGACGTGTTTGTGCGCTGGTTGTCCTCAGGCCTTGCTCAGGGTGCCAATGGGATGTGGGTCATCGGCCCGCCGGGCAATGTCAGCGGAGTGTGGGCGCCTCAGCTGCTTGGCAGAGTGGCTGGGTACAGATCGGCTTCGAGGCCCCTGCCTCGGGTCCAGTGGGAGTGTAGTAAAGGCCGCGCCAGGCGCTCCCCCCCTCCGACTCCTTACCGCTTTCCATCGTGGTTGCGGGAGTGCGAATCTCAGCGAAGGCCACCGCTGCCGCCCCAGTCCGATTTCCTCCGAGGCAGTTCCGCCTCCCCCTCCGACGGCCTGGGGCGCGGGCGTGCAGGTCCGGGCCCCGCGGATGCAGGGGGCCCTCTTCAGATCACCGTTGGTCGGGCGCCCAGGTCCTCAGTGAGCTCCCTCGGGGCCGGTCGCATCGCTCCGCTTACAGCGTCGGGCCGGGACTCACAATGGCCGCCATTTTCTGTGTCCGCATGGCGTTCTTTTCTTTTCGACATTGCGGCCCAACGTAGGGACGTAGGGCTTCCAAACTTCGACAGCAGGCGGATCAGGCTTTCGCACGGCTTGTGTGCGGTTTTCAGATGTTTGTAGTCGTATAAAGCAGTAGTTGGTGGCGGATCATTAAACGTATCGCGCGGAGCTGCACTGAACACGTCTCTCCTACATGGTGGTTAGCCACGCCCCCCCGGAGACTTCAAACTTATGATAATTGTATTAATCTAATCACCCGGTGGTCACGATGCAATAAGAATATAATTAATCACACACTAATTATAGTAAAAAATATAGGCTATGACAAAAGTATTCTATGGGCAAAGATGATGCCTTGCCCATTAAAAGTGATAAGAATCAAGTGGGATTGCTGGCTTTAGAGACAGTTAAGTCTGCATTTTCTAAGGTGTCCAAAACTTGAATAAAATGTGACTTTAGTGTAACTCCCTGTTGCTTGTTTTCCCTATCTGCTGCTGCCGATCATTTGATGGTATTCCTGACCAATGTTTCACTTGTATATAGTGGAGGCAACTCCTTTGCTTATTAACAAAGTCATTTGTTGGCTAAATGTTAACTTAAGTGCTGCTGCAATAGATACTGCCTTGGTTTGCATGGATGGATGTGTGAAATGGGTGGTTGAATGAGCAAGCATCTCGAATGTGGTTGCATTATAAACACCTTAGCAATTACAGTTATTGTAAGTTCTCTCTTCGTCATTAATCTTCCCCTGTTTGGTGTGGGAAATACAATATCACTTGTTCCTCTATGTTGATTTAATTTTAATTCTAGCACACAATAAAATTGCACTTTGGAATCCCCAGAAGGACTTCTGTTGGAACTAAGCTGCAAGAAAATGTTCTATTTCAGATTAAAACTTCTAGATGTCACCCTTTCTCAAACCTGGAAGAGGTAGATTGGCATAACAATGTGCAGCTGGGAAATGGTCCAAAGGATTCTACCAAAGTGACTGATGATCCTACCTTGCCTTCTGTGAGTGGTCAGCAATGTGAGGCAGACAACTGTGTGAAGATGTTTCAATAGATGCCATTTTAATAACATAAAAGGGTGGATAAACCCCTCACTATCCCTACCCTGAAAAGGATTTCCCTGCATAAAATAAAGTAAAGGAAGCACTCTTACAAAGGATATCTGTCCTTCACACTTATACATATACTTATAACCCTATTGAGTAATATATGTGGCAGTTCAAAGGCAACAAAAACATAAGTCTTTTAAGCCTCCCAGTCTCCCTCAGATGTTGGTCATTTCTTTTTAACAATCTGACCACACCTGCAGCATTGTTCCTCTCCTTCATCCCATAATTTAGGGAATTGTGGGACCTGAAGTCCCTAATGGCAAAGTTAGTTTGTGTGGCTTGGTTTTCATTCTTATACTCATTTCTGCTCCCCATAATATTCTTTAAAGAAATATCATGAGGATCAGTCAACTTAAGTTACTTAATTATAAAGAGGAATACACTTCATTAGAGTTTAAATCGTTATTATTTATAGATTTCCTTTAACTGTACATTAGTGAGTTAGGGATGTTTTTAGCTTGATCAGTCTCCAGGATTTTGGAAGGGTTTTCATTCCTCCAACTGCCTAGGAGGGTGTGTTTGTTTTATCCAAAGTTAGATGTTTAGATTGTGGAACACAACAATTGTTATGGTGACACGCCATTACAGACTTGGGTATGGAGGAGATGTCTTCTAGAGGAAGATAAATACTGCATCTCACCCCTTCAGAATCCTCTCATTCCCCTGGGACCTATCTACACCCAGCTGATCGTCCCGCAAAACACCACCCCCAAGGTCAGTATCAGAAAGTGGCTGCCTTTCCCTGGCCACCTGGGAGGAGACTTTAGGCAGGGGTTTAGAGGGGGATCAATAGGATTCATCACACTTCTTAGATTAACAGTGACTGAATGTTTATAGATATGATATGATATGGTATGATATAATATGGCATTTATAACGCGCCCATGGAATGTGACAGAATTGTCTAAAAAACCTAATAATTTTTATGCTGTCCTTCTAAAAAAGAAAAAAAGCAATGCAGTTTAATGTATTCAGGCAGCATGTTCCCACTTTCTCCTGTATATTGATGAATAAGATACTTTTTTTTTATATAGAGGCCAGCGTAAGCCCTAAAGGCAACCATTCTGGCCAGCATGCATCTACGTTATTTTTATCTATGTATTCTGTTATTGAATGTGTTTTTAATTTTGATTGCTAAATTGATTTTGAATAAGAATTGTATAATTTTGCGCTACTAATTGTTATCACAGTACACAAGAAACAGATACAAGTGTTTTTCAATAGGATGAAATATCAAATACCCATTATTAAAAGTACTAATTTAACTTTTCTTCCAAATATTATTTTATGAAGCAATTTGAATTGTTGATCTTTGAAATGTGATGTATTTCACCCAGAGGAATGTTGGTATTTCAAAATACTGCCTTGTATGTTAAAAAATGCTCAAAAAGACGTGGATGGTCGCCATCTTTTACATCATCCTGTTGATTAGGGTCAAAAATGAGTTCATGGCAGTGTACTCACCGATATTCCTGGATTTATTGGATATGTGATATAAAGATTGTCAGGCTTGATGATGATAATTCCACTCTCATGTTGCTATTGAACATCCAAATGCTAGTGGGAATTCATTCAAATGTTTTCCAATTTTAATAGCACTATTCAGTCCTACAATGAAAGTGAGTTTAACCTATTTTGTTTATTGAGTAGTTTTGATCTGTTGACCAAAGACGTTGACTATGTAATGAGCTTGGAATGTATGCCTGTTGTTCCTAAAAAAGGCACATAGGTGCTTGAATAATCCATGCAAGATTGCTGATAAAGAGTTTATTCTAGCCTGAAAAACAACAACACAAATATATCTTAATCAAAAAAAGAAAATATAAATATCGAATGGTTAAAGGCAGAGAGATGCATCTTGAAGAAGTGTGGTATGAATTGGTTATGGTTGACACCTGCAACGATAGTAGACAATTCTGGGAATTGATTGCACATGGCCCCCAGATTTAAAAAAGTATAGGCGGTGAAAATAATATTGATGTGAATAATTGGCTTAGTCTGTTCTCTAAATTGCACAGCCATCGAGAATGTGCTACAACAAGGTCTTCTAATACAATATAGAACAATCCCAATCAGTTTGCCACTATACCCAGACATGAGTATTATATTTTTGCCTGCAAAAGGTTTTTGATACTCTATCTTCCCTTAGAGGTAACTAGCAAAGTACACATTCTGCAAACGGGTTTTGTGGACAGACATGACAAAACTCTCATCAATTGTTGAAAATCAATGATGTTCCAATTCGCTTCTTGCTTGATGTGCTTTGCGCTCTGAAGTAAACTGCACTGAGAATAGGCATGTGTGGCTGGCTGACATAACCCAGAGCAGACGTTCGGAAGAAGCGAGAGTTGGTGTGCTGCTGTATACTGGGACCTACTGTACTCCCGCTCCACCTGCTGCCTCACCCCGTCGTGCTGCAGTTTGTTGCAGTGCATTGGGGTGAAAATGTCCCAGAAGGTGCTGAAATCCGGTGGGGGAAGAGGTGGAGTGTCCAAATGTTATGTAGCCAGAAATGTCTGGAGGGTCGTAACAGGGTCGTAACAGGTAACTATGCAAAAGTTGGTGCAGATTTGTGCAATGGTCTGGAATTGAATATGGAACAACCTTTCGCCAAGCCGCAAACCCAAAACAAATTTTGACTTTTGCTTAAATCTGGGGAACGGCGAGCAGTGTTCAAATGTCATGTAGTCAGAATTGTTCAGAGGGTCCTAACAGGTAACTATGCAAAAATTGGTGGAGATTGGTGAAACAGTGTTGAATTGCATAAGGACCAACACTTCGGATAGCCACAAACCGAGAAACTCATTCTGATTTTTGCTGAAATCCATGGAACGGGGTGGGGTGTCCAAATGTCATGTAGCCAGCATTGTGGTCCTAACAGGTAACTATGCAAAATGTGGTGCAGATTGGTGACATTTTGTGGTAGTGTGAATAGAACAACCCTTTGCCATGCCACAAACAAACCCACACATTTTCACTTCTATTAAATTAAATAAAAGTCAGTGATATATAACCTTTACAAAATGCATGCTAACATATGAGGTGCATTATTTTGTGATGCATTTAATGCTTTGGCCAAGAATGACATCTTCCCTAACTCTTGGAAACAGGCAAACAGGCAATCATATTTCCAATTTTTAAAAGGGTGATCAGTGTGTTCCATTATATTGTTCATGTATAATTTTTAGTAAAGTACTCCTGGCCAGGATCAGAGATTGGATTACTGACAATGACATTTTAGCCCCTACACCGCTACGTTTTTGTAAAGGTGTTGAGTACCAGGGACTTAACCTTTATTTGATGATTGTGTCTTACTTGTGTATTAAGAATGAGCTGCTTCATGTGGCCCTTATGTCTATAACAACTGCTTTGGAAACAGTATTTAGGTCCAATTTGTGGCCCATACCCCTGGATTTATCTTCATTGCCCCATATTATAAACATTGTAATATGAATCTGTGAGGGCAATTTGACTACCATCTGTTACGGCCCCACAGTACCAACAACTATTCTTTTTATGATTACGAATGGAGCACATGAAGGGTGTGTTCTTGCTCCCCCATCTTTTAATGTCCATTCACATTTTCTTGTTAATCTACTATGTGGTGTGATATCTGTTGTTTGGGTGTGGGGGAAGAGGGGATTTGCATACCAAATGTGGCTTATGTGGATGGCTGCATTTTTTTGGCTTGTAATCCTAAATCCTTAATGATTTTGAATGACACAAACAATGAATGTATGACTTACCTGGGATTAATAGTGAATATCGTAAATCGGATTCAATAATGTTTTCAGGTAAACAAATTCTGTCTTTGTCTTGTTTATTTACAACTTGACCTTATTGGATGCCAATGGTCTCTAAATATCACTGTTTGAGTAAGCAATGTATTGCCAGTTTAGCAAACCTAGGCCCCCTTTGTAGGTAAACGAATCATGTGCGGCAACCTATTGATGCGATTTTCAAGTTTTCATTTAATTGTAAGACTCAATTTGTGAGCTATATGCATCAACCCGACCCATCAAAATATGGGGTTTTATTAATGGTAGGGATTTGGAAAATATACACAATAATGTTTGCAAAAGGATTAAAACAGTCCATCGTTCTGTCCCCATCTATGTTTATCACTGGGAATGTCGGCTTCATGATTAATGTATTTGTTTTATGTAGCACCTGTGGTCATGCTTTTGAAAATGTTATCAAATCCCAATGGCACTTATCTAGAACTTTAATTGTCTACATTTGGAGTTCTTCCGTCATTTTAAGTATTCTGTGGTGCCCTCATTGAAAAAGAGTGTTGGTGGATATTTGCTGTATGGTACCTTCTTTCTAACCTCACACATTGAGTGACCGCAGTAATGAATGAATTAGGTCCTTAAAATTGCTGTTGTTGTCATCCCCAGGAAATTAAAGGAGGTTGAATTAATTAAGTGACTAACTTCTCCATCACTGTACTATTATTATTGAAGGCGGCATAGAGTGATATCTTTCTTGGTCTCCTAATATTACGTACACATTTTAGACTTTGCTTTCATTGTTTATTGTTGAACTTCATGGTGGGATGAGAACTTGTCTGATTAAGTGTTTGTTCTTTTTTCCTCTCTAGATGTGGAGACAATCACTCTGTATTTTTGACTAGGTGCAAAAAGTCAGGCAAACACACATTTCATTTCTGTTTTAA
Source organism: Ambystoma mexicanum (assembly GCF_040938575.1). Lineage (NCBI taxonomy): Eukaryota > Metazoa > Chordata > Amphibia > Caudata > Ambystomatidae > Ambystoma > Ambystoma mexicanum. Next base: position 1,381,520,422 of record NC_090935.1, read on the forward strand.
ATACATTTTCTTGAAAATAAGGTCAACTAGCACTGGTTTTTCTGCTTCATGCAAAGCTGCCTTTGTCTTATTGAGCACTTCATCAATATACAGCCATTTCCAGTAGAAATATGTCTTTGAAAATTAATGAGATTACTTGTTAAATCTGATTATTTCATTAAGATATGATATTCACAAGAGGCCAGAGACTGGATCAAATCCTTTCTAAGCAACAGATCGATGAAAGTCTTCTCAGCTTCCGCTGCTGCAGCCCCTTTCCCCATTACATGTAGAGTGCTGCAAGGCTTGTGTGTCTCTCCAACTATGTATAATATATTTACCAAGCCCCTATTTGACAAACTGGATCATCTGTGTGTTATCTACATAAATTATGTAGATGACACCCAGATACTCATGCCTCTATCTGGTAATTGCGACCTGGACCTTGCCCTACTAAACAAAATTACCTCATCATTCAGGCTTGGATGTCAACCCACAGCCTCTGCCTGAATGATGAGATGTTACCTCTAAACAGGTAGTCTCCCTCAATTTTTGTTTATGGGGGGTCAAAGTCTCGGAACGGGAGAACAAAGCTGAGAGCGTTATACAAAAATGAGACTATTGACTTCCCCACTCATAGTCCAAACAGGCTAGGCTTGGTGGTATATGTTATCTACTTATTTTGTAATTAATGCCTTCCAGATTGGTACCACATTAACAATTTTCAAAAAATTCATATTTTGCAACAGTTATCACAAAATGCCACATACTATTGAGACAATACATAGAACCATATTGCTTAAACACCCTCAAGAGTGAACACTAAAAATCATCAATCATAAATTAGTCCATATCAATTTATTATTAAGACAAATTTAGAAAAGTTAAAAAAGAGAGAAAGCAGAACATACAGATATATGTCACAAATCAATGCTGCATGATCGACTTAATCTAATCCTAAAAACAGAATCAACTATAGGGGTTAGTTGAATTAATGAAAACTGACTTATATCAATGAGGCAGTATTTAGATACAAGACTTCAAACAGTTGGTAAGTCTTTTGTCAAGTGTCGACATGTTTCGGCCCTTCTGGAGATTAAGGCACTATCTCTAGTGTCTCTACACCCATAGTTTTTTCAACGGCCAAAATATTTTGTAAATCTCATGAAAAATCTTTGTAAATTATGGTACAAGTAAAATGTGTTTTAGATAATATGCACTGTTTTGGAACAATCGAACCTGTGTCGCTTACAATGTTTTGTATGTTTGTTTTTAGATTGCGCTAAACTTGTCGGGGTATATGAAAGAGGTTTCCTATCTGATTTAAAGAAATTGTCTGTCCTGAAGAAGGCCGTTGAAAAAACTATGGGTGTAGAGACACTAGAGATAGTGCCTTAATCTCCAGAAGGGCCGAAACATGTCGACACTTGACAAAAGACTTACCAACTGTTTGAAGTCTTGTACACACCACCCTATCTCCCCACCCTATTGTCGTATTGCTGTTGCACTCATATGTACCTAATCCGCCATTTGCTGATGCTTGCTCATGCTATGTACATATCGTCTGTTCCCCTATTTGTATATCTCTAACTTGCATTATGATTCGTATGTAACTATCTTGGTCCTAAGCTGTCTTGTAATGCGCCCAGATCCCCCAGGGTGTGGCATGCTTTATAAATCAATAAAACAAACAAACAAACAAACAATTAACTATGATAGGATGCACCATAGACAAATTGCATTAGTAAACTAATAACAGAATTAACTTTCTAAAAAAGTAAGTTTCCAGGGTAAAGAGATTGTACTGTTTAAGTTAGAAAACTACAAATACAACTCTACATAAAGGAAGGAATTGGGCATTTTAGTGTTTAATTAAACGACTATGCAATTGGTAGGGCCTACCAAATGATCACAATCATTGCAAACTACTTCAAAGTGAAGTCAGAATGATTCGAGATTGGTTCATGACAAGTACTAGATCTGACCATGATGTACATTTTTGACTACCCAATGAATGTGCAGAACACCAAAGGGCTTTCCAAACATTTTCTAATGACTAATCTTCATTGATGAGACCAAGAGACCAGGTGGACAATGGATCCAAGTCCTCCATGTTGGTTGCGGTCATAAGCTCAATATGCAGTAGATTATTACACCATGCAGGAACCCCAAAGGGCCGAACTAATGAATTTCATTATCTTTGAATAGAGTTTCCATTTTACAAGAAATGCCATGTCAGCTAACAATCATAACACGTGACACATGCTGCTGTGAGTTAATTCAGGCTTTATCACGTACATGCATATCCAGTCAATTGAATGTATGCTTATAGCCTATAGTGCAATGTTCCACTGTGTGGATAAGTATGGTTCTGGCATCTTTGGCCAGACAGATGGTACACCCCGCCAAAGATTATAAACTAGGTTCCTCAGGTGCAACCTGGGTTCCGACACCAGTTGCTGTCTATGCTATCCATAGCAAACATATTGATATTTACATTAGAAGACAGCCTACATATGAGTATGACATTGATTTGTTTGTTTATCTAGGCTACAATACATAAAAGGTTTAACCATGGCTCGTAGAAATATGTTTTAATATTCGAATAGGCACTTCAGATTCCTTGGCACCACAGGATCACGATTTACACAGACAAATAGTCTTGAAACAATCACCAGGGATGACAAGCATTCAGTAAATCCCCTCCTCCAATCCAAATACTGCTTACATAGGAAATCAGTCGAGTTGCCAAAGCCTAGCCCCCATGCTTATGCTCTACTAAGTAACCCACAAGAGGCAGAAAACAACCTGCTTTGGTGTAACCCCCTCACTCGGTGAGCTCTTAAAAGCTGTCCAGGATTAGATTTCCTCTCACTGCTAACGGTAACAGGAAGATGCCAGAGTAAGGACCCAAAAGACTACATCTGCCCTTTTTGACTGGAAGAGCAGAATCACCAATGCAGTTGCTGCCGTTTTGCATTTCATAACAGAATCGTACAGTTAGGATAATGAAACCATGTCAGGCCCTACTTTATTCTATTCTACACTCTTATCCCTGGCAGCGCTTTTAGTAAGGCCCTGTATAGTCTGTGCCATTGTTCTAATGAAGTAAGTTACTTTGAGGTACTTTACTTTGCTGTCATTATTTCAGATTACTTTATAGGGAAGTAATTGGGTACATCTATTGGAGGGTTGAGGTGTACAAAGGGAGCACAGAGGGGTGGAGCAGGGCTGATAGTGAAGGTGGAAGGAGGAATGGAGGGGAAGCACCCTTAAAAAAATGAAAAAATACATTCTACGTAATTAGAACTAATTGCATTACCACAGGGTAATTATATTTGTTGTAGTAACGTAGAATCCTGCATGGATTGTTTAGTTTGCCATTAATACAGTTACCTAGGATGGTATATGAATTCACTTGACCAAAATATTAGATTTTAATTGTAAGTGTTCTTTTCAATTAGTTTGAAATGATTTCTATATTCTTGTGATAATGAAATGTAACATAAACCTTTTATGTTTTACAAATGTATTATGTATTTATATAAAAACATACATTTAAAAAAAGCTGATTTTGATTTTTGCATTTTGAATCTTTATACAGCTTCAATATATTCAAAGAGATAATGTATTCATCACCATCAGGTACACACTATGTAAGTATTTGTTGTGCATTGTATATATGGCATGGCTGGGATACACTACAGATTCTTGCGTACAACACTTATGCTAATAATGCTCAGTTATGCTTTTGTCTTCAAGGTCTTTATACACCTTAAACTTGAAATGTCTCTTCAAGAATGATCATCTTGAGAAATCTTGGAACTCTAATCATTTCCAGACAAACAATATTTCTCCCCCTTTCAAGCTGGCTTTATGAAGAACTGTGGAACAACAGTAAACATCATGATCCTCAGTATCATAAAAAACAAACTCTTGGAAGGATCAGGAAAGGTTTTCCTAGCATTCATAGACCTCACCCAGGCATTCGACCAAATTGACAGAGAGAAGCTGTGGTCCAAATTGGTTCAGTGGGACTGCCCAAACGCCATACTTGAACCAATCAAAGCTCTTCACACCGGAACCACGATGAGAGTCAAACTGAATCAAAAAGGCCTACTCTCTGAAGAAATCCCAATGCTCCGAGGAGTTAAGCAGGGCTGTCCCCTTGCTCCTGCCCTGTTTATTGCGGTTCTAGGCGACTTCAAAGAAAGCACCAACCAAATCAGATCCTTTTCACCCAATATTGGCCAAACAGCCGTGGGCCACCTCTTATATGCAGACGACATCATTCTCCTTGACCAGACCGAAATTGGCCTCCAAAGACAGCTGGATAACCTGGCCACATACATCTCAGATAACAATCTGGAGATAAACAAGGGGAAGTCGAAAATCATGATTCTAGAAAAATCAACGAAAACTAAAGCAAATAAAAAAACGAATTGGTTTATTGAAAACTCTCCGGTCGAGGTAAAATCTGCCTTTAAATACCTGGGTGTGATGGTCCACAGCTCCAAAACTGAAGTAACATTGCAAGTTCATTTGTGGACAAAAACACGGAAGCTAACTACACAGGCTCGAGTAATAGACAGAAAATATGGTCGGTTCTCCCTGCTACCAGTGCTAAGATTCTACAAAGGCAAAGTCATACCGAGCTTGGTGTATGAAGGGGATGGAATGACGCTATTCCAGCAACAATCTGGCAAAAACTGGAGGGTTACTTTTGGCAGAAAGTCCTTCAATTTCCAAACTCAACATCAATCGCTGGCATCAGTAAGAGAACTGGGCCTGCTCTCCCTCAAAACAGCAAATGATGCAGGTGAAATGGCTCTCATGTCTGATTCCCCTCCACTGTACAACCTGATAAAAATGGAATTAAATCACAACAGTTGCAAGGCCTTGACAGCCTGGGCGGCTAAGCAGAGAGCGAGTTTGGATATCATTGCATGCACGGATGAGGACTTGATCCAGAACCCCACAAAAGTAAAAAGGAAAATGGACCAGGAAGACTGGATAGCAACACAAACCCTTGCTGAAAAAAACAAACTACTATCCCACTTACCTTTCGACGCAAAAAAACTGCACTCTACGACTGCAATCGTAGAAAGGTTTCCGGACAGAGCTCTTCGTCTAACTTTTCTAAGGGCAAGGCTGAATTTATTGCAAACTAATGAAATAAGGGACATCAGGGGGCAATCAACCCAAACCACTGCCAACTCTGCAAAATCGTATCAGAAAGAGAGACTGTGAAACACCTTCTGCTAAAATGCCCTAAGCCAATCAAATGGAGACGAGCGTTCCTCGGACCCTTACTCAAATCAATCAGCCTATATGACGAGGAAGTGTGGTGGAGTCGTCTGATGAGCGGTTCAAAGACTTCATGGTCCCTAGCCATGGCAAAAATCTTAAAGGCCGCCTTGGACGAATGTGCTAAACAAACAACAGCTTAACTAACCTACAGTCAGAACAGTCCTCTAGACAAGTGAAACTGAAAGTTGTCGGACGATAAACCAAGAAGAAACTAACCAAAGGAAAGATGAATAAACTGTAAAGCTTAAAAATTTGCAAAATCATTGAATTGATAAACGCAAAAAATAAATAAATAAATACATAAAAAAATAACCAATAGACTATTTCTGTTTATTGCAGTTCCAGCATAAGACGAGCTGCACCGTACTTGAGCACATGTATTTGGTACTTTTGTGAACTGCTCAAGAATGTTCAGCACTTTAACCACAGTGTCCCCCACCTCACAGTTCTTCTAAACCTCCACATGCCCCTCTTACTTGTGTTCTGCCCCGTCTGCTGGATGACCGCCTCGGTATAGACTCCCTCCATATCAAATGCCATGTTGACTAAGGTCTGTGTGAAAAACACAAATGTGCCTCAGGTGCAGAATGTGCATGAGGTGTTAATGTATGCCCCTCTTACTTGTGTTCTGCCCCGTCTGCTGGATGACCGCCTCGGTATAGACTCCCTCCATATCAAATGCCATGTTGACTAAGGTCTGTGTGAAAAACACAAATGTGCCTCAGGTGCAGAATGTGCATGAGGTGTTAATGTATGCCCCTCTTACTTGTGTTCTGCCCCGTCTGCTGGATGACCGCCTCGGTATAGACTCCCTCCATATCAAATGCCATGTTGACTAAGGTCTGTGTGAAAAACACAAATGTGCCTCAGGTGCAGAATGTGCATGAGGTGTTAATGTGAACAAGTAACAAAGAAACGTGATTCTCACAAGATTCAAGTGATTGGGGGGGGTTGTTAAAACACACAAACTGTAAGTAAGATGACTGAACACAGATCAGGAAGACTTCTTGCATTCCCACACAAATGTTTTTCTAAAAACACGAGAAAGGACAGGTGATAGTAAACGTTATTGTCTTTTTCAATAATTTTAAAATGGACTGATTAGAGAGGGAGCCTAAAGAACACAAACAACCAGACATCCATGGTGTGCAGTTAAAAAGTCGAAAACATTATGTCAAAAGACAGAATGTTGGAAAAATAAATGTTGACATTTTTTTTTTCGAATGTTTTATTTTTTATTTATATATTTTTTTGGGGTTCTGTAAAAAAAATCAATAAAACAAAAAAAAGGGGGAGAGTTAGGGGGAACCCCCCCATTTAAAAAAAACAAAAAAAATGACATTCGAAAAAAAAAATGTCAACCTTTTTTTTTCAACATTATGTCTTTTGACATAATGTAATTCGAAATAATCACTAGAAACCGACATCTATATATATGAAAGTCAAAAGTTGTTTGTTTGTAGGTTTGTGGCTTGACAAAGCCGTGGCGCATGGGAGGCGACAGCTTATGAGAGGCAAAAGGCGAAGGCGTGTGGGAGGCGAATGTGTGGTTTATGGCCGGCGAATGGATCTGAGAGGTGAAGGTGAAGACAGGTAGCACTCCAGAAGTTTCCAAATTGTTTTTATATAAAGATGTGCGACAGGCAATTCTTTTACTCTCTTACAAATAGTGCTAAAGTGTTGTTTCACGAGTGGCTGTGTGAATGAGCCATCCTTGCTGCTATAATGAATTCTGTCAATGAAATTAATAAACAGATTCAAGCTATGCTTCAGAGCAGAGTTACTGAGTACAACTCAATCGATTCGGTGATGGATGCAGACGAAGCTGTAAATTATCCAACAGAATTCCTCAACTCACTCAACCCCCCGGGAATGCGGCCCCATCACCATCATGCTGCTTCACAATTCCACCCCACCTAGGCTGTGTAATGCCACAATGCTGTGCTTTAAAAAATAGCTACCCAATATAATTGAAGCAACAATGATGACCGGAAAGGGAAATGTAGAAGCTGTATTGATACCCTGCATTCCAATTATTCTGAGAGATATGCCGTTCAGTTTCAAGTGCTCAGTCAGGCTGGCATTTGGTATCACGATCAACAAGGTACAGGGCCAGTCAATCAAGTGCATTGGTATCAGCTTGGAATCTCCATGTTTTTCCACAGGCAGTCATATGTGATGTGTTCTTGAGTGGGCTCCCCAAATCAGTTGTATATCTTTGCTCCAATTGGAAAAACAAAACATGTCGTTTATAAACAAGCCTTACAACGAACAGATACTTTGGTAATATTAAACTTTAGTTCCATAGTTGTTGGCACCGTCTGCATCATGCCTCCCATCATGCTGCTCAGAAATCTCCATGTTGTTCTCACATACAGTTATGCATTTCAGAATGAGTTTTTAAGAAGAACTAAACATTGTGTTGTGAAATCTTTATAATAAAGAATTTTTGAAATATTAATCAAAAAATGTAGTGAATTTTTCTTTTAACCTTTCTTATGGAGCCTTTCCGAAAAAGCTACTTTAAGGGATTTCTAACAAATAGTACCTATGAGAAAATGAAATCCCGGGCAACGCAGGGTATATAAGCTAGTTAGGGTATAAAGCAGGGAGCAAGGGACAGCAAAAACGCCACTAACAACAAGGCAACTGCTGCAAAACTCTCCTAAAATGTCCAAAACTCGCCTCCAAAACATCTAAACAAATGTTGATTTCTGAGCTTGCCCTGTCCACTCCTTTTTGTACATCCAAAAAAAACATAAAACATAAAAAGCAGGCAGAAGGGAGGTGTGGCCATATAAATGCCCTCAAACCTGTTTTAGAATGACTCAGGGCCTATGGTTGGCTGGTTGAACTACTACCTCGAGGCACAGGCCTTGTAATTGTAAAGCAGGCCTCAACCCCTACTTTCAGACCCATTGCTTAGTTCAACTACTGCGTAATCCTGTAAGCATGCAGCAAACCTGCAGAAAAAAACTCAACTTTCCAGCAGGCCATATTTTGGGAAGTTCAAACACCCACAGTTGGCCCTCCATTGTCTTCTGATTGTTGCTTGCAAGAATTGAAATTTTCATGAGAATAACAATATTTTTTATACAGTCGTCCAGTGGTGGCACTGCTCTGTGGTACGCATCCTTGTCCCCAAAAAAGTGGAAAAGGTTGCTTTTTTAAAGTCTAAACACGGAGGTCTGCCACCTTGAAACCTAACAAATGTTTTTTTTTCTCATGCTGCAGGTTGGCACTAACCAGGGCTTTAAATTCCGGTGATGGTAAAAGCCACAGCTGGGCCTCACAGGCCATGCACACTTGCAGACTGTATTCAGAAGATGCTTCTGTGAAAGATTTCTGTGATATGATTACAATTAGGGCAATAAACAGAGATGTCTGGTTGGCGTGTCGTGTGCAGGTAAGCAATGTTCATGCATCAGGGTGCAAACTCCTTGATTTCGGGAATAAAGGGTGTTTTAAATTAATGTTGAAAACATGGAAAGGGTGTATCATAAAAATGGGGACGTGCATGGGTACAACTTCAAACTGAGAGTGCCACCACCGGGTACAGTCTTCATGGTTTTTCTTTGGTCACAGCCAGCATGTTGCTAACCTGGCAGCTATTGGAAATGTTCATTTGTTTTCCTACAGAATTAACGTTTTTTTGTACAAACAAATCTAAAATGCATGCTCTAAAAGGCCACTTTCACAACCAAACAAATTCTCAGTGGAAGAATGTCTAAGTACCCATAGATGGTCACTCATTCAGGCTAATTTCTGAATCATGTATGTCCTTCCACTTGAAAAATTCATAAGCCCTCACAAGGTTTGATATAATTATTTAACGTTCTCTCTATGCTTTCTTTCATAAAATGGAGTGAAAGATGTGTGTGGCTCATCCTGTGTGAACAAGTTATCTCAGGACACAATGGGCCTCATTACTAGTCTGGGGGTAACCGTGCCGGAAAAACCGTCAGGCTCCTGCCAGACCCGTATTACCATTCCGCCTCCATGATTCCCAGAATCACCGGGGCATTACGACCCCGGTGACCTGGGAATTCCAGAGGCGGAATTCTGTAAGACCCCATTCCCATGGAGTCCTGTAGGACTCCATGGGGATGGGGACAATGAAAACACCTGTTCCGTCTATGACGGAGCCGGTGTTTCCATGTCCGCCTGCAAGCGGGTGGTGTTAAACCTGCCAGGTCAGACCTGGCGGGAGTGACACCTCCTGCCTGCAGGACTCTGAATCAACCGGTCCGGAAAGAAAGGTGGGGTTGGTTTTATCACCACCGTTCTTTCCGGACCGGCAGGGTCGTAATGAGGCCCAATGTCTGATACGATTGTTTGTGACATTTTGAGTATGGAGTCAAACTTTCAATTTCATATTTATTTGCTATTTGTAGCAGAACATATAGATGTTTTTAAACATGTAGATATTTACAAGAGCAACACACAACCTACCACAAGAAAATATTGCATTACATAACATAAAATACAAAATTATTGCTTAGACTGAAGGTATACTCGTGATTCATTTGAATAGTAAAATACATTTCTAAATCTGTAAAATCATGTTAAGAATGTTGAGAAAAACATACTTGATATGCATAAAACAAGGCCTTAGTTTCTTAGGCTCCACACTTATGCCATGACATGACCAACAGTTGAGTTATACTTTAATGCAATACATCAAGTTTCAAGTATACCTTTAAATAGCACCTGGGAGAGTTGTGCCAGCCAATCAGGGATGCCGGGAATGCAGACTTGTACTAGCAGTATAAGCCTGCATTTCTTTCCTGATTCCTATGGTCTCCACAATCTGCCATGCTTTTTATCCTCGTGCCGACATGTTGGTCTCCTCTCCCACTGTGCCATGCAGTGCCACTGGCTTTACTGCCACCTGCACCCCCACCCCCACCTATCTCCCTCTCCTCACCATTGCCCAGGCCCTCTTCTTACTGTCACAGCTGGCTCCTGGTGCGGCACATCTTTTTCCTCCCCTCACCGGGCACAAGGGAAACAGACATTGCCCCTTTTCTCTTTACCGGCTCCATTTTGGTGTGTAGTTTTTGTTCCTGTGAGGTACGCACGGGATGTTTGAAGGCGATTTCCCATGTAATAAACGCACAAGAAAATTGAACACTCTGGACATTGACCCATGCTGCAAAAAGCCTTAAGCGCCTCACAAAGGGATGGGCAGCACAGGTTCTTGCTTGTGCTCATGTCGACCACGGCTCATGCTTGCGGGTTGTTGTTACCTTTGAAGCCCGCCCCATTCCTTAATGCCGCAATGTTTCTACAACTAAAGCAGTTTCCCTTTCATCCTCTTCACCATGCTCCCTCTAGGTAGCTATTCATTTGACATTGCCTCCTTCACCATGATTACATTTATTCTTAAACATAATATTATGAACATGTAACATGGTGTTCAGCCTTTTCAGGCAGAGGCTATGGACTCTTCAACTGGAGGTCTCTTGGCACTGCATACTATATGTATATTGTTACCCATCTAGGTGGTATTCATTTTATCAACCTTGGATGTTGTAAGGGTGCAGTGGACCTGACAGGATTCCATAATAGATCCCTAACGTGAATGCATCAGTTCACTGGACCACAGAGACAAGGACTCATCACCACATAATAGATTGTACCACCTTTCACTCCATTTCAAAAGTTGACACGGAATCCTATGGGCCGTGTCCCCAAAAGAAAATCGGGCGATAGATATTTGTATGAGTGTGGCAACTTGTTCCAAATGGCACAGGCATGCATCAATATGTGGAGTCTAAGCCAGATCCACTGAGGTGCTTAACTGCAAACACCATCACCTATATTTATGTTGTGAACAACACCAATCGCAGGAATCCAAAGTGCATGGACGTTTTTGGTATTTGTGCATGCCATGGTGTCCTTAATTCCCCTAAAAGGATAACACTCTTGTTTGGGACATTTGTGGAGATGTTGCTTGCTCTGACCAAATTAATATTGACTATTAGAGAGGAGACAGTTGAATCATGGTCCATAAGATGCACACCAAGTTCCTTTATCACCCTGGTGAGCGGAGGCAGCCACTCAAGTGACTAGGAACACAGGCTTGAAGCGGCGGTGAAAGCCCACGTTCCATGCCGCCTGATGTCGCAATCTTCCCCCACCCTCTGTCCTCTTATTATTATTATTATAATTATTATTATTATGATTTTTTTACCTTTTTTGGCTGTGGCAACACTCATCGCCGCAGCTGCACCTTCTGCTCTGTTCCCGATGGCCATTATGGAAAGGGAAGTGGGGCTCCGTACACAGCCCTGCTTCCCATTCTATGGTGGCCATCTTGGAACAGTCTTTTCGTTCCATGAACTTGATGCTGCAAGGCGGCCCGTTCACAGAGCAAAAATATTGTAAATTAGTCCCGCCTCAAGCCATGGGACGGGTGCCAATGGCGTTATGCACCCCTCCCACGGGCATCACCTCGGGTAACGCCCGGGACCCATGTTAACTGCTCTCGATTCACTCATGCCGTTTACTCGGGACCTGGGCCGTTACCCCCCAGCGATGCCCATGTAACAGATACATAGGCCCACATTCCATCCTGATGCCCATGGGCATGTAGTGTGCTAGAAGAAATAAATAAAAATAATAACAATAATTTGTTTCTTACTACAAAGCTTCAAATCCATCTGTCCTAACAACCTTGCTTCTCTGATTATCGCCCCATTGTTCTCCCTCACATGCAGCTGAAGGGTGGCATTTGAATTTATAGATTATGAGGCCTGATTGAATTCCTATTATCAATGTATTGGCGCCAAGCTGATCTGATTAGCACATGAACCTCATTAAAAGTTGGTGGTACTCCGGCTGTAAATCTGATGAAATACCATCCAATGGATTTACTGTTATGGCCACTTGGTCTGGCAGAATTACTGCAAGATTAAATATGGTTGTGGAGGAGGTAATCCCTATTTTTTGACAGCCCATTGGACTCTATGGGGCATTTTTGGATGTTGCCGCAGGTAAATCCCCCACTCTGGGGCCATTCGTGTAGTATGGCGGTGCAGGCAAAGTGGCGGTAATTCCATTACCGCCAATTTCTCCCCACACCACCATACTTGTAATGAGCAGCTGCAGAGTGTTCGAAGCGAATTCTATATTCTTTCACTGATCATGAAATATGTATATGTATAAGGGGATGGTGCTCGTCAAAGACCATGAATTTCTTTTCAGTAACATTTACAACCAGCCACTTGGTATGGGCATATTCTACGAATTCATTCCTAGATGTCGGTCATGCCTTTTCCATTCTGGAAACGAGAACAACATCATCTGAAATTAGCAAGAAACAGATGCGTCTGGATTTGATCTCCACCCTGCTGCCTGTTTAAAGCATGACCATTTTGAGCTTAGGAGGAAAGGAGCACATCACTACCCCGGAGAAAAACATCCATCACCTCTCCATCCCTTCCCTGTTCCAGCACCGCAGCTATCGCTGGACCCATTACCCCTATCCCCGCTGATTCCCAGAGAATCGTCTTGCAACTGAGTAAGATCATTTGGAAGAATTCGGGCAAATCAAACTTTGTGCAGCCATAATTCCTTGGCCTGAAACTTGGTGGCAACCATGTTTATACATAAATCACAATTTTAAGTTATATTTTATGTTTCAGTAGAATTGTTGTGAAGGAGTTGATTAAACACATGCTTCTGGGGGTGAGATTCAGAATAAATATCTGCTTAGTTGTCAAGCACTGTATATTGTTTTTTTTTTCCCCTATGAAATTCACAGTTAACAAGATGTTAGGTCTGTTCCATGTTTATCCATCTGCTCTGCTCTACCCCTTTCCAGTGTGTCAGGGTATTTTCAGAGTCTGAAGAAGGAAGTGGTTCCTTTCCCCAAAATGCAACTATGACTGATTTCTTTTATTGATATATGGCTCATTGACCGCCGTATTGTCTGCAAAGCTTAAGTTGTTACTTTTCCAGCAAGTAACATCCTGGTAATCCTGGTGATTTCAGTGCAATGGGATTTAAAAGTGATAGCAAGAGAGGAGTCTGAGACCATTCTGTGGCACTGGTTTCTAGTGTATGTATGAAAGGGGACCATACATCCACAGCATGCCCTGCGATATTAAAAATTACATAGATGTGGTGGAAAAAAACGTTTCTTTGTTCTGTGAAAATCTGAATAACGTACGCATGCTCTCATGATGCAAACATGTTACATCTTTAGTAGTGATAGCTACCTTTTGTGTGCAGCAGTTTAGAATTGCCTGAACCAAGTACAAGATTGCACCATGAGTAGATGTGAAAGTGTCAACAGTGGGACAAATGTCATTACCTCTTCTTCCCCCACCTGTAACATGTTATGTTATCCATGTGGAATAAATCCATCAATATGGAATTAATCATTCACCCATAATGCAACTGTAATAGGGCAGCTCACACAGCTTAGTTATAGAAGAATAACTTATTTATTTGTATAAGTACAATCCTTAAGACCCCCAGCACATCCTCCATAACACCATCAACAGCCAACTGACTTCTGAACTTAATGGAAAACATTCTACCACTACTAAACATTCTACGTGACATGGTGGAAATTCAGATTCCTCTCTGCAGTTCCATGTTCTACTGAAGCCACTATACAACACATCTCCTTTCGTTAGTAATGATGCACAAATAATAACATGCATGCATTTTACATTGATACTACAACAACTTTATACAAACAATAACTATACACATATTTCATAGCAAAATTGAAATGCAACCTAATGCACTTGATGAGTTTGATAATAATCTTTAATTAAAGCGGTGCATATCAAGTCGTTCCACACCCAATTGATTCTAAGATTCTAGGAATCTAGTGGAGATTTACACTCCCTGAATTCTCTGACCATCCTGCCTCCATATCATGCTTGTCAAAGCCAACCTCCTGAAATTCCCCTCCTTCCACTCTCCCCACTCCCTTCAACACTTGCCTCACTTGGACAGGGCTACTATAAAACAATTCTCCTTTCCTCCCCACAATTCCCTTGCTTATTCTAACCCAATCACCAATCTCCGCCTTCACTTCTCTCCTTCCAGATTTCTCATTTAATTTATTTTACATATTCCCCTTTGTTGGCATCCATTCTAATCCTCACATCTCTTACCACACAATCTGACTCACAAACCCTTCCCAGTCATGGAGGTACCACCCTGGTATTGGGCTTTCTTCCTCTCATGAGCTCAAACAAACTTACTCCAATACTGTTATGGAGTGCCAGATGTAACGCATATAGTCTGTCTCTAACAGCGTTTTTTCCACATGCTTTTGCCATTCGCACTGCATCGATTGTAGATCTATTCACTCTCTCAACCATACCATTTGTTTGTGGGTGATACAGTGTGGTTTTCTTATGCTTCACCACACTCAACCTTAAATACTCCTGGATATTCCCACCTACAAATTGTTTTCAATTATCTGTCAAAATCGACTGGCAATCCCGCTCAATCAAACAATCCCTGAAGAAAACTAATCACACTCTGGGATGATATATCTGTCACTATTTTAAACTCTGTCCACCTTGAAAACAGGTCCACCAATACCAACATAACCCTACCTCGTCCTTGCCCCATGTCCACCGGCCCAACACCTCCAATCCCAGTGTACTCCACACTTGGGCCGGGTCACTCACTTTCACCATGGGCTGCTCCCTCGCCATCACATTCTTACCTGATGTCTCACATTCAATACATTTTCCAATCATACTCTCTACATCTCTATCAAATCCTGGCCACCAATAATAATTTCTTAAAACTCCCTTGGCCTTTGGTATACCTATGTGCCCCTCATGGGCTGCCTCCACCAACCTCATCCTCAGAACCTTTGGCACTACTGTCCTATCATATTTATATAAATGACCTCCTTCTACATGTAATTCCATTCTCACCTCCCACAAAGCTCTTTCCTCTCTACTCAACAATCTTTTTTCAGCCCATCCTCCTTGCACAAATTGCATTGACCTCATGAAATGTTCATCTTCTCTCAAAACTCTTAACCACTCTTCCCTGGTAATTATACCTTCATGATTCACAAACACGGTATCAGTAATATCTTCACCTTTCCTTTCACTATCTCTCTCCTGTTCACTCACAACTAATCTGGAAACATGGTCTGCAAAAACATTCTCTCTTCCTGACACCTCCTCCATACTGAATGTATGTCCCTGCATCCTCGCTCGCAACCCAACATGCTACTCTCCTCAATACATTTTCCTATCCTTTCCTTTTAAAAATGTCTTTCAGTGGCTTAGCGTCAGTTCTAATCACAAATTCAGCTCCCCAGACAAAATTGTTGTATTTCTCTACCGCCCAATGGCAGGCCAGGGCCTCCTTCTCCACCACTGAATAATTGCTCTCAGATCCTCTCAGCATTCTTGACGCGTGTGTGGCAATCAACTCATTGTTCTCTTCTCCCACCTCTAACAGCACTGCTGCAATACCATAATCACTGGCATCCACCGATATCACGTTTTTTCTCTTTGTGTCACACATCGTGAGAGCTTTGGCCATATCTATTTCTCTCTTTATCGTTTGGAATTCTTTCTCGCATTCGACGTCCCAAATGAATTCTATTTCTTTCTTCAACAAATTTCTCATTTTCACCACTTTATCAGCAAACCCTCCTACAAACTTCTGGTAGAATTCCACCATAATGAGGAAAGATCTCAACTCAGCTCTCCCTCCCGGAGATCTGACTTTCTTAATTCCTACCATATCTTTCCTTGGTTTCAAACCCTCTCCTGATATTTCAAGACCTAGGTACTCAATAGCCTCCAAACATACACTTCTCCACCCTCAGTGTCACTCCCCTCTCACACAATATCTTCACTTCTCTCATAAGATTAACATCATGACACTCCTGATCATTACCACATACAATTATGTGGTCTTGAAAGCAACACACCCCAGGAAGACCTTTCAGTAGCTTGTCCATCACTTTTTGAAATACTGAGGACGCTGATTCCAACCCAAATGGCATTCTACAATACTGTTATATCCCTTCATGGGTAATAAAGGCAGAGAGTTTCTTGGATTTTTCATCTAAACTGATTTGATGGTATACTGATGACATATCTAACTTGGAAAAGACTTTTGCTTTCTCCACCATGGCCAATATCTCAGATATGTTCGACAGAGGATGTCTCTCAGCAACAACACATTGATTTAATTCTCTCAAGTCAACACATAATCTCAATTCCCCAGTGTTCTTCTTTACTATCACGATGGGAGACACCCATTCTGTGCTTCTTGCCTGCTCAATTATACCCACTTCTTTCAATTTATGAAGTTCTCCTCTCACTCCATTTCTCAGTACCATTGGTACAGGGTGCAATTTTGCAACAATTGGCTTGATCCCTTCCTTAAAAACTATTTTGTGAAGCATGCCACTCACACACCCTATTCTTTTAGAAAATACCTTCGGATTCTCCTGAACTATTTGCATATCATGACTTACATGTAGTACCTGTTCCACTGTATTGGGATCCAATCTCCTGTGCAATCTTGGTGACGTACACCTTCTCTTGTGTGTCTCTCTCTTTAAACCTCAATGTGGCTGTGAAATACCCTATAACATCTATTTTGCCTAAAATATATACACCTGGTCTTCTATCCAATGACAACAAATCCTTAACATCCCCACCAACAACTTTTTCATACATTTCTCGTGACATTAAAGAAAATATTGGTTCAGAATCTGCAATCATTTTCACTTTCTTACCATTTACCCATGTATCTGCAAATGGACTATAACATTCCTCATCGCACATAACCATATTCACCGTGACAATTTCAACATCCTCCTCCCCAGATGACTGGTGCTTCTCATCTGACACATATAAAACTTTCTTCTCTCTAGGCATAGAATAGTTTTTGCAACAATTGGCAAAATGCCCTCACCATTTACATTTTTTGCATGTCACATTTTTCCCTGGGCATGCGGGAAACCTGCAAAATGTGACACACTTCCACATCTGAAACACAGCCTCTCATTTCAGCCTTCCCTTCCATATTATCAAACCCACTCTGTTTATACATTCTCCCACTTTTCTTCTTTATATTCTTAAAATCTCCATTTTCATCACTCATTCTAAATATTTCAGTTGACCCTATCAAATTATCCTTCCTGCCCAGTTTGGCAACACATGCCCTCGTGTGTTCGACCCTCTTGGCAATCTAAATTACCTCATAAAGTTTTGGGTCATCTTTCAACCATATCTCTTCTCTAATATTATCGTTACATCCATAGACCATAAACTGATCCCTTATGTGTCTGTCCAATCTTTCTCCAAACGTACAATATATAGCCAAATGTCATAGTGCAGTTTTGTACTCTTCGACCGACTCACCCTCCCGTTGCTGTCTTGTCCCAAAATTATACCTTTCTAACACAGTGTTAGCTTTGATTTCAAAATGGCGGTCTCGTTTCAGAAGTGCTACACAAATTCATTAGATCCACTTTCCAAATCTATGTTAGGGAGAATTCTCTGTTTAGGCTGAATTTCCTAACCTAGTGAGTCCCCCAGCAGCTTTGCTGGATTTCTGGAGTTTGTTTTTTTCCATCCTGCCAAGAGTGAGACTCTTTTCCTCCCACTCTTGGACATGAATGTGTGTAATTCCTTTGAATGTCAATGTGTTCTATGGGCTATGGGGTCTTTTACTCCATAGGGTCTCATATGTTTTACTAATGTGTGTTACAACGCACCCTCCGTGCCGTAGCACTGGGGCATCCTAGCGGACCTCCATCATAGACTCCATACCCGGGGACTGACTACTGTCTCCCCGGGCATGTAAAGTAACCATTGGCTTTACTAGACCTAAATTTACTAACAGAACTAGTACAAACCATCCTATTGTGGACATACTAGTAGGGGTAATTCGATTTTTCCTGGGTCTGTTATTCGAGGGGGCACTGTCCCGTCCCCCCTCGTCGAGTTTTGGCTGGTGGCAGTGGAAACTACTTGTTATATTCCACCCAAATATAACCCTATGGGATTCTTCCCATTGTTGGAGATTGATACTTTTCCTCGTTAATCTCTAACATACCACCGGTTTACTTATCTTAAATAAGTCTATCGGATGGTATTTTCTGCCAGAACTCGGCTTTTAAAATGGCGTCTGTGTTCGTCTCTGTGACTCCTAAACCAAAGGTTGAGCCCTTTGTTCCACTTTTGGCGGGCTTCTGTACAGAGACCCTCCAAAGTGGTGCCATTCTGTCTGGGTTACCACAGGGGTGTGGGAGGGGGTTTAGGCACCCTGGACTGAGTTGCCTTGCCAACTCCAGTCGCACTCTAGTGTGATTGGCCCAAGTGGTGAGCCACCCCGCTCACCACTTAGCGTGTTTTGATTGACAGCTAGGCTGAATGAATGGGGGTTTTCTACATAAAAGCAGGGCTTTTGGGACTGGATCTTCAGAAGTCGCCACAGGACCTAAGAATCCGACGAGGGTAAAGCTGAGCCGACCTGCAACGATGACACCTCCGGTGGAGCCCTGCGGAACCGACTCACCACTTCCCGACGACAGAGGAGATCTCCCTGCCGGAGAGTCTCTTCCCCTGACTGGTGGGAACAACCAGTCCCCTTTGCTTTTTCTTCGCTCCAGGACGCAGTGGTCGAATTGCCCGTGCAGAGCACCTCGGCAACCGGAGAGCCACTACCCCTGTACCGCGACCAAAAGGTGGTGCCTTGTGACGGCGCACTCCGCGGCTGGTCTCTTCCCTGGTGGTGCACCGGACTTCACTTTTCTTCGACAACGAGATCATCTCTACTCTTGGCAAAGACCCGACGTGCATCCACCACCAGGAAAAATTGCCCCCGCCGGAGCTGTCTCTCCACAAACAAGGTACCGTGTCCGCCTGGCTTCCCTTTCTGCCGGATAGAGTGAGGTGTCTTAATCCTCGCCTTTCCATTGGGTCGCCTCCAAGCGTTCTTTAACTTTCTGTTCTGAACTGAGACACTTTTTGGGACATATCGCCTTGCCTCTCTCCGACTGGGCCTGGCCTCTGAACTTTGTGATCTGCAGTAGACCCTGCCTTACTTGCCTTGCATTTGTCCTTAAAGTATTGGTACCGAGTTGATTTCATAACCTGCCTTATTTTTCTCTCCCGACCTAACGAATACTAGAGTGCCATCTAGGTTAAAGAATACACCTCTGTCTGCAAATAAGTGATGCCGGTAAACATAGACTTGTCGAACTATTGTTAGGGGGATTGATCTGTTTCTTCGTATAGTATTGTGATTGAAGTTGTTTGCCGTATTAGTGCCAGAGTGTTTTCTATAGATGTGTTGTTATAAATAAATACCTTTACTCCCAGACCTCCTAGTAAACGGCTACAGGAGCTAACCAGACCTGCAAGAGAGAGGAACATGCGCGGTACTCTCCCGGAGATGATGAAGAAAGAAATCACTCCTGCTCCACTGGAATTGTCGGCCGCTGTCTCGAAGAAATCAGAAGCGAAAGGGAAACCTAAGACTTCTACCCCGAAACCAGCAGCCAGCATTTCAGTGCAGCCAACAAGGACTTCCCCGCGGTTGTCCAAAGTTACACCTGTAACTCCACCTCCAGCTGAGGCTGAGAGGGAGGTACAATCCTGTGTGGTAGAATTAGACTCTGAGGAAGAGCTAATGGAAGGGCCGGAACTCATTGGAGATCTGGATCCTGTTGACCATCCTGAGCTGCAGTCTTTACTGGCAGAAGGTGGACCCAGCAGGGCAGACTTCAGTAAGGGACAGAGAGAATGTCCAACTCTGGAACGTCTTCGCCACCAGGCCGAAGCTCAAGCTGAAGGGCAAGAGCCTGGGAAATACAGGTTGCACTGGGAAGATAGCCTCTTCTACAGTGAACCGACCGAGTCTGCACCTGGAGACTACAAGCGGCTTGTAGTACCCCAAGAGAACAGACCACAGTTCTTGCAGTTAGCCCACGAGATTCCTTTGGCTGGTCACTTGAGTTTCAAGAAGACTAAGGAAAGGCTCTCTCTCTACTTCTATTGGCCAAAGATGGGGGCCGAAGTAGAAAAACACTGCAGGAGCTGCCACACCTGCCAGACCTCTGGTAAGGTTGGCTCCAAGAATGTGGCACCTTTAGTGCCTCTACCAGTTGTGGGAGGCCCGTTTGAGAGAGTAGGGATTGACATTGTTGGTCCCCTTGATCCTCCAACCTCCTCAGGCAACAGGTTTATACTTGTTGTAGTAGACCATGCTACTAGGTATCCTGAGGCAATTCCTATGAGGACTGTTACAGCTCCGGCTGTGGCTAAGGCCCTCCTTGGTATCTTTACTAGGGTCGGGTTTCCTAAGGAAGTAATCTCTGACAGGGGGTCAAACTGTATGTCCCACTACATGAAAGCCATGTGGAAAACCTGTGGAGTTACTTACAAGTTCTCAACAGCTTACCACCCACAAACCAATGGGTTGGTAGAACGGTTCAACCGAACCATGAAGAGCAGGATAGGTGCTTTAAAGGAACCCCTTATGCGTAAGTGGGACCTTCTACTGCCATGCCTTCTCTTTGCTTATAGAGAAGTCCCTCAGGAGGGAGTAGGTTATTCTCCCTTCGAACTTCTCTATGGTCATCCCGTCAGAGGTCCATTGGCCCTGATTAAGGAGGGGTTGGAGAGTGCTCCTTCCCCCAAGCCAGTCAGAGTGACTGACTACGTGATAGGTCTCCTGAGGAGAATGTCGCACATGATGACAGAAGCAAGCGATAACTTGAAAGCTGGACAAGCATTGGTCAAGCACTGGCACAATCAAAAGGCTAACATGGTTGAGTTTGCTCAAGACGAGCTTGTTCTCGTTATGATCCCAACAAGGCAGAGGGCCTTGCAATACAAATGGATGGGACCCTTCAGAGTTGTGGATAAACTCAGAGAGGTTAACTATCTGGTGGACTTGGGCAATCCCAAGGAGGCTCCGACCGTCTTCCACACCAACCGACTCAAGCGTATGTCTCACGACCTGATGTAGGAGCGTTGCTTCTAGCATCATCTGAGGAAAAAGAAGAGAGTAAAGCTCTTCCGGATCTCCTCAGAGGCTTGCCTTTGGACGAAAAAATTGAAGGAGTAAATCTCTCTTCCAATCTGACACCCGAGCAACAAGAAGAGTGCAAATCCATGTTGAATCAGTTTGCCTCTCTGTTCTCACTTTCACCAGGCTTGACCCCTTGGGGCCAGCATGACATACTCACTGGTGACTGTCTACCAGTCAAAAGCAGAGGATACCGAATGTCAGAAAACGTACAAACCCACATCAAAGGTGAGGTCAGCAAGATGCTTGATCTCGGGTAATAGAGCCCTCTACTAGTCCATGGTCTAGCCCAGTTGTGTTAGTACCAAAGGCCGGATCTAAAGAGCTTAGATTCTGCGTGGATTATAGAGCTCTTAATGCAGTCACCAAGACTGATGCCCACCCTTTGCCAAGAACAGATGAGTTGGTGGATAAGCTTGGCGCCGCCAAGTTCCTCAGCACATTTGACTTGATGTCAGGCTATTGGCAAATAGCCCTGACAGACCATGCCAAGGAGAAAACTGCATTTTCTTCCCCCGTTGGCTTATACCAGTTTAAGGTAATGCCTTTCGGATTGAAGAATGCACCTGCTACGTTTCAACGGATGGTAAACCAGGTACTGAATGGGATGGAGGACTTCTGCATGGCATACTTGGAAGACATAGCAGTGTTCAGCAATTCCTGGGAAGAATATGTAACCCTCCTGAGAGATGTTTTGCAGGCTCTTGGATGAGCCAATCTGACCATAAAGGCGAGTAAATGCCAAATTGGACAGAGTAAGGTAGTCTATCTTGGACATGAGGTCGGAGGTGGAGAAATAAGGCCTTTGCTCAGTAAGATTGAAGCTGTGCAAAATTGGACAACACCTACTATTCAAACCCAAGTGAGAGCCTTCCTAGACCTCACTGGGTATTACAGGAATTTCATCGAGAACTATGGGACCATAGCCTCTCCACTGAATTTCATCTCCTCGCCCAAATTTCCTAAAAAGGTTAGCTGGAACGAGGAGTGCAATCAGGCTTTTGAAAACCTGAAAAAGGCTCCTTGCCAAGCCCCAGTACTCAGAGCTCCTGATTACCACCAACACTTCATAGTGCAGACAGATGCTTCAAATCTTGGAATAGGTGCCGTACTCAGTCAACTGGATGGGAAAGGTAGGGAGCACCCCGTTTGCTTCATCAGCTGCAAGCTGAAGGATCCTGAAACAAGGAGGGCAAAAATCGAAAGAGAGTGCTTTGCTATCGTGTGGGCTTTGAAGAAGTTTAAGCCAGACTTGTATGGTTCTACTTTTGTCATTCAGACTGACCACCAACCCTTGAGATGGTTAATGCAAATGAAAGGGGAAAACCCAAAACTATTGAGATGGTCGATCTGCCTGCAAGGGTTTGATTTCACCATAGAGCACAGGTCAGGGTGTCACCACCAAAATGCTGATGGCCTCTCTAGGATGTATGTCATCGACTAGAGGTATGAGATTCATCCAGGAGTGGATTAAATCCTCCTGTCCCTTAGTCTAGGGGGGGGCGAGTGTTTGGGAGAATTCTCTGTTTAGGCTGAATTTCCTAACCTAGTGGGTCCCCCAGCAGCTTTGCTGGATTTCTGGAGTTTGTTTTTTTCCATCCTGCCAAGAGTGAGACTCTTTTCCTCCCCCTCTTGGACATGAATGTGTGTAATTCCTTTGAATGTCAATGTGTTCTATGGGCTATGGGGTCTTTTACTCCATAGGGTCTCATATGTTTTACTATGTGTGTTACAACGCACCCTCCATGCCGTAGCACTGGGGCGTCCTAGCGGACCTCCATCATAGACTCCATACCCGGGGACTGACTACTGTCTCCCCGGGCATGTAAAGTCACCATTGGCTTTACTAGACCTAAATTTACTAACAGAACTAGTACAAACCATCCTATTGTGGACGTACTAATAGGGGTAATTCGATTACTCCTGGGTCTGTTATTCGAGGGGGCACTGTCCCGTCCCCCCTCGTTGAGTTTTGGCTGGTGGCAGTGGAAACTACTTGTTATATTCGACCCCGAATATAACCCTATGGGATTCTTCCCATTGTTGGAGATTGATACTTTTCCTCGTTAATCTCTAACATACCACCGGTTTACTTATCTTAAATAAGTCTATCGGATGGTATTTCTGCCAGAACTCGGCTTTTAAAATGGCGTCTGTGTTCGTCTCTGTGACTCCTAAACCAAAGGTTGAGCCCTTTGTTCCACTTTTGGCGGGCTTCTGTACATGGACCCTCCAAAGTGGTGCCATTCTGTCTGGGTTACCACAGGGGTGCGGGAGGGGGTTTAGGCACCCTGGACTGAGTTGCCTTGCCAACTCCAGTCGCACTCTGGTGTGATTGGCCCAAGTGGTGAGCCACCCCGCTCACCACTTAGCGTGTTTTGATTGACAGCTAGGCTGAATGAATGGGGTTTTCTGCATAAAAGCAGGGCTTTTGGGACTGGATCTTCAGAAGTCGCCACAGGACCTAAGAATCCGACGAGGGTAAAGCTGAGCCGACCTGCAACGACGACACCTCCGGTGGAGCCCTGCGTAATCGACGGAGAGTCTCTTCCCCTGACTGGTGGGAACAACCAGTCCCCTTTGCTTTTTCTTCGCTCCAGGAGGCAGTGGTCGAATTCCCCATGCAGAGCACCTCGGCAACCGGATAGCCACTACCCCTGTACCGCGACCAAAAGGTGGTGCCTTGTGACGGAGCACTCCACGGCTGGTCTCTTCCCTGGTGGTGCACCGGACTTCACTTTTCTTCGACGACGAGATCATCTCTACTCTTGGCAAAGACCCGACGTGCATCCACCACCAGGAAAAACTGCCCCCGCCGGAGCTGTCTCTCCACAAACAAGGTATCGTGTCCGCCTGGCTTCCCTTTCTGCCGGATAGAGTGAGGTGTCTTAATCCTCGCCTTTCCATTGGGTCGCCTCCAAGCGTTCTTCAACTTTCTGTTCTGAACTGGTCCAAACTTTCCATAACAATTTGCGATAAAGACTTGAAGCGCATTTCCACTGAGACACTTTTTGGGACATATCGCCTTGCCTCTCTCCGAGTGGGCCCGGCCTCTGAACTTTGTGATCTGCAGTAGACCCTGCCTTACTCTCCTTGCATTTGTCCTTAATGTATTGGTACTGAGTTGATTTCATAACCTGCCTTATTTTTCTCTCCCGACCTAACGAATACTAGAGTGCCATCTAGGTTAAAGCATACACCTCTGCAAATAAGTGATGCCGGTAAACCTAGACTTGTCGAACTATTGTTAGGGGGATTGATCTTTTTCTTTGTATAGTATTGTGATTGAAGTTGTTTGCTGTATTAGTGCCAGAGTGTTTTCTATAGATGTGTTGTTATAAATAAATACCTTTATATCTTTACACCAAAGCCTTGTTCCGTGTTTGCTTGTTCTACTGTGTAGATTGCCCTATATTGTATACTCCACATACTGCCTAACTCTTCTTGAGGGAAGTCTGACTGCTCAGCCACAGCTACCAAGTGAATCTGTGTGGTACAGACTGCTACCAAGTGGGTTTACTGCCAAACACCTGTAGTCCTAAATCTTTTGCAGTGGTCCCAGAGGGAACTGCACAGGTTTCCGCCTAACAATCTATATCAGGAATATCAGGAAGTGTCTCATAGATCCGCTGCCCTTCAAATCCTAAGAAGTGCATCAATAATGAGACTCTTCTTTCCGCTGAGATAGAGTTACAGCAGGCAGCCTTTATGTAATGGAGAAACCCCTTTTTCCATGCTGCCCACTTTTTTTTGTGGCCAATGGACTTCCCAGAAATACTGGTGGTACTGGGACTACTGCTACTGCCATCTGCATACAACGTCAACTCTGCTAAATGCACTTACCGGAATGTTAGCACCTGTGAAATTGGTTTGGCTTGAAGTGTTTACTTGAAAAGCCTGTTTTGGTGGCTATCAAATGGAAAAATCTAATGTGAATCTTGCTGGAACATGTGTGCCCTTCCCATAGGCCCTAGGCACACGTGCTGTCTCCTCCTACACTCTTTAATGTAGCACTTAATCCATATGCATGGACCCAAGATTCTGGTCCCCAAAGTTCAGTGCAGCTGCTAATCATGTTGTTATTCTTTATTCCTGAACGCGACTTCCAGAGCCTAGACAAAACAAAAAAAAATGATCCGGAGTAATGTCTGGCGTCTTTACCCCTCAGCAGCGTTGATCGCAACTTCTCGTCCCGTCGGTCTCCAGTTTGCATTTGCCATCGCCTAGCGACACTGTAACGCTTAGGTATTCATCAAAGTTTCCTCACCACGTCACCGTAGCTCAGTGATGCGTGATTATGGGTAACATGATTTCTTACCTGCTCCGTCTTCCGGACTCTGCCGTTTATCCACCAAGAGTGTTCACTGGTTGTGCGTGATATACTGCGCCCTTCAGCAGTTCCTATGCCTTCTGCTGTTGGCAGAAACATTTAGAAAGAGGCTTTTGCAGTAGTCCAGCCTAGAGAGGACCAGGGCTCTGAGGACAGTGAGCCTCTGGGGGAAAGTGAGAAAATGAAGAATACCTCTGAGGAGGTGCAGCTGATAGTGTGACTTCTTAGAGACGTCAGCGATGTGAGGAGAGAAGGCGAGGGTGGAGTTGAAAATGACCACATGGTTCTTACCTCACTGGAGGGAGCTGGTAGAGGGCTCAGGGTGGGCGGCCAGAGTGAGAGTGAGAGCGGGAAGGCAGGAGCAGGCAGTCCAAATGAGGAGGATCTCAGTTTTACTGGCATTAGGGCAGAGATCATTGGCGGCACACCATTTCTCAATTGCGGACAGACAGTCAGGTATGAGAAAAGCAGCAGTGGAGGTTGAGGGGAGCCTGAAGGAGAGCTGGGTGTCATCCGCATAACACAGAAAGTACAAACAGAAGGTAGAGATTTGGTGGGCCAGAGGTGCAGGTAGTGGTTAAATAGCCAGGATAGAGGTTAGACCACTGGGGAACACCACAAGTAGAGAGTGAGATAGAAGAGAGGAAAGACCCAAGTTGGACCTGGGAGGGTTGATCAGTGAGAAAGGAGGTCAACCAGGCAAGGGCCTGACCAGAGATACCCAGTTTGTCTCAGAGAAGACTGAGCAGGATGGCGTGGGTGACCGTGTTGAAAGCAGAGGATAGATCAAGGAGAATGAGAACAGAAGGAAGGTTAGCATCAAGATTGAGAGCAAGCCTTTACGGGTGTTCAGAAGAGCAGTTTCTGTGCTTCTGGCTGCTCTGAAGCCACACTGGTGGCCATGAAGCAAACCAACAGATTCAATATGTAGATTAAGTGGGAGATGGACAGCTTTTGCAGGAGTTTGCCCAGGAAAGGAGTGAAGGAGATAGGGCAATAATTTGCTGGAGAGGCAGGATCGGCAGAAGGCTTCTTAAGAAGGGGTGCAAAAGAGAGTGCTTAAGGGGGGAGAGGAAGGTGCCAGTGGCGAGAGAGTGATTGCAGAAGTAGGCCAAGGCTGGAGCAAGGGTGTCAATGGTGGTCCTTAATGGTTCTGGAGGAGCAGGGGAGCACCTGTCGGGAGTGAACAGGAGGAAGGAGGAGAAATCAAAAGGAGAAGTGGCCGGAGAGGGGCCTGGAATGGTAGAGGGAGAGGAAGAGGAAGTATAGGAAGTGAGAGTGGACAGGATGTCCTGAGTTTTAGTGATGAAAAAATGGCAAATACAAGTGCAAAACATGCGATACACAAAACATTTTTATAACAGCATAAGGACTCATACAGATGTTTAGAAAGCAGTGCATACATTCAGCCACAAGAGGAAGGGTTAGAACATGGCACAGGCAATGCAGCAGTAAATTGACAGTAACTTCAAAATCACAGGTGTCCTAAATCTCGCACGCCTGGCCAGTAAAAATTAAAAAAAGTAATTGGTGGCGGGCCCAATGTAAACAGGTTCCCATTGCCTTGTTACCCCTTGTTACCCGGGTGGCAGTTAGCACTGGACTGGCTCAAGGTACTTTGCTAAAGTTCATATACTACTTCTGCCATCAATAGCAGCGCGAGTAGACTTAACTCGTTATCATTTGCAATGCCCCTGACGCAAGGCGGACTGCCCTTGAACCCGGGCTAAGACTTCAGTCTTTGTCACATCAGGGAGTGGAGCAAGCTGGATGGAACATAGACGGGAGGCAGCAGGGGATTTTGCCGGGGATTCTGGTTACCCGATTCCCTGATAGCTGATGTCTCGTTTCAGGGCCTGCACAAATCCAGCCCCTGCGCGTCCCTCTCACTACTCTGCAGGACCTCAGGTGAGATTTCCTACCGTTCGAGGTTCCCTAGAACATCATTTCTTTTCAGTTGCCCAACACATTTATAAGTGTATATGATATCAATTGTTTAATTTTCCCGAAGCGCACATTTGCTTTATTTTACCCCAATTCCAACTGCAATTACCTCCCCTCCTTTAATCTATATATCACCTTCTTACTGTTCTTCCTCATTGTCAAGCAACCTTAGTGTTAGGCACATTTCTTTCATAATCCCCGAGCACAACTCTCTCATTGTTTCATCGACTCCTCCTCTGTCCACAATGTGTATTCTAGCGCACACCTTTATTGTATCTTTTCCTGTGTAGTCGGTTTTCTATTCTACTGTCTATCAGAATACTGGGTTTCCCTCCTCTGAATTCTGTTAAGCATCCCATATTGTGTTCAAACTTATTTGTATGCGCTCCTTATTGACCAAATATGTAAAAATGGGGGTTTACAACCAATGGAACTAATTTAACAGCGTTTCACAACACAAGACTTTTCATAACTGATTTTTCAATGCACATGCCATGTCCTTGTTGACATTACTTTGTGTTCTTTGTTTTCAAGTGTATTCACGTTTTCCACACCGTGTGTTTGCTTTTGCGCATTAATTACCTAATTGTTGCCAATATATGCTCTTTGCAAATGGGCGTTACTGTTTGATTTGCATATCAGTTTTACTGCCCAGCATTATAGCACGAGGACTATGGGCTTCTTGCTTAGTATGATACCTTGACCAATGTATTTGTGTTCGGATATTTCCAAGAAAAAGGATATTATTAAAATGCGCTCTACCGCCATTTTCAACCATCTGTTTATTATTTGATTGACAGTTTCATTTGTGACTCGTGCAATTGAAAGTCAATAGCTAATAATTCCCGCAATAAAACTCTTGCCACACAGATGAAAGCGAGACTTTAATTGCCTGCTTTATTGCCTTTTCATCTAATTATTTATGTTTTATTGTTTTAGATGATTGCCATTTTATACAGGAAATCATATAATTTGAAATGTTCTCAGTTAAATTAAGACCCAATTATGAAATTATACAGCTGAAGATAGTTAAAGGGTAATTAAAACTAATGGCATTGCCTCACGTTTCTCCGTGAAGTATAACGTGTCCCTCTAAAGGTAAGAAAGATACAAATAAACAGAGCAAACCTGATTATATCATTTTTCAGAGAGTCATTAAGTGAATGCATTCACGCAATGTCTGCCATAATTGTCAATTATGAAATGTTGATGTATATTAAGTCCTTGGTCTATTTTGCTGCCGCGTGTTAAAGGTGTAATCACTGCTTAAATTAATGCTCTTCATTTTGTCGTTGAGCGTTGCAAGTTTCAACAATTTAAAGGAACCATTTTATTCGAGTTTGAGCGATTGTGATGCATAATTGTATTCATTTTTTCAATGTTTATCCATTGCACCAATGTTGAGTTTCCTGCAAAGAGCAAACACACATCCTGCTTCAGTAATGTACTTCAATAACGTATTTGTATACTGAGCCCATCATTTAACATTGGCCAGTTGCGTTCAGAGAAAGCAGGTGTAACTACTGGTCTATTATTTCAGCCTCAATATCAGGGCATAACGGTGACCGCCATTTCAACCACTGCATGGACATTCTCACAACGTGCCCCCCACCAAAACTTCATATCATGTTATGCTGTTATACTATTTTAGAGGTTCTTGTGGATGTCTTGATTATTGCTTTTTGTCATGGAGTAGAGTGAAAGAGCCACAGGAGATGGAACCATAGAACTAAAGACGCTTCTGCCGCACCCACCATTAATACTGGAGGCAATAGAGCAAGAAACTTGGGCAGGAACATGCAAGATGCTTCAACACTAGGCAGAGAAAAACAAACAACAACTAGACTGGGCAGGTTGCACCCAAGAGGATCTCATTTCCAATCCAGGAAAAGTAAAGAGGCGGGTGATGGAGAGAGACTGGATCCAAACCCTGGATGAAGCATAAGCCTCAAAATTCACAAAGGAGGGAGCCGACAATCCGGCAAAAGTTAACAGAATCAGTTCCTTTTTACTAAAATGTCCATCCAGGAAGCTCCGTGAAAACTTCCTGCGCATTCGACTGAATATTCTATACACAAAGGAAATATTGGCTAGATGAAAACAAGCAAACACGAGCATCTGCCGATTCTGCACTCAACCAGACACGATCAAAACACTGAAGCACCTACTACTAAGATGCAGAGCGGTGGACGCGGGACGCACCCTCTACTTGGGCCTCTTGTTTGGCAATGCTTATTGTTTTGATGAAGAGGAAAGATTGAACAATTTGTTGAGTGGAGAAAATACCAGATGAACTATAGCTTTGGTGGGCGTCTTTGAAAGCCTAGGCTTACTAAAACGCCCGGTACTTAAAAAACCCACTTCCTGAGGGGAATAAATTCCTCCTCCAAATGGCGGAGGCTGCTGTGATCAAGATTTATCGCGAAGACTCCAGGCTGAGAGATCGATTATTGACAAGGAATCTTGTAAAAATATTTATTTTTTGTTTTAACAATTGAATCAAGTAATACATTTCTTTTTAAAAAAGTGCATTTTCGCCGTCATTTTTTCAATGTTTATCCATTGCACCAATGTTGAGTTTCCTGCAAAGAGCAAACGCACATCGTGCTTCAGTAATTTACTTCCATAACGTATTTGTATACTGAGCCCATCATTTAAGATTGGCCAATTGCGTTCAGAGAAAGCAGTTGTAACTACTGGCCTATTATTTCAGCCTCAATATCAGGGCATAACGGTGACCGCCAATTCAACCATTGCATGGACATTCTCACTGCGTGCCCCCCACCAAAACGTCATATCATGTCATGCTGGTATACTATGTTAAAGATTCTTGTGGATGTCTTGATTATTGCTTTTTGTCATCGAGTAGAGTGAAAGAGCCACAGGAGATGGAACCAGTGACTTGTAGCTCACTGGCAAAAGCTTGATCCCAATGGCCTCCCTGAAACAGATAATGCCCTCTGTTGCCCCGTGCCCCGACGGTGGCTAACAGATTAGGATGGAAAATCGCCATCACGAGTTGGGCGGTATCCCGGCGGTAAATCTGCTGGTATACCGCCCAACTCAAATAGCATTACTGCAATTTGCCCAATGTTATTACCGCAGGATTCCATGTTGCGGTACCACTGTAAATCCCCATTTATTTTGAGTCCATAGGACTATATGGGTCATTTTTGGTGCATTTACAGCGGCGCAAATGGCACTACTGTAAATGTGCCAAAAATGGCCGGAAAGCTGGCGCATTCACCTCCAGCACAAAGCTGGAGGTGAATGTTCCGAGGTCCACCAAAACTCGGGATTAGGGGGAGCGGCAATGCAGTGGTGATAGCGCTACTGCTGCAATTTTACTGCTCCCCCCCTACCAGTGATGAGGCCCTGTGACTTGGGGTATCTTCACACCTGTTGATGGTGGCCTCAAGTGGAGTTGATGGTGGTTTTGAGGTTGTTGTGGTGATGTTTGTTAGGCAGGTAGGGAGAGTCCTCTTTACATGGGAAAGGTGGACCTGAACAACATCGATCAGATCTCTGAGTTTCATCTTGTGTCCCTGGTTGTTGATCGTCTAAACTGGTAAAACTAAAGGGTTGGGAAAGACTCAGTATGCTGCCTGCTTAACGGGTTTAGAATGAAATGGTTGCCAGTCGCGCTAGAGACTGGTTAGGTGTGGTTCGCTCACACACCTTTGGGAAATTACAAAAACACAAAGGTAAATTCTCTATGGGTGCCTGGCTGAAAGAATCAAGGAGTCAAATACCTAGTGTTATCATAGTTTTGTGAATATATTGAAGAGAATAGTGATATATTAGTCAATCCACTCTATCAGGAATCAAACAGGACTGTGGATAGGATGATTTGATAGCTCAGGGGCATCACGTATGTCTTGGAAGCACCACAATACAGGGCAACACAGGTTAGAATCCCGATCCCGTGCTTAGAAACTACTCCTGGTATTAAGCACGTTATAAATGAACAATTATAATTATACCAATTTGTCCAAGGATAAGCAATGTTAACAGCTCCACCACTTTCACATTCACCCTCCCTGTACCTCTCTGCTGTTCTCACTAAAGCATCTCTTTCTGCTACAGTCAACTTGCCTAGGATTTCCACTATTGTTGTGCTCCTCCGATTGCATCTTGCCCTGCCCCCATCTTGCAATACAACTCAATGCTCCAGCAGGTTTTACCAGGCGTCCTTAGCGGGTCCCGCAAGCAGACCTCGTGATGAGGCGGTAGGGGATTAACGGTGCCAGCAGCTCTACCGGCCCCGTTAACCCCCTATCACCAGGGTCGTAATGAGGCCCTAAGTCTTTTATAGAGCTCTTGGCTTGTTCAGCGGGTCCAATGGGGTCTGCAGTGAAGTTACAATTGGTTTAAAGGGATGGTTGCCACGTGCTTATTGTTATATTGCATCGGATGTGAGACAGATGCACACAGATATCCTTGTTCGAAACATGTGTTGGCTGTATATATGTGCTTTGTGAAATATGTATATTCTGAACTGATTCTTTGTGCATCAATTGCTAACAAACAAAACTGCCTAATAGGCTGAATATATGTGCTCTGTGAAATATGTTAATTCGGTACTGATCACACTAATATTCTGTGCAACAATTACTAACAAGCCTAATGGCCTAATATTCCATTTTGTTCGTTTTTACTGCTTTTATTCATTTAGAAACCTCATTACGACTGTGTTTGTAATTAATTATGTGCATGCCTAATATCGGCTGAATGTATACATTGCTTGGATATCTTTCATGATTACTTTGAACCAGCTATACTAACAATTTATAGAAATACATGATAATTGTTTTAATGATGCAAACAGTTTTTTTCTCTTTCTTATATAAATATATCCAGTGGATGGAGCTTTGAAGAGGGGTGTCTGCTTCCATGGGTCCAATACGATTGTGACCATACTGTTGTGAGAATTCATCCTTATAGAGTCAGCGTGGTGACATTCAACCTATCAGCTTGCATCATATATTGAAACACTCCAATTACTTTACTTCAGCATGAAAAACCACAATTAATAACGAGCTAGAGGAGGCTGTTCAACCCAGCACCACCAGTGAAGATTTGGCAAGCAAATGCTATGATAAACATTAACCTGCCTTTAAGAGTATGCAAAGTTGAAAACAGTGGTCAAACTGAGCAGGAATGGTCGGGAGCAGTGTTCCACTACTTTTATTTTTTACTGTTAACAGCTCCACCACTTTTTGCAACCATTTTCACCATCCCAGAACTGTTCTTTATGAAGTTAAAGCATGCTTCTCCAATTTATCACAGGATATGGGTTACAGCTAAACTGAAATCTATTGCAACTCAATTGGATGTCCACCAGGATGACTGCAATCCTTGACAACATGTGTTGCACGTTGCCCCTTTGCTTCCTAACCTGCCCCCATTCGGAGTCACAATTCGACTAGTTTGTTGGTACACTTCAATCACTGCAGTTTGAAAAATCTCCGAAAATGAAGTTTAATACTTTGCAAACATGAATTGTTTTCCCTCTGGCATATAAATAGCAATCAACATATATTTTTTTAATTGCTGGTGATATGTTATATAATCTGAAAAAATGGTGCAGAGAGGTACAAATGATGTGATGTGTTATATGCAAACAACTTTAACTTAAAAATAATGATATTGATACAGAACATTTCTTTCCAATATATATGTGCTGTAGTTATCCTCGAAATAAAACATCTTCTGGGTTGAAAGTATGATAGCAATATGCACATTCATTTGACTGTAGGTGGCTAGGTAGGCACAACAGTAGGCTTGCATTTCCAATTGTTCCCCTGTGGTTGACTAGACAGTGTTGAGAATCTCATCATTCTGGCTGAAAGAATCTGGACCATTTTTCCTCCTGCTGTTAGTGACTTAAGTTTATTCTCAGAGGAAAATTGTTAAACATTTTATTTGGTCCTTAATATTACTACCTCTTCTTCCTCTTCTCACTTCCCTAAATGCTTCTCTTCTGGGGGTTCTCTTCACCCCTTGATTTGTTTGCCTCCTCACTACCTCTTTACCCTTTAACCCTTCACTCTACCTAGTTGTCTCCCCTCCTCCTGTACCTCCAGCACTTTTTGCACTACCATTTTCCCCCGTTTCCTCAACTCCTACAGCTTTCTGAACTGCTCTTGCTCCCTTTCACCCCTGCACAGAAAACTCTTAATTTTCCAAGTTGCCCTGCACCTTCAACTCCTCTTGACTGCCTCTGCCCCTCTACTCACTGCGCTCCTTTTCCAATTTCCCAAACTACTTCTGTCCTAGCAAGGGTATATTTATTGTCTCCTTCCCTCCAATTGGGCAATACTTGAAGCAAGGACTTACAACTGTACAATTGGGTCTTATTACAAGTTTGACACTCCGGGAAAAAAGTCTGGGTAATTCTTGCCTCAACATTTTTTGTTGACAGTAACATATTATAGCCGTTTTTCAAATTATAATTTTGGCAGATGTACAGCTGTCAGAATTACTGTGCAGTTAATCTGCTGATTTCTAGAAGAAAAGTGGTTGCTGTTGTAGGTAAATCTTCGACTTTACCTCCAGAAATTGGAAGATTTACTGTGTGGAAATTCTGCCAAAAATCCCCATGGAGTCCTATGGACTCCAAAAATGGGGAGTTACCACAACTTGTAATTCCATGACAACCACATGGGACCAACTGGTGGTAATGGTAATCAAGTTTCGCAGTTATATGTCAAAATTACCCCTAAACTTGTAATGTGGTCCAATGTGTATTCTGAACTAACATTTCAAACACACCGGTGGACTTACGTCTATAGGTAGAAAAGAGGAAAGCAAGAGCACTATCAATAGTAATGCTGTTCTTTTGTGCAGTTTGAGCTTTGAGTGTTTTTATAATGTACTCTTTATTGGCATGACAACCTGTTACGTTTATTACACATTCATGACATGTACTAAAAGTTAGTATGGCCTAAAGAACTGTATCAGAAAAATAACACTATTTGGTTGTGACTTCTAGGCTACATCTGAAAATAATAATCGAATAGTGATAAATCTTCCTTTTGTTTTCCCATGGCAAACCCATTGATATAGAGTTAGGGCTAGGGGTGAGCAAATGTTTCGCAGCCAAGCAGAAAGTGAAGAATCTGCTTTCGAATCCGCATTAGGTTTCTGCCGGCACTGAAATTTCACCCCGTTTTGTGCTGTTTTGCGTGGTTGGTGGTGTTTTGTTCCCATTCTAGTTTCATGTAGTGTGACGAGACACATCGCACAGGTTTTTTTTCCAGAAGTGTTAGTTTCATGCAGTGACATGAAAACTTTGCAAATCTTTTTCAGATTTGTGATCACGCAGCGACAAAAGAAATGTCAGCATAAGGAACTTCGGTCAGATTTTTGACAGGTTCACCTAGCGGCATGAGCAACTTTGTGCCGTTCTTTCCGATTTATGCTAGGTTTGCATAGCGGTACAAGAAACTTCAAGCAGTTTTTTGTTTGATTAGTAGGAGGTCCGTGCAGTGGCACGAGAAACTTCATGCCAATCTTTTCTTGTTAGCTTTGCGCAGCGGCATGGGAAACTGCAGGGCAGAGGTCCTGAACCCCTCCTAAAAGGGGAACAGGCACAGAGCAGAAGCCCTGTCCTTTTCCAAAACCAGAAACCACAGCAAGGTGAAAGACCTGGACAGTTCGAAGGCAAGGATCTCAAGAATTCTGGGGCAGGGCACAGAGAGGAGTTGGTTGTTCACCCAGACCCCAGGACATTGCTAGCAGACTTGGTTCCTGACAAAACTGCTGGACTCATAGATATGGCTGGAACATCTTATAATTTCTGTAATCCCAGTGTGGATTCAGGAATGGAAACTGTGTGCTCAGTACAGTCCTGCCTAGATACTGACAGGAAAGAAGAGGCACACCAGACCACTTGAAATCCACTACCTGTGGTTAGGTGGTCTTTTGAGAGGAAACATAATTTATCTCAGGTGGGTTCCCCACAAGATGTCAAAACTGACAAAGGACCCCATGTAATTCGGTGGCTTAGAAGAAACCACAGGAACCTCAGCAGGTCTCTGCCTGCCAAGCCTCTTTCCAGAGCCGGAAAGCTGGCTTAAGCAGGACTCCAGTTCCAGAACTCCAAGACTAGGGACAGGGAAATAAAAGGCAGACAGGCACCTATAAAACTGGAATGGGAGTGGACACAGTGCAGCTTGCCCTAGATGTCACTGATCATGCCACTACCTAACTTCACAGTTGGCTGATGCCTTTAGAGAAAAACTGGTCTATGGCTGAGAAGAATCCAGAGCTTGGGCACTTGGACATCTCTCTACCAAGAGTAAAAATGGGCATGCAGTACAAGTCTGGAACTTAACATGCTACTGCAGATAGTATTCAGTTATTTTCTCATCTGAGGATGAGCCTGCCACTTAGAGGGGAAGTTCTCAAACATTTCTGACTGACAGTGGGGAAAGAGGGGGTAGTGTTGATTAGTTTCCATCTGCTTAAGGGTTGGAAATCCCTGGCATTTTTAATTTGCATTAAATAATCAAATAGAGGAGGACATTCCATCTCTAAAATGCTAATCTGCATATCAGATTCCCCTTCCATAAGCTTCCTGCCACAAGCATAATGTATATTTGTGTCCTGCTACATCAGTATCCTGATTTGCAGCAACTGTTCTACCAGTGGCACAGAGCAGGCTCAGAGGTTACAGGTGGCCATTTGACAGCTGCAGTGACAGCCAAGACTCTGCAAAAAATGAGACTGCATTTATGATATGCACCACTGTACCAAAATAATGATGATGATCATAAATAGCCTATTGATAAAGCCCCCATGCCTCCAGGTTTCTGTCTTTTGCACTCTCCCAATCTTCATACAGGGCCAAGAAGTCTGATTTGGTGCTGCTGGACCACAAAGTACTTCAGGAAGGTACTATTGACTGATAACTACCCCCTTTGTCCATCCATGGACCCCAGAGACTGGCTAGATCATTTGAATCCCTTTTGCAACCTTGCCTTTTAACATTGTGGTATTAATTGCCTTTTCTCCACCTAACTAATTACCCAGAGTGCTGCATCTATTCTTTTAATTTTATATTTTTTATTTAATGCTTCTTGCTAACAATCTAGACTTTGCATACATATATATCACAAAATTAAAATCAACTTTTATAAAACAATAAAAGTTCATGATATAAATCAAAATGTTCAAATACATATGCATGAAAGGCACATGCTTAATATAAAAACAACACATGTCCAAAGGTGCATTCCTTTAAAACAATGTTAAGTAAGACACTCTCCCAAACATGAAAGGCAGCAGCCACATTCATCAAAGAGTCAGCAGAGTATATAGCAGCCCAACATTGATCTGATCCAATTCTATCAATCGTGCAAAAAGGTATATATCCTTTTTTGTACAGATCATTGAAATAATTACAGCCAGTCAATATATGTCTGCAGATTTCGATGGTACTATAAGAGAAGCAGCACAGCAGCAATACTCAGGGTATTTTTGACAAGCTCCCGTTACTTCAAATACCGGAAGTAAGTTCAAACGCAAGAACAAAATGAATCGTTTAAGTTTATTGCTGTTAATTTTTGTAAGATGGCTACGTGGATCTGAACCTGGAAATACCTGATTGGGATACAGGGTGTAGCGTTTTTTGGTTGCAGGATAATCAATAGAGGACACTCGGTCCCAGGCAATAGAGGTCTATTTAAGTGTGTGATGATAATTCAAGTCATCTAACCAATTGCTAAGTTGCAAACCAATAGCTTCTAGATGTTTAGTTACTGTAAGAACCAAATCCCTGTGTGCAGAGTTGTGTGGTTTACTTCCAATGAGAGCTGCAAAAAAGGTTAACATTGTGCCATCAACTTCCTGTGCCAATAATATATTTCTCAACATCTTTCAATGACTAACTTTCCATAAAGTGAATAGGGAGCTAGTACCCAATTCTAAACGCAGGGCTTCCACAGGCAACGTTACAGGAAGACCCAGCAAAGACTTCAACAGCTTGCCCTCTATGGTTTTCAACCATCTAACCTTGACACAGTTTTCATGGCGTATAGTATTCTAGGAACTTTTGCTTTGCTATGGACCTCAAGGTATCCTGCAATGGACCACCCACCAAATTTTGCTATAACGCTTTGAATTTTTTGCGCATTGCTTTAAGCATGATTGTATTGATGGACTTAAGGTGCACTAAATACTGGCAAACATAAGTACGTACAAATATTGGTCAACGGTTTGCAGTTTTTCGCCACCCATGTGCCAATCATTTTTTCCCCATACGCTTCTTTTTCACCTAAATCCGCAAAACCTTGGTTTTGTTATGATTAATTTTAAGATGATTTTATTGTGCGTAAAGGTAAAGTGTGTCTATGGAGCCCTGTAGGCCCAAGGGTGTCCTATCTAGCAATATTGTATCATCTG
Organism: Ambystoma mexicanum; assembly: GCF_040938575.1. Taxonomy (NCBI): domain Eukaryota; kingdom Metazoa; phylum Chordata; class Amphibia; order Caudata; family Ambystomatidae; genus Ambystoma; species Ambystoma mexicanum. The sequence goes on from NC_090935.1 coordinate 1,381,558,445, forward strand.
CAAAGGTAATCTAAGGTAGGGTTTCTCCACCTATGTTGGGGGGACAGTTTTTACAGCTCATCAAGGATTTGTTCCTGTCAGCCACATAGAGGTTAAACTAGAGGGGTGCTAAAACGCACCCCTGCTTGTGTCCTCTAGTCGTGGTGACAGGAGCTGAAATTGTCCCATCCTGAGTGAGCCTAACTGTTACCTTTGTATCAGTGTATAACAACTTTATGTAGTGCAACAAAATGGGATCTCTTCCCCAGTGCTCGAGTTTAGCCCACAACCGGAGGTGCGATACACTATTGAATGCTGTGGTGTAATCCACAAAACATAAATACAATGCCCCATCAGTTCCATGCAGCATGTCTACTGACAAAAGCTGATCTTTTGGCATGGCATGGGATGGGTGGCACATCTTCCCTTGCTGTAGCCGATTTGGCAATATCTACCCATTTAGTAAGCAATCTCAGGAGAATAGTGGCAAATATGTTACTGCTAGTATCTAACATAGCTAGCAGTCGATAGGTTATGGGGTAGCTATAATTTCCCCTCTTGTGTACTGGTATAAAAATAGACCATCTGCAACTGTTCGGTATTATATCAGTTCTTGTGATATCATTAAACTTGTGCAGCAGTACATTGCCCAAGAATATAGGGTTATACTTTATGACTGCATTTGCTAGCCCATAAGGGCAAGGGGATCTAGAAGCTTTAGTTTAGCTATGATTCACAAGATGTCTGATATGCCAGACTGAAGTACACCCAAGCGAGCAACCAATTTTGGCAACTTAACATCCTCGCAAGAGCAGGCTGGATCTATCATTGTTTAATGTGAGTCGTCCAAACCAGTTCTGAGATGCTACATAATTCTTGAGGCATGTGAGCTGAAAGATGAGAGCGATGCAGATGCCAAAACGTCCTGGTATCGTGTGTCTTTAGTAAAGCATATACCATCTTCCAGTTGGTGTTATGTATGCTTACCTTATGTAGCCTCAACCAAATTGTGTAATTTGGTATGAAGTTTGGCTATTTGAGCTTTCGAGGCTGCCAAGGATATAGTTGCAACTCTTTTTATCTTTGCTGTATCGTGATGCAATTTTGCCTTTTGTATGTGTATTGACATATCAGTAATTGGCAGTGAACCCTTGCGTTGCGATAACATTACTTTTTTTTGGCTAACCTATGGCCACAATATAGCTAATAAACCTGACATGTCCCAATTTGCACCCTGTAGTAATTCAACCAGTGTAAAAGGGTTAGCCAACTCCAATGTGTTGATTTTGTCAATATGCGATTTCACAGGGCATTGCATGTGACGTTTGCCAATGCATTTGACACAATACTCAGTATCTCGATGTCTAAAGTGACATGCAGAATCGCATGATCGCTCAAAGTAGTGTGCTTAATCTCGTATCTGGCTACTGTTTGACGTAAGCCCCTAGTGACAACAATACTATCAAGACGTGTGGCAATAGTCCCATCCCTCTGTGTCGTCACTTGCAAAAGGGAATCACAATCTTAAGGCAGAAGAGGTTCAAGTCCAAAGCCCAACAACATTTCTGCCCTCTTTTGTCCTTTATTTAGTAGCCCCAAACTATATTTATTTTCTACCGCCTCCCCCCGATTCCAGCCTAGGTTCATCATCAATGCCAATACAATGAGCGTTAAAATCTCTTACCAATATAATATTGGCCACTGCGGTGGATTACTCCCAGCCTTTCAAAACCGCCACAAACTGTAATAGCAAGGCTACTGTATGGACACCATCAGGGGACTCAGATAGATTTAGGAGAAGAGTCATGGCATCAGGTGTGGGACATTTTTGGACAACAAGGCCCTTCTAGTTGCAATCATGTAATCCTTTGCTTGTTTTACAAGCAACTTGTGTAAGTATTTGATAGCCATCCTTAGTGAAAGAAGAGGTCAACCAGGTCTCTTGTAGAATGAAGAAGTCAGTCTAGCTAATGCCCGTCAGCCCTATTGGTTCTATTAAGAAAGAGCTATACCCTCGGGTGTTCCACGAGAACAAAGTCAACACAGGCAAAGTTCTACAATGTCAATTCTAATGTTCTTCTGTGATCATGCACCAACTGCACCACTGACCTTCATCAATTTTGGCTGGATAGCAAAATCGGGATGAAAATTGGTTTTCTGTACATCGAATTTGGCTATGAACCAAGCTCTGTTTTTTTTCTTCCATCATATATGTCGACATGAATGAAAATGTTAATCTTGCCAGAGGCTGCGTTGTTTGAAGTTTGTAACCTAAATTCCAGAAAGTATCTGCAGATAAGATAATGCGGTCCACCACCACAAGAGATATAAATGTTGCTATTGCCCAATTGCTTTGGCTATGAGCTTTGGAAAGTGTTATGCTAACAATATCATTGGAGCAAACCATCTTTAAGGATGGTGCGCGCTGGAATAAAATGAATTTATTTGTGCGATTTAGGTAGTTGAATTTCAATTATTTCCAGACTGGTACTTTTCGACAATGATCCAAAGGATCATTGCCTATTCATTTCTATAGCTGCCGGGCAATTTGGATGGATATGATTGTCTGCCTGTGGTTGACAATTTGTAGTCCGTGGGCTAGTGGATGTGATTGCTGGTGTGTCTCCATGTTTTTCTTTTTTTATTGACATTCCACCCTATCCAGTGCTGTTGTTGCTTCAAGCTCCTCATATTGTGTTCCAATGTTCTGCTTGGAATTTGTGGGCACAGAAGTGACTTGCCAAATAACCCCCAATTTAGATATCGGGTAAGGTTCTCTGGGTTTCCAAGTAATGCACTTTCAGCCATTTGTCGAGGGTTTTGCTCAGTTTGAAGATGTGCCTGCTTTGAGACTTGAGACTTTTTCAATAGATTTTTGTGCACATCAGCTTTTCTGGATGCCATCTCTGCGAGACCTCTTACGTTAGCCGGGGTTTTTGAAGAATCCACCTTGTGAACTTTCTTTATCTTTTGTTTTGCTTGGGCAGGCTTAGATTTTGTTTTTAAGGCCTTGTTTGTAACTTGTTGCACATTGCGTGCCTATTTCGTGTTCGCATTGTCTGATACATCTTTGTGTATCTGAGATTGAGTGTTAATAGAAGGTGGAGTGTGTAGCATTGTTGATTTCATCACCGGTCGTTCGATATGGGCAATCGTGTGGTCAACACAAAAGGGAGAAACTATAGATTCAGTAGTTACACTGGCTATGACTACACTAAGATGTCGACAACATTGGCTAGAATGTGTTTTATATTTTGTTGTTCTTCTGCCAAGGTAGAGCACAGGCCAACTATGGCATCTACCGTTACTGCCACGTTGCTGCCACAGCGTGCAAGCTAGGATCAAACGTAATGTCGTGCATTGATAAATGAATGGCTTGAAAGGATGTACTTGCATTTGTGCTACTAGTATCTATCTCTGTTTCCAGTGCATCTGCAATTCATACTAAATCAGGGACGTCATTTCACCAAAATGCCAGGGGTAGCGGAAGTGACATCAGACGACCCTTGATCCCTAATGACAACACAGGAAGTGATGTCATTTGACCCCACCCCAAAGTGATTTCGCGGAAAGTGATGGAACACAACCTTTCACCCATTGACAAAACAGGAAGTGGCATCACAGAGCATTGTACACTATAAAAATATGGTTACGATATCACTATAATGTGATGTACATTTTATACAAGAATGGATCGCCATATGTATCATTAAGATCAGTGTGTATAGGCCCATATTACCAAATTACTGTGAATGCAAGAAGACCTCCTTGACCAAAAGATATTGATGTGTTATTATATAGCACTTACGCTTAAGCGCTTTATATAGAAAAAAGATATACCCAGTATCACCCAACCTGTGCTGGTACTCATTTATCAACCTCAGAAGGATGAAAGGCTGACTTGAGGCGTTTAAGAACAGACTAAATCAGTGACTCACGCCCTGAAGTGTGCCAGAAATAAACCTTTAATGAGTCTAGCAATTATTGTACAGAATTCCAGAAAGACACATTATTTGGTATTCCTATTCTTTCTTATTTAGAGTCAGTGCTGAAAGGGTAAGACTTGTGGCACTCCTCTTCTTATTTTTTTTTTTTTTTTAAGGGGCCTGAACAAGAAAGCCAGCCACTCCAGAAGTAAAGAGCCACATAGCGCTGGCCACAGCCCAGGAGCTCCTATTACAAAAAAAAATATTTTTTCATTTTTTTAGAGGTCGCAAGGGAGACCACAGAGGTCGCAAGGGAGACCTCAGAGGTCACAGTTGCAACCTCTGGCTACCCCAAAATGACGTCCCTGTACTTAATCCTTGTTTGCGGATACATTTTGCTCAGTGTTTTGATTTGAGTGATAGTATCCATCATGAAGAGGGTGTGTGTGGCGAAGGTGAAAATACCCTCCCTCTCATAAAGTTGTTTGTTGTATCCTTTCAATAGTGGGGAGGGCGCAACTATTCAGTGTGCGCCCACCCGTGGAGAGTAGAGAGATTGTGTGCTCAGACAGGAGTCCTACCTGCTCTCCAATGCAAATCATGACCACTTTGGTTGTAACAAAAAAAGCATTTATGTTCGCCTTGGAGAAATTAACCAACAGCGCAAGGGAGAACCCCAGGACAGTCGCCATGCTTTTGTTCATTCATGTTTGCGTGGTCGTTCTGGAGGTGACACTGAGGTGGCTGGCATACTCATTTTTTCTTAATTTCCTTCCTGGGCTTTGCAAAACCTCGAATTCCTTGTTTGAGGAGTTAGCCGTGCAACGTGTGCATGTGTGGTGTGATTATGTGTATTGGCTGCATATATGCAGACTTTACTACTTATGATTATTTCTACACGGTGTGCACAGAAAAAGACAGCTGGTTCGCCTGAGCTTCTTGTCTTCATTTTTGTATCTACACCTTTCTGATGCCTGCTAACTCAGGTTTTAATAAACGTCAGGGAAGGGTGCTTGCTTGTTAAGTTAGGGTGGGGGTACAGGAGTATTTAGGCATTGCACAAAGTCCAATATCTCACTCACACCCTTTTTATTAGGGGCAAGAATGTAGCCATCAAGTTGCCCAGATAGTTTTGGGGGGAACTTTGTTTTTTTTAATTTTTTGCAGAGTAAAATGTCAGTACAGTCGGGCAAGGAGCTGGCTGTACATATATGGAAGCAGGGTCAAAAGCAGCAGCGGTTGGAAAAAATGCAATTACTGTTCCCATGTAGGAAGACTTCTCCCAACCTTGAGTGGACCCTGGGAAGAGGAACCTTGATGCTGCCGCCGCATTATGTACCAAAGTGCACCAACACGTTCTAAGGGTTCCATGTAATAATGTCCCCTCCAAAATATCGTCATGCAAAAATGTCACCGAAAAATGGCCGTTTTTTGTGGGGACATTATTGCAATGGAATTATTTCACAGCCACCATATATATGGGCATATTATTACCTGATACCGTTCTAAGGCATAGCCATCGTCTCTATTGATCATAACACGACACAAGTGTAAAATGAGCTGCTGTACACAGCAGAGTATTTACTCACTGCACACACAAACAACACCGTGGGGTTTTACTCCAAGGATTAGCAACATTTCTCCATGTGCAAAACGTATAGTGCGGCATCATATTTTCATTGTTGTAACACCATTGCAAAGCAAATACCTGCTCAGCCTTCTTGAATACGAGTTGTATGACTGAGTGATCTGCACGTTTAGAACAAAAGTGTGTGCTATTTTCAAAACCTGCATTTCAGAGAAACCTTGAAGAGCAGCAGGAGAAGCTTTGGAGCTCCTTTAAGGCAGCACAGTGCTGGGTCTCCATATACTCACACAGGTTGCTTGCTGCGCTGTGTACAGTTCTCTAAAAGCTTCCTATAAGAGACATACATGTTACGGCTTGAGATGCATAGCCATGCTTGCTTTGTATGCGTGTATGATTCATGCACTTCGATGTAAGAGTAACTTTAGGGTTAATCATTAACGTTACTTTGGGTAAGACTGAACACAATACAACCTTTTGATGCCCCCCAGAAAGTAACATCCACTATAACAGTTGCATCCACATTTTTTTTGCTCAGGGGATATGTGAGAGGAAAGTCATTTTGTGTGTATCTCCAATTCACATTTTTGTTGTGAAAGGTTGATGCGTTCTTAACGCAGAAGTGTTGTGCAAAGTGTCATTTGAGTTGTGCATGTACGCAGATGATGCCACTTCCTGTGAAGTCAAGTAACGAAAGGTGGTGTGCCACCACTTCTGCGATGTCACTTGGGTGTGCGGGTCAAATGACATCACTTTCTGTGATGTCATTGGCGAGGTACAGGTTTGCATGATGTCATTCTGCTACCCCTGATACCTTGGTGAAATGATGCCCGTTGCCACTTGTGTTGCTTTGGAATCTGTCAGAATAAAAACACACTGGGAAATAAAATCTGGAGTAGGTGTATTCCCGATTTCCAGAGGTTTTTTACTGTCTTCTATTTTTTTAGGACAACCTTCAGAATCGTTTAGGGTGGAGGGTAACTCTAATGTTTATGAATGTTCTTGGTTTGTAGTTTTTCTTTTATCGGATTATCTATTGTGGTTAGGGGTTTTGATGCATTTTTCGGTCTCTTTTTTGATACCATTGAGTTCCGGTCTTCTATTTTGACCCACTTTTCTTTAAGAGATATCACACAATCTTTGAAAGAGAATACTTTCTGTTCTAGGTTTTCTGTGTTCTCCTCTCCCAATGGTGTCTATTTGTTTTTTTCTTTTCTTGGAATTTGAATATTTTTTGCTGTTCCTTTGCTTCTAGGTCCCTGTGGAAAGAGTTGTCGCTGCAAGTTTTTGGCATTTCTTTATTTCATTCAGGGGTCAGAAAGGAAGCTTCCTCAAAACTTGACATGTGTTTCCCCCATATCCCCTTTTTCCTCTTCCACTAGGACACTGTCATCAAACTTGTGTAGTGGGGAGTTCGGTCATACCTCTGTTACTCCCTGGAAGGGTAACTATCCCTCCTAGCAAGGTAACACGGTATTTGTAGAACATTATTGGTGTACCCTTCATTTTTGGGTTTCTACTCAGCTTGATTTTAGACTGTATTATCTTGGAATCTAGGTGGAGAAGGAGGGACATTGTTTTGGAAATTTACCAGCACCCTTGTTTCTTGTAATGAGGCACATTGTCTGCTTATAACGTTTGTTTGTTTGTTTAGAATGTATTGTGCGCGCCAGACCCGGGGGTATATGGGCGCAAGAGCATAAGAAAACGTACAGTTTAGTGGCAGGTTACAAAAAAACGTACAGCTTAGTGCCAGGTTACAGAGTACAGAGGTGTCGGTAATGAGCAAGATTAAACAATACAACCGTTTAAGTTAGACAAAATGGAACAATTGAAGCATGATTGGAAGTATATACAGTAGGGTAGGTTTGTAAGTTTATCTGTCATTAGTTTCTATTAACCAGCTGATCAGGTTTTGCCTAAATTTGGTGAAAGATTGTTCCATTCTCATTGAGGTGGGTAACTCATTCCATAGTTGGGCGGCTTTGACAGAGAAGCTGGAGCCTCCAATGGTGGAGAGTTTAAATCGGGGTTCCTGAAGGCGATTAGTGTTTGCTAATCTAGTCAGTCTAGAGGATGCTATTCTAGAGAATCTGTCTGTTAGGTATTGTGGGACTTTGTTATTTAGACTTTTGTGTGTGAGGGAGGCAGTTTTAAGTCTAATTTTCTCATGTGTGGTGAGCCATTTATACTTCCTTCTTGTTTCGGAGATGTGTTCTCTCTTGGGGATGTTCAGAGCAGCTCGGAGAGTATTATTTTGCTGTATCTGTATTTTATTGATAGTGGATTTGGTCGCTCCAATGTAAAGGGCATTACAATAGTCTAGTGTGGAGATAATCAAGGCTCTGGCTAGTGTCATGCAACTATTCGAGGATAAGAATTGTTTACCTGCTCTGATAAGTTTACAGGTGTAAGCTGTTGATGAAGCTAGAGAATTTACCTGTTTGGTGAATGATAGTGTGGAGTCTAGGTATACACCTAGCGTTTTTACTTCCTTAGCTACTTGAATTAAGTTCTCATCGATGATGAAGGCAGAGTAACTTAAGCCTAATTTGTGGAGCAAGGTTGTAGTGCCCAGGATGAGATGCTCTGTCTTGTCATCGTTCAGGCAGAGGCCATGGGTAGCCATCCATGCCTGAACGATACTGTAGATTCGGTTCACCATTGCAAGGTCCTCACTGTAGTCCCCTATAAGTGGCAGGAGGATCTGGGTATCATCTGCATAGTTAGTGTATGTGATACCCATATGGTCCAAGTCATCAAACAGGGGTTTAGTGAAGATATTGTATAGTGTTGGTGATACACAGGAGCCCTGTGGCACTCCACAGGTGATGGGGATAGGGTCAGCAGCCGCGGAGGGAGAGAAGACCCTCATGGTACGGTCACTAAGAAATGATTGAATCCATGCTATTGTCTCCCTAGAAAAGTGGGCTGCTGAATCCAAGTGGTAACATAGGACTTTGTGATCCACTAGGTCAAATGCTGCAGATAGATCTAGTAGGAGGAGCAATGCAGGTGTTCCATTGTCTCTTAATTTATCTATTTGTGCTTTGAGGTCAATGAGTGTGGTTTCCGTGCCATGTAGAGGGCGGAAGCCAGATTGATGGGAGTCTAGTAACTGGAAGTTCTGGATTTGTATGTAGGCTACCTTATCCAGAATCTTCAGCAAGAATGGCACAGTTGTAATCGGTCTGTAATTGGTGGGTACAGCTGGGTCTAAGGTTTGCTTTTTGAGGAGTGGGAGTACCCATGATTCCTTTAAGTTACTAGAAATAGTGCCAGTGGTGAAGGAGGCATTGATCAGCTTGGTGATAAATGGGGCTAGATGCCTAGCCGCATCTTTGATCAATTGTGCTGGACATAGATCGCCTTTGCAATTGGATGGTTTGAGTCCAAGTATTACTTTTTCTTTTTCAATTGTGGAAACTTTAGAGAAGTGAAATTGGGTGTGGGGTTTAGTTTTGGGTGGTGCTGTGGTTTTAGGAGGTGCTGTGGTAGCTAGTGACTCCTTTTTTAATTCTATTTTCTTTTAGAGGTTTAGGACTTTATTCGCTTATGCATGCTGGATTTCAGAGCACCAAGTTTTGTCTTTGATACAATTGTCTTGGGCAGTTATGGGGCTTTCAAGTTCTCTAAGTATGGAAAATAGCTCTTTCATACTGGAGTTAGCTTGAGTGATTCTATTGTTATGGGTCTCTTGTTTGGCTAACCGGATCTCTTTCTTATATTGTGATGAGATAATTTGTAGTTTTAGTTTATTTTCAGGTGCAGGGGAGAGTTTCCAAATGTTAGCGGAGTTTATATTTTTCTAGTCTGTTTTTTAGGTAAGGAGTGAACCAGTTATTCAAGTGATTAAGAGGTTTACTATTTCTGAGTTTGAGAGGGGCGATGTTATCAAGAGTTTTGTTCATAATTTTATTGTATTCATCAACTAGGTTAGGATCTAGGTTGACAGAGGGCGTTGGGGGTGGGCAGGATGCCTGGGATTAGTTTGTCTGCTGTCATCTTCTTATTATTTCTGGTAAGTATAGGTGGTTCCAGGGGTTGTTGCGGGGTGGCAGTTTTAGTGTCTAATGTAAAGGATATCAAGTGGTGGTCTGTCCAGATTTGACGTGAAATAGTTAGGGTAGAGATATTACAGTTGTGGTCTGCGAATCAATCTAAAATTCTCCCTTTGTTATGGGTTGGCTCATTCACTCTTTGGGTGAAGCCCAGTTCTGTCAGAATGTTAGATGCTGCTATGGCTTGTTGGTCATTGGTGTCATTGAAACCAATATTTAGGTCACCCAGCAGTAATGTTTGGGATGTGTCTTTTAGGTTTTCTGAAAGAATCGTGGACAGTTCTTCTATGAATGTCTTGATGGGACCAGGGGTTCTATATATCAAGTAAATGTTCAATGTTTGGGAATTGGCTGTGGATATTTTAATGGACAATGTTTGCACGCTTCAGCGAAAGGTGATGGAGAGAGTCTCATGCCGAGCTCAGTTTTGGCAATAATGGTGATGCCGCCGCCTCGAGCTTCATGTCTGTCCATTCTGAGGATAGTGTAGTTGTCAGTATGGCTGAGGATAATGCTGGGCCTGATACCTCATGGAGCCAGGATTCAGTAATCGCTAAGAAATCATAATCTTCAGTGGAGATGACTTCAAATATTTCTATGGCATGGGCGACTGGATATCTGGTGTTTATTAAGGCTCCTTTAAGTTTAGGTGTGGGTTTGACTGGGGAAGGAGGGTTTGTTGGGCAGCTCATAGTTCTACCACTTTTTATCTGTAGGTTGTTGTGGCTATTATAGTTATGGTGGTTAGATTTAGATAAATGGACTAATTGTTCTCTCAAATCACACATTCTGTCCTGATTAGCTTTCATCGTTTTGCTATGGGTATTTAACAAGTCGTTTTTAGTTTACAGTTCCTGTCTGCAAAGAGGCATTTCAGCTTAAAGGTTTCTTCTTTGATTGATGAAGTCATATATAGCCTCTGCAGGGACTGATTTAATTGGCCTTTTTTCATTTCAAATATTTGAACACACAGAGGCCATTCTTTCCAGCATTTCTGTCTTCCACATTTTGATATCTCTGGCTGTCTAATCCCCCTTCAAATAATATAACCTTGAAAGAGCATGGATTTTAACCACAGAAATTCCTAGAGGAATAATTATATCTGCTTAAAATATAGCAATCTACCTCACAATGATTCACAAACAAAAATGAACACTTTGCTTACTCCAATTATACCACTGTCACTTAATCACTTACAACTCCAATTCAAACCTCTTACTCTGCACAGTTTTAGACTTTTGTACACACCTTAGTATCTTCTATGAAGCTGCAGTATCAATACAATGTAATTCAAATGCACCAAAAGCTTCCATGTATGTTTGTGTGCTCTGCACAACATTAGTTACTTGTTTTCTGTTGCTATGGCACTAGTGATCCCATAAATCCTATCTCGGTTGGACCTCCAATTTTGTAGGATGTTTCAATCGGGGGCAATCCATTTTGGGGGAATTTAATACCCAACCCAAACCAGGTGAGCAGAATTATTATGTATTGAATAATCTTCTTTTTTATGAACATGGGACCCCAATTTAACAATATGAATTCCCTACAGCCTCCCTCCCCTTCAGAACAAGAAACACAAAGGGCTGTGCAGATTCTTTTTAAATTAATAAAACAGAAATAAGTAAATCAATTTAAATATAAACAAATCATGGATTTAGGAACTTCCAATGTCAATGGTGGCTGTGAAGAAGAAGTATCCCTATAGTTTCACTTAAATGGTCAAATTAGCATTAACTTGAAAGTGAACTTTTTTATCACATGGATCAACATATATATATACATTTGACCGATCCTGTAATTGCATCGACCATGTGTTGAACAGTGTATGAGGGCTCAGGATAAAATTGTCATTTATTTTAGAAAACCAAATTAAATCAAGACTTCCCAGCCTATTTAACTATCTCTATATCTTATTCAATGAAAAATAAACATCTCGCCCCCACTCAATGAACACATCTGAATTTTAAACAGCATTCTAGAAAGTGCAATTGAAAGACAAGCTACTTAACATTCCCACATATGAACCAATTACAAAGTACCAGCACATGTTTGATAGATTCCCTTTAGTGGTGTTTCTATTGAATTGTCCTGTAAAAGTGTACATTTGCCATTTTCAATGGGCACCTGAAAATAGAGATAATGAGTGGCAGTTAATAACTCTTTCTCCTTTGTCATGAGCTTTCTAGCCGAATATCAGGATTCTGCCTGGTGGTGTAACCATGGAATTACTTTAATAACAGTATTGTTCTATGTATGCACAAAGTGAGATATCCTTAATTCTTGTGTGCTTGCGCAATTCACAGAAAAGCAATCAGGGATCTCACCATATACAAAGCATAGGATGTATAATGCCTGAAACACACACACTTTTGAAATGTTTACTAATTTACCAGGGTGTACAACCACATTATTTACTCCTGCCCCATGAGTATTTTCACAATTACACAATTAAAAGGGGACAGATTTTAATGTATTCCATTTTGGAGTATATTTCCCCATAGCAATATATTTCCCTTTAGCATTATACTTACATAGGACATTTGTTTTGCTGTCTCTCAGACAGGTGAGCACACTCTTAAGGGCTGGCTCAATTATCTCCCTCTAGGAACATTGACGCAAGATAGGATCAGCTTCCATCAACAGCCTGGTTGCCTTCTTTCTTTAATGGACCTGTCCACTTTTTCATCCACTGAAGAAGGCCTGGGCCTTTAAATCCAGGAAGTCCTCACTTACAGTGCTGCAGTGCAATTTAAAGTGTGTTCTTACTAAAGCAATCTACTCCAATCTCCTTTTTTGTCTTGTCAATTCTCCTTTCTCTCTTTTCAGTGTGTCAGTCAGCCCATCCCAATAAGTGAGTAAACCAGTGAGTATCCAGAATCTATGGTTTTGGACTTTATATAGATTACAACCCCTCCCTTTAGAGGTGAGTATCATTCCTCTAATCCAATTGGTTAGTGTATGTGATTGGACAGTGTTCCAAAAGTGACATCACACTAAACCATCGCCTAAATATTAATTGGGCACATTAATTAAGAGAGTGGTCTAATGGTAGTGACTTCTAAACTCAGATTCCCTCAAATTCGATAAGATGTCATATTGGACATTTCTACATTAAACAATTGAAACTGTCTTAAACACCATATTCCTCACTACTAAATATATCACAAACCCTTACATCAGATTACTCTCACTTAAGTGAATCAAATAATGTGATGTTTATCTCGGCACAACATATGGTGGGTGTGATGTAGATCTTCTTGTTTTTCCCGCTAACATTTTATATGAAAATGTGTTTTCCACCTTATTATAATCATCTCGCTGGCATGGATAATAGGATACATGAATCACTAACGTATGCCGTATCTGCATATAAATTACACATTTGATTAATTTACATAATTAAATGTACATCAAAGATTATCATTTTACGTTCAGCCTGTAGAGCTTTTCACTCTGAACAATTAAAATCAAATACGTCTTTGGGATATTCCTGCCAAAGGTTACACATGGCAATTGGATTCCAGATTTAATTCTCAAAAGTGTTTTTTTCTTATTTAACAAATATTAAATAACATCTCCAGTTCCTATGCCTCATAACAGAACATCTGATATCACATACAGTTGGTTCATTTAAGGCTGAGAACAGTTCATTTAAGACTGTTGATAATGATGGTTGTCGTGGTGCAAGTGTTTTGAGGTTTAATTTCTTATAGCCACATGCTCATACAGCCTTGTCCACTTTAGTGATTCCAGTCACTTTCTATCAATTCAGACTCCAAGTATATTAAGGTGAACATTTCCTTCCCCTAAGTAGGTGAGGGGGAGATGTGATTATTTGAGAGGAGACCATGGCAGGGAGACAATGTATTGTGAATTATAAATGTTCGGCCTAAGCTCAGAGAGGGATGAAGTTATACATGGTGAGCATTTGTTTTTATTGCCAAGATCTTACCCCACAATAAAGACAAACCTTCCATAAAGTTACATATTGTTCCATCAATAAAAACAGCGTAAAGCATTGGTCATTTGTTTTGGTTTCCTCTATCCTGGTTATGAAATGGGCTAATAGCACCTTCACATATAATGTCCCTGTGGTATTAGGCAGAGAGCCAGGCCTATAATTGGCTGGATCATTTATTGGGTCCTGGGATTTAACTGCTAATCTGGGCCATAGGAGCCTAATAAAACTCACCCACCATCAGGTGGATGCCCCCCCCCCCAACATACCAGGTATCTTCTCCTTCCATGGCTATAAAGCAGCATGAGTCCTTGCATCATTAAATAACAGTTTAAAATGTTCATGCCACATGGTTTCATTAATATTTAATTCTATGGAGTTTTCATTCTCGGTTTGGCCCATAGTGCTAAGTTTACAAAATATTCTATTATCCTTCTCTTCAATTGCTGCCATGCATTCCCAAAAGCTGTTTTCAGCAAAAGATGTCATATTCCTATTGAGTACATTTTTATATGAAGTTATTTTTAATGGTAGATCATTGGTATCTTTACATTCAACATTGTATAAGCAGGATATTTATTCAGATGTTGCTATTCAACACCCACTTTCATCCAAAGGTATAGTGACCTTTTAGACACAGGGATTGGGTTTAGTTATAGATGGTAAAATAGCTTCAATGAGTTAATTATAAGATTCAATATTTAATTGTCTGATGTTTCAGGAGCTACAAATACTTTTCCACTTAAGGGCAGAATGCTAAGGAAAATTGCAGTCTGAATAACATTCACTTCAAGGAACTCCCAATTTATAGTGCACCTTGAATGCCCTTGAACAGATATAACATTGCTTATTCCATCATTAACACTTTTTTGTGTACACCCGTATTCATATGACATAGTGAAGGAGAGAGGTTGGTAGCCACATTACTAGCACTCACATACTTGATACGATGTACGATTTACGATCCAAACACAATCTCTCACATTCAATATGACATAGTGAAAATGTGATTTTATATTCCTAGTCGAAACTGGCCTATCCTGTTGTACTCTCTTTTGCAGGCTCTTATCTCTATACTAACTATAACTAAGTTATACATCATATGGGCTACATCTAAGGCATATTGACTTAATCTTTGGAGAGGTGCATTTAGATCTGGTATGTCACAGGCTGCCTCCTCGTCCTGCATAACATTCTCCAGAATGGGTAAGGGTTCAAACTGTAGATTTAAATCTCCTAATAAGAGCGTATGATCAGTATCATTCTCTTGTTGATTTCCATTATCAATTTGGTGTTTAATCAGATTGAAAGTGCACTTTTTTTGGTTGGATCTGTTAACATTAAAAAGTAGCATCTTATAGCCAGAACTCAACACAATGTGCAATTCTTGCAAGTGTCCAAGCTGGTTAAGCCAGCTGAAATTTGTGCAGTGAGAGGTGCATCAACCCATGTTAGAAAACCACCACCAGGTAGGCTGTGATTTTTCTTAGCAACATTGAAGTGTGCATATCCCTATATTTGAACATCACTAGTTTATTAGTTTCTTGCAGGCAATTTGACTGTTCGATCCTAAGGACCTTCATCCATGAAGTATTGCACATGTTCCTCCTCACACCAGCTACATTTCATGATACATTTCTAATTATGGGGTAAGATCGCTTTATAAAATGGTCCCTATCATGGTAAACCACTGGTTGAAAATCCTCATCTCCCAAACCTTCTGTGCCGCCAAGGGCGTAACTGATATTGTGTTGAACAGGGCATTTAGTTCATCAAGACTGTGTTTCAGCAGGTGCCCCTCTCATTCGGCGTAGGTTACTTGCAATACATATTTAATCAATATTTTTTCCTGTAGTCAGATCTCCATTATGGAGCCCTAGGAGAAGTCCTCTTAATTAAATCCTTGAACCAAATTGAGGACAGGCTCTGTAATCAATAGCCACTAGACCCTGTGCAAGTGTATCACTTTTCAGCTCGATAGAAATAAAACCATTCCCCATACTAGCTGGCAATGTAGGCTGCCCTCTCACATGGCAAAGCCAGTGGATACATTTATTTATTAGTGACTTCCTATATTCATGGGTGCCCAGGGGAAGAGAAGTGATATTATGCAAACATACCATATTTTTTACTTGAGGTTTATTTTTGTAAGTGTGCATCCCCCATATACTTTTGCTAGTTGGACTGGGCATTCAGGTCTAATGAAATTGCCCTATATGTCTCTTTCTCTTTAGTTATGATCTCATGTTAAGGTTTAGCTGATGAAATGATTGTATTTATAAAGGAGGGAATTTACCTAAATGGCCTTCTTACAGTGTTATCATTTGGGAAGATATAAAACACTCTAAACCCTGCCCCTCTGTGCTCGTTCTCATCCAGGGCCACTAAGAAAGCAGGCTTTGGCCTTTACAGTATTAATACATTAGTGAGGGGTTTGAAAGAAAGACTTACTCACTACTTCTTTTTTCCAGAGTATTAAAGTAGTCCATTATCAAGCATTTTAATTCCCCCATAACCGGTTTTAAGTGGTTTTGAAGTTGACACGCTGTGCGTGAGACATGGTCAAGATTAATGTTACAAAAGTGTGCGTGTATATCAAAGCCAAATTCTCTGCTCTGGGTCACCTGAAAGATCATTTGAAGAGGATACAGTATTACACATGTACCTGTCCAGTCTTTTTGAATGCAATGAAAATAAATCTCAAAAAGATTTTCTTATCAGGTTAGGTGGAAAACTTTGGTTCATCCTTTACAGACTACTAGACATCAAAAAAATTATGAACAAATTATGCTAAAATGACAGTGGGAATTAAGAGAATTCGTGAAAAAAATATTCAGATAGAAGATGCACCACATGAGGGACAGTCACCGCTTTCAGAATTGCAAGCTCAGTGTGATGAAATGACGGGTCAGTTGTCACAGTTACAGGCAAACCCACAGCGTTTTGAAGTGCTGCAAACTGAATTGGAACCCAAGAGGAAGCAAGTCAGGGATCATTTGGAAGAGCTTAATTATTTAAAAAGGGAATTGAAATATGTTTGTGGACAGGGATATCACACTGTCAGAAATGGAATTGTTGCGTGAAGTTAATAGATAGTCCGCTCTGGAAATGCAGTGCTTGGACAGCAAACTTGCCCATTTACAGGGTAATTCATAGAATTCAGCGCACAAGTGACGCACGCGGCTGGCGCACAGTGTGCGCGTGCGACTTTCTGCGCCAGCCGCGTGCACTAAAATCCATTTCCGTGCACAGCGTATTCATGGATTTTAGCTTCCAAAACCAGCCGTGGCCCAGAGTGGCGCAGCGACCCTGCAGCAGCGCCAGTTACACCCCAACCCCTCCCCGTGCACCATGCACAGCGCACAAATCCCGTACATGACGCACAGGCCCCCAAACATGAAAACGGCTGTGAAACTCCCCGCCACCCCTCCGAATAAAAGTCTCACACGCAATGGTAGTGGGGTACGTGTATAACTGGGGTTCGCGGGAAGTTTCACACGCGATTGGAGCGGGGTACGTGTATTTCGTGGGGGCACTGGAAGTTTCACATGCGATTGGAGTGGGGTACGTGTATGACTGGGGTTCGCGGGAAGTTTCACACCCGATTGGAGTGGTGTACGTGTATTTCGGGGGTGCGCAGGAAGTTTCACAAGAGATAGGCCCTGTGCGAGTGGGGTGCATGCATTACTGGGGTGCGCGGGAACTTTCACACTCGATAGGCCCTGTGCCAGTGGGGTACGTGTATTTCGGGGGTTCGTGGGAAGTTTCACATGCGATTGGAGTGGGCTATGTGTATCTTGTGGGTGCGCTGGAAGTTTTACACGCGATAGGAGCGGGGTACGTGTATAACTGGGGTTTGTGGGAAGTTTCACACGCGATTGGAGCGGGGTACGTGTATAGCTGGGGTTTGAGGGAAGTTTCACATGCGATTGGCGCAGGGTACGTGTATTACTTGGGTTTGCGGGAAGTTTCACACGAAATAGGCCGTGTGCGAGTGGGGTACGTGTTTTACTGGGGTGCGCAGGAATTTTCACACGCGATTGGAGCAGGGCACGTGTATTTCGGGGGTGCGTGGGAACTTTCACACGCGATTGGCCCAGTGCGAGCGGGGTACGTGTATTACTGGGGTGCGCGGGAAGTTTCACATGCGATTGGCCCAGTGCGAGCGGGGTACGTGTATTTCGGGGGTGCGCGGGAAGTTTCACAAGCAATTACGCTATCAGAGCGGGGTATGTGTATCCAGTGGGGTGCGCGTGGAGTCCCACACATGAATTAGCACTGTAGGTCCTCCCAGGTGTCCCCTCTACCGCCTCCACGGCTCCTGCAGGCAGCCCACAGCAAAGGGGACTACCCTGCACCCCTGGTCATGTGCCGCAGCCAGTCCATCCACCATGGGCATACCTCCCAGCCAGGCCACATGTCATCTTGCACTAGTGATCACCAACTCATGTCCCCCAGCACCCCCAGCAGTCAGGGGCACCTGCCAGCAGGCCCCCACTCATGTCCCCCAGCACCCCCACCCCCCAGAAGTCAGGGGCACCTGCCAGCA
Organism: Ambystoma mexicanum; assembly: GCF_040938575.1. Classification (NCBI taxonomy): domain Eukaryota; kingdom Metazoa; phylum Chordata; class Amphibia; order Caudata; family Ambystomatidae; genus Ambystoma; species Ambystoma mexicanum. Next base: position 1,381,576,506 of record NC_090935.1, read on the forward strand.
GGCCCCCACTCATGTCCCCCAGCACCCCCAACCCCTAGCAGTCAGGGGCACCTGCCAGCAGGCCCCCACTCATGTCCCCCAGCACCCCCACCCCCAGAAGTCAGGGGCACCTGCTAGCAGGCCCCACTCATGTCCCACTCATGTCCCCCAGCTCCCCCACCCCCCAGCAGTCAGGGGCACCTGCCAGCAGGCCCCCATTCATTTCCCCCAGCACCCCCACCCCCCAGCAGTCAGGGGCACCTGCCAGTAGGCCCCCACTCATGTCCCCCAGCACCCCCCAGCAGTCAGGGGCACCTGCCAGCAGGCCCCCACTCATGTCCCCCAGCACCCCAACCCCCAGCAGTCGGGGGCACCTGCCAGCAGGCCCCCACTCATGTCCCACTTATGTCCCCCAGCACCCCCACCCAATGCAGTCAGGGGCACCTGCCAGCAGGCCCCCACTCATGTCCCCCAGCACCCCCACCCCCCAGCAGTCAGGGGCACCTGCCAGCAGGCCCCCACTCATGTCCCCCAGCACCCCCACCCCCCAGCAGTCAGGGGCACCTGGCATGCAGGCCCCTACTCATGTCCCCCAGCAGTCATGGGCACCTGCCAGCAGGCCCCCACTCATATCCCCCAGCACCTCCATCCCCCAGCAGTCAGGGGCATCTGACAGCCGGCCCCCACTCATGTCCCCCAGCACCCTGACCCCCAGCAGTCAGGGGCACCGGCCAGCAGGCCCCATCTCATGTCCCCCAGCACCCCCAACCCCCAGCAGTCAGGGGCACCTGCCAGCAGGCCCCCACTCATGTCCCACTCATGTCCCCCAGCTCCCCCACCCCCAGCAGTCAGGGGCACCTGCCAGCAGGCCCCCACCCATGTCCCCAGTACCCCCACCCTCCAGCAGTCAGGGGCACCTGCCAGAAGGCCCCCACTCATGTCCCCCAGCACCCCTACCCCCCAGCAGTCAGGGGCACCTGCCAGCAGGCCCCCACTCATGTCCCCCAGGACCCCAACCCCCAGCAGTCAGGGGCACCTGCCAGCAGGCCCCCACTCATGTCCCACGCATGTCCCCCAGCACCCCCCACCCCCAGCAGTCAGGGGCACCTGCCATCAGGCCCCCACTCATGTCCCCAGTACCCCCACCCTCCAGCAGTCAGGGGCACCTGCCAGCAGGCCCCCACTCATGTCCCCCAGCACCCCCACCCCCCAGCAGTCAGGGGCACCTGCCAGCAGGCCCCACTCATGTCCCTCAGCACCCCCAACCCCCAGCAGTCAGGGGCACCTGCCAGCAGGCCCCTACTCATGTCCCCCAGCACCCCCACCCCCCAGCAGTCATGGGCACCTGCCAGCAGGCCCCCACTCATGTCCCCCAGCACCCCCATCCCCCAGCAGTCAGGGGCACCTGACAGCAGGCCCCCACTCATGTCCCCCAGCACCCTGACCCCCCAGCAGTCAGGGGCACCTGCCAGCAGGCCCTCACTCATTTCCCCCAGCGCCCCCAGCAGTCAGGGGCACCTGCCAGCAGGGCCCCACTCATGTGTCACTCATGTCCCCCAGCTCCCCCACCCCCCAGCAGTCAGGGGCACCTGGCAGCAGGCCTCCACTCATGTCCCCCAGCACCCCCACCCCCCAGCAGTCAGGGGCACCTGCCAGCAGGCCCCCACTCATGTCCCCCAGCACCCCCAACCCCCAGCAGTCAGGGGCACCTGCCAGCAGGCCCCCACTCATGTCCCACTCATGTCCCCCAGCTCCCCCACCCCCAGCAGTCAGGGGCACCTGCCATCAGGCCCCCACTCATGTCCCCAGTACCCCCACCCTCCAGCAGTCAGGGGCACCTGCCAGAAGGCCCCCACTCATGTCCCCCAGCACCCTGACCCCCCAGCAGTCAGGGGCACCTGCCAGCAGGCCCTCACTCATTTCCCCCAGCGCCCCATCCCCCACCAGTCAGGGGCACCTGCCAGCAGGCCCCCACTCATGTCTCACTCATGTCCCCCAGCTCCCGCAGCCCCCAGCAGTCAGGGGCACCTGCCAGCAGGCCTCCACTCATGTCCCCCAGCACCCAAACCCCCAGCAGTCAGGGGCACCTGCCAGCAGGCCCCCACTCATGTCCCCCAGCACCCCCAACCCCCAGCAGTCAGGGGCACCTGCCAGCAGGCCCCCACTCATGTCCCCCAGCTCCCCCACCTCCAGCAGTCAGGGGCCCCTGCCATCAGGCCCCCACTCATGTCCCCAGTACCCCCACCCTCCAGCAGTCAGGGGCACCTGCCAGAAGGCCCCCACTCATGTCCACCAGCACCCCTACCCCCCAGCAGTCAGGGGCACCTGCCAGCAGGCCCCCACTCATGTCCCCCTTGACCCCTACCCCCCAGCAGTCAGGGGCACCTGCCAGCAGGCCCCCACTCATGTCCCCCAGCACCCCCATCCCCCAGCAGTCAGGGGCACCTGCCAGCAGGCCCTCCCTCATGTCCCCCAGCACCCCCAACCCCCAGCAGTCAGGGGCACCTGCCAGCAGGCCCCCACTCATGTCCCCCAGCACCCCCACCCCCCAGCAGTCAGGAGCACCTGCCAGCAGGCCCCACTCATGTCCCCCAGCACCCCCAACCCCCAGCAGTCAGGGGCACCTGCCAGCAGGCCCCTACTCATGTCCCCCAGCACCCCCAGCAGTCATGGGCACCTGCCAGCAGGCCCCCACTCATGTCCCCCAGCACCCCCATCCCCCAGCAGTCAGGGGCACCTGCCAGCAGGCCCTCACTCATTTCCCCCAGCGCCCCCATCCCCCAGCAGTCAGGGGCACCTGCCAGCAGGCCCCCACTCATGTCCCACTCATGTCCCCCAGCTCCCCCACCCCCCAGCAGTCAGGGGCACCTGCCAGCAGGCCTCCACTCATGTCCCCCAGCACCCCTACCCCCCAGCAGTCAGGGGCACCTGCCAGCATGCCCCCACTTATGTCCCCCATCACCCAAACCCCCAGCAGTAAGGGGCACCTGACAGCAGGCCCCCACTCATGTCCCCCAGCATCCCCACCCCCCCGGATCAGGGGCACCTGCCAGCAGGCCCCCACTCATGTCCCCCAGCCCCCCCACCCACCAGCAGTCAGGGGCACCTGCCAGCAGGCCCCCACTCATGTCCCACTCATGTCCCCCAGCACCCCCACCCCCCAGCAGTCAGGGGCAACTGCCATCAGGCCCCCACTCATGTCCCCCCAGCACCCCCACCCCCCAGCAGTCAGGGGCACCTGCCAGCAGGCCCCCACTCATGTCCCCCCTACATGAAATACAGATGCACAATCATGTCCCACTTCTACACCAAAATACCACAGCACGCCACCCCATTCTTGAGACGCAATGATTTCCCAATCCACCCCACACTGACATGCCTATCTCAAGACACAAACCAATAGTGAACTATGTAGATCAACACATGTCCGTCACACACACACACTGGTTGGCATTGATTATGTAAACCCACATTTTCACATGCATCAACCCAATGAGTAAATCCCACACATGGAAGTAATATATGAAAATGTATTATGTACAAAAAAAAATCAATGACATGAAAGCATAAAAAAACAGCAAACAGGAAATGAAAAGCATGTGCAAAAGATGAGTAAAGGAAAAGTATAACCAATCCAAACAAATCCGAAAGAAAAATAGTCCAAAGTCCCTCCAACAACGCAAATCCAAAGGAAACGTAAAAAGAAAAATCCATTGATCCATGATGAAATCAAATGAAAAAGGTCAAAATAATCCATTGTCCAACTATGTACAATCCATTGTCAAGGGTCCATGAGCCAAATGAAAGAAATTAAACCTACCTAATAAACTACCTAATAAAAAACTATATACAAATGTGTGTGCATAGTCCATTCACCACAAATCAAAGAAAAGGGAAAGGAAACCTAACTCTAAAAACTATTTACAATGGCAGCAGGCTAGTCCAACGTCTCACTTTTTGATGTCCCGGGCCAGGGCATCATCGAACTCCCGCTCAATGTCCTGGAGGCAGTCCTCTTCCATGGCCCTGAGGGTTCGCAGGGACGACGACATGTTCACCTCCAACTCCCTGTGAATTGCCTCGAGGCACTCGGCCCGCTTCAGTGCCCTTCGCATGGAGTTCTCTGCCCTGTCCATTGTGAGTCGTGCCTCTTCCGCCTGCTGCCGCTTCGCATCTATGGCGTGGCCCAACCGCTGCCACACGGAAAACACTTGAAATCCTGGGTCCTCCTGCCCTCTGGCCGATGCCTGCCCCTCCGATGTTGAAGGCCCTGAGCCATCATTTTCTCCTACCATGTTGCTGCTGATGCTGTGCCTGTGCCTGTGCCCTGGCACTTGATGCCTGCACGTCCTCCTCCGGCTGGGGGCAGTTGTCGTGGTGGCCACCCCTGCTGGACGTCCGACTCCCGACTGTGGCAGGGATGTCTCCTCCACCAGCCTGGCCGCTGGGTCAGAGGCAGCTCCAAAGGGTACCCAGGTGATAAATGGGTGGGAAGATGGCATGGAGGATGACTGGCACGTAGGGGGTTCAGGTGAGGAGGGGGTCGCAAGAAGGTCCAGCACACAGAGGAATCCAGCACCGGTGACCCGTCCCAGCAGGTCAACATGGTTAAAGAGGCATCCGAGATGACGTGCAGTCTCTTCACGAAAAGACCGCAGGTCACCTCGCATGCCCCGTTGACGCAACGCTATCCCAGCCAGGACAGGCTCAACACGGTCCCGGATAGCCACGTCCGCAGGGAGAGGAAGGCCAGTTGTTGTGTGCTCATCCCCTCCATGAAAACGGGTCTGGATGTAGGCATCCTTGCTGGTGACAGATGATGCAGTGACAGGATCAGGGACAGGATTACACACAGGCACCTCTGCTACGGCCTGTGCTGCCTCCTGTCCCTGCCCCTGCACTGCACCACTAGCACCAGTGGAATCCCCACCTCCAGACTCTGTGTGTGTCCCTTCCGTGGCCTCCTCCTCCACCAAACCCCCCACCAACCTGGATGACTCCGTGCCATCTTCCTCCATTGGACCCTGTGGGGTCTCAGCTGCCCCTTCTGCTGCCGAGGAGTCCACCTCCGACCTCTGCCTCTTGGACCTACCCTCGGCAGCTGCGGCCTGGGACGTGGCACCAGATTCCTCACTCCCCGACGAGATGACAATCTGGGAGGAGAGCCGGGCCTTGCATCTCCGGCTGGTGGTGCGATCCCTGCCACTGTGCTCCACAGCACCCTCTCCGCCCTCTTCATCAGTTGGCGCTGCAGTCAGGGAGAGATAAAACACAGACATCAGGGCACTGTACAATGGCCTGATACACACATGACAGTTGCACATGAGTGGCAGTGTCAAACTTCAGACATGGCATCACACTCCACAACACACATGTCATTTCAACTCACACACATAAACATTTCCACAGCAATATTGCACCAGGCAGCACCATTCATTCACATACAACAGCATGAACAGCCGAAGGTGAGCCTGACATCACATGAAACACAGGGAGTGCACTAGACATGCACACACGCCACCACACTTACATCCATGTCTGCATCTCCTCCAACTGTTGCAGTGATGTGATCGCCACACATGTCACATCTGGCATTCAGCCTTCTACATATCAGTGTCACGTGCATCCATGTTGCATCACAGTTGCACACTTGTCAAATACACACACATGCACATGTACACAGTGCAGATACATGCAGCAGGACCCACCATCCATGTGTGAACCCACAACCATGCCAACGTACATACACAGAAAATCAAACATGTGTGCTCCCACACCTGCATTTGCACAGCATGCTTACCAACACATACACCATCGATGTGTCTCACACCTAAGAGGACTCAGATGCGGCAGCCTCACTTCCCTGTTCATACACATCCCTACATGGCCCTCGGAAAACACATGTGCCACTACCTGCACACTACTGGCACACCACCACACGCACGGCATCCAATCAGTATGCATGTACACTTACCGCTCGACTCCAGATGGGTCTGCCTCTCAAGGACCTGGACGTGGAGCGCTGGGCATATGTGTTCCAGGACCCTCATTTGGTGGTCGGACAGGTGGCCCCGGGGCCCCTTGGCATCGGCTGCCTTCAAGAGGCGCCGGGCCTTGTTGAGGGTCCTGGACCTGAAGTCCTCCCAGCGCTTCTTGACATGTTGTAAGTCGTGGACTGCCTCCCCTTCAGTTTGATGGCAGTCACGATGTCCATCCAGATCCTGGTCCGTCCTTCATTGTCGGTGCACAAACTTCCAAAGAGGGCATCATACTGCCCCATGACTTGCTCCACCAGGACACCAACTTCCCTGGCACTGAAGCTGGTGGCCCTCTGCCTCTCTGGCTGGGGGTTGCCAGTGGTGCCAGATGGTGTTGTGCCCGACATGGCAACCCCAGAGGCAGGAGTGGGTGGGCAACTGGGTCCTGGGGCTGGGCTGTGGAAAGATGGTATCCCAGTCGGGAGTCTTCGGTTCCAGCAAGGGTGATCACAGCAACTGCACCCCTGGCTGACGTGCAGGCAGCAAATAGCAGGGCATGTGGGCAGCAGGCATTCAGGCAGCAGCAGATGGCAGGTGAGAGAGTATGCGGGGTACTTGGGGGCAGTAATTCGGCCTTGTGGGCAGGAGCATGGTCTTCCGTGTGTTGTTGCGTCGCCAGCTTGATACGGAGTGATTTGGCACGTGAAAATCTTGCACGTCAGCGTGTAATTCGAGGAAAGGCCCTTCGCGCGTAAGTGCGTCAGCACACATACGCGGTTTCATTGGACCAAAGGCCCTTAGCGCCTAAGCGCTTCTGTGACGTGATTCTCGCGGGCGTTTCCCTCGTGATGTGGGCATAGTGGTTCAGCGCGTGTGAAAAAACTGCACATCCACATGTAAATGCGTGTAATCTGAGGAAAGGGCCTACGCGCGTAAGTAACGTGACGCGCACGGGCATTTCCATCAAGACGGGTGTATGTTCATCGTACATGTCCAAAAACTGCACGTCCGAGTGTCAGCTCGTGTAATTGGAGGAAAGGGCCTTAGCACGTACACGTGTGAGTGACACTGTATGTGTGGGCCACTTTAAAAGGTACGTGTAGGACTCCATTCCGTTGTACGTGCTTTTCGTGGAGAGCGAGTGGGTGAATTCTGTACTTTTTGTCGGTTCACATGCGATTACTTCACAGTGTTTCAAGTTCGTACTCCCTGTTACCTCTGACAGCGTTCTTTATTTTTTTTGGGCCTGTTTCCTCAAACAGCGTTCACTTCTTCTTTTGTCCTGTCTCCTCAGACAGCGTACAATTCTTCTTTTGGCGGGGGTGTTGTCTACGCGCACACGCGCGTTTTTTTCACGTTATTTTTCCAGGCAGACGGTGAGTCGCGCACGCATTTACCAACTGTGCTTGCCCAATGTGTCGCATACCCCTTCAGAGGTCATTGTAGGCTGCATGTAACACGCGTATGCTTGTTTTTGTGTTTCTGGTTGCCACAGCATAGTGCAGGTTCATTTTTCCACGCACGTGGTCTACGAGGGGTTGCGTGCACCTTACTTTTTGTTTTTGGGGTGCCTGTGCGTTGCGTGAACCTTCATCTTCCCCCAGGGGTCACAGACAGGCTTGCTAGAGCACTAGGGTACGAATTCCATCTAGTACCCTACCCCTTTCACCCCCAATTGCCCAGTACAATTGTTTACTGCAACTCCCATACGCACAACAACATCAGTGCCATGGTTGGGAGGCGAAAAAGCAGTAAGGGAGGCAAAGGTGGCCGACCTCCAAAAAGTGGGCGTGGTGGGCGCGGTAGTGGATGTGGCGAGGATTTGCAGGGTGCCCCTAGACCTCCATGTGTGGAGGACCAATCAGGGACACCCATGCTCCCCCCCCATGGTTGAGGGAAACGTGGCTGACACCATCCCAGCTCAGCCCTTGTAGTACCAGCCCATTGTGGCACCTGACCCGGCACAGGGTGACTCCCAGGCTGACTTCCAGGTCAGCAAGTCTAAGCCACGTGTGCCGGTGCAAGTTGGTGTCACCAGGCCACGTGGATCTGGGGCAGCAATGTCATCTGCTGCCCCAAGTAGGCAGGGTGGGGATGCTGCAGGTACAGCTGCAGCTCTATCCACCCCAGCTCTGAGTCTCCCAGCTGGGACAGTGTCGGTCCTGGTCCATCAAACTGACGTTGCCCTTGCCAACATCTCACTTCACCCAATGCATGCACCAAGACCTATGGTCATTGTGCCTTCACACACTCCCAGTACCCAGTCCACCTGCGCTTCCGCCCCTACTGACCAGAGCGGCGCAAGCCACTCAGGCTCTGCTCCACCTTTGAAAGAGAGGAAGAAGGGTGCTCTGGCACTACAGGCTGAGACCCCAGACACGGCTACACAGTCCGGCACGTCAAGGAAGCCTAGCTTTAATGACCCCGAACTTGATGCACTTGTGACCTATGTGTGGGCACATAGTCTCGAAATGGTGGTGACTGCAGGGTGCAAGACCACACCTGGTCACAGTAGGGCACACTGGCAGACCATCGCGGACCGCATAAGTGCCCTTGGATTTGTGAGGCGCACAGCTGATGATTGCTACAAGTGGTGGAATGACCTGAAACGCAGAGCAAAGAACAAGCTGGCCTCCAATCATGCTGCTACTCTGGTGACTGGCGGTGGGTCTCCACCAGAGGACAACAAACTCACTGAACATGAGTCTGTTGCTGGGACCTTCGTCACAGAGGAACATATCCAAGGCGTGGGAGAGCTACCTGATTACGAGGCATTGTGCGGTGAGTGCCCATGCATGCGTGTGTAATCCATGTGTATGTTGTTTGGGTGACGGGTTCTGATTGAGTGCCAGGTGAGGGTGTGTACTCCTGAGTGTAATGGGTCACCCATGTGCTTCCTCCAATCCATTCATGTGCCTTTGATTTGGGTATGACAGTATCCCTTCTGCACACAGTAGCCAATTAGCCCCACATTACTGCTGTTGCACATGAACTATCATCTTGCAACAACATTATTCTGATTTTTTTCTGTGTTCATTCAGGCTGATTGTTTAGATTATCCAATTTTTCATATGCTTTTTTCATCCGTAATGCCACATATGTGACATGCTTCTGTCATTGTTTACACCCCACATTGTGCAACTTTAGTTACCTGGTTATGTGAATGTTTAAACCATTCAGGGCGAGGGAGTATTGGCCTGCGGAAATTTATTTTTAGGGCCTGTTTGCATGTGGAACATGATAGTTGTTTCCTGTCATGTTGAAGTGACCAACCATTGATGTGTACATCTGCCTACAATCACTCTCTAAATGTACACTGGATGTGTTGCAGTGTGTGGCACATGCATATTTTGCAACACTATTCTGCATTAATCTTCTCATCATGTCCATGTGACATGGATGTGTGACAGTACTCATTCACTGACATATCGCTGTAGTTATCTAATTTACCATGGCTATGCTACATGACATCTGTGTTATGGCATGTGTCATGTATGTGTATTGGACATGCCACTCACAGGCTGATGTGTGATTCCAGTGCTACACGACATGCTGCAAATGTGTTGCTTTTCCATCTTGGTGTCCTCATTGTCTGCCTTTTTGACTCCCCTTCAGAATCATTGACAGTGCATGCATGCCAGGGTTATGGTCATGTGGGACATGTGTTAACCATGTACAGGATCTCTGTCTTGTCAGGCCTATGTGTGTGCTATGGTGCTCATGCCTGTTTGCATTTCTTGTGTTTCATGTTTTTGCAGGTGATAACGCACTTGATGCTGGTGAGGTTCAGGAGATGGTGCAGACCCAGGAGGATTCTCAGACACGACCAGGCACCAGTGGGGGACGTGGTGTGGTGGTGGGTGAAAACACTTTGGTACTGCAGACCATACTGTCGAGGGGTGCCTCTGGGTGCAGCTCCCCAGACCTCTGTTTAGGTGCTGAGTCGGATGATGAGACTTATGTGCTGTCGCAGGTCAGTGCTTCTGGCAGGGATTCTGTTCTGTTCAACCCACCTGGACCAGGGGTAGAACCCTCTATGGGGATGTCAGTGTTGGTAGGTCTGCCTTTGGTGGTTACGGATGCAGGGTCACACTCCACATCATCTGATCCTGTTCCTGGGCCAGCAGATCAGAGGGGGAATGCAGTCCTGCAGCCTCAGGCAGTGCCAGCACAGCAAGGTGCAGATCGCCTTGCCCCAAACAGGTGTGGTGCCCGCCGAGGAGGTGGCCGTGCGCCACCAGGCAATACTGTATGGGAAAACTCTATGTACGGTATGGCAACCCAACAGGCAGCATCAGTAGAAATGATGGCTCAGGCAATGGAGAGGGTGGCCACTTCCATTATCCCCCCTGAAAGGCAGATGGAGCAACAACAGCAGGCAACAGACTCCATTTGCCAATCACACAGGGAAGACATGTTGGCGTCCAACAGGGACCAACGGGTGGCACTGGAGACTCTGCGCAAATCTATATCAATAGAGTCACAGGGCCACAGGGAAGCCCTGAGGGTGGAACTCCATAACCTCAGGCAGAGTCTGCTTGAACTTGGGGCTTCCCGAAATGTTAGGGCAGAACAGCAGCTCGAGCAGCTCACACGTTCGCTCTCAGCAGGCAACACGTGAGGAGATCCAGGAATCCCGCGAGGCCATGCGTGAGAAGTGCAGGCAACCCGTGACATGCTGCATGGGGATCTCCGCACTTTAATCCTCCAGAATCAGACCTTCCAGACCCGCATGCTTGCTGCCATGGAGGACCATACCAAGGTTTTGCGTGGGCTGCCTCCCATAGTGCCACCACCTCCTGATGCAGCAGCAGAGGGTGAAGAGACCGACAGCAGTTCTCCCACAATGGCATAGCCTTGCAGGCCATGAGCCCATGGAGGTATTTTTTTTTCCGCAACATCCACGCAGGTGGGTGCTGGTGTGTACCCTGTCCTCGAACCTCCTGGGTGGCCTCCCCCCGCCATGGCCCCCACATGGCCATTTTTGATTGTTTTTTTTTTTTTTTTTTACAGTGTGTTGCCTTGTGTGGCTCTCGTGGGCATCCACTGTATTCTGGCTGGGCACATGCAGGCTTGTCCTGAGTTTGGGTTAGGTGCTTGGGTTTGTGACACACACACCCCTCCTGCTTCCCGTTTCCATGGGCTTGTAAAGGGTGTGACCAAGTGACAGTGACTTACACAGTGAAATTGGGCTCCCATGAGCGGTGTGGGCAGTCTGTAGTCAATACTGTGTGTACATCGCTAGTGGGTATTGTTGTTGTATTGTACACTCCATGGTGTATTGATATGTGCTTGTGCATCCATGTCTTCCTCCTAATTTGCAGGTTCCTTCCTCATGTCTTCACAAGGCTGTCTCCTTTGCAGATGGAGGTCATGTTGTATGCAGTACACTGACACATTTGCATGGCAGCAACACTCTACAGTTGGAAGGGGTTGATGTGCTGGCTTATTCAGGTTGTAAGACTACCACTACTTTGACTTAGTACTGTGATGTTTTTGCAATGTTTCATGGTGTGTTGCTGTATTGTGTTGGTGGTATTTGTTCATGTGTGCTGTTTGTTATTGATTACTGCGAGCATCTTGTCTGTGGACAGTTTCCATTTGGGACAGTGCACTTTGTGACACTTGTGTCAGGTCTTGTGCATTGCTTTGTTTGCTTTCACATTACATGACATGCCATGGTGTGTTGGGTGGCGGAGCTGGGGAGGGGTTGTGTGACATGGCGCTATTTTCATGTTGTATTTCGCAAGGGGGTAGTCGTTCATGCAGCATAAATGTGTGTTTTTTTTGTTACACAGCATTGGTTGTCTTTCGGCAGGTAGGGATGCACACAATGTAACACTTCCAGGTGACCAATCTCAGGCTGCTATGGTTGTGACAGTTGACTGTCCCTTATGTCATCATAATTGATTGTCAGCTGGTATGTGCCAGGGCTGTGTGCACTGCACAGGGTGTGATTTCTAGTGAAGTAATTAGCCACCAGCTGCATACGGGCTGCCTCACCACATGCCCTTTCCCCTCCCATGTGCAGCGGCCGTGCTTGTGGCTGGGGATGTGGGGGCACCACCATATCCAGGTGCAGGCCCCGGCATCTTGCAACGTTGTGCAGGACACATGCTGCCACTATGATCCTGCACACTACTGGGGGCGCGTATAGCAGCTGCCCACCAGAGCGGTCAAGGGAGCGAAAGCATGACTTGAGCACTCTGAATGTGCGCTCCACTATGCCCCGGGTTGCAAAATGGGCTGTGTTGTATCTTACCTCGGGTGGTGTGGTGGGGTTCCGAATTGGCGTCATCATGTGGGTGCTCAGTGGGTAAGCACTGTCCCCTGGGAAGGTGATGATGAGTATCATTAGTGGGGTTGTGACATTACTCAGTATCTGACATGCATTCATGTGCAGGGGCATTTATACTCACCAAGCAGCCATGTATCACCATGCCGCCCAGCTTCTAGGTCCCGGTTTAGGGTTGACATTCTGTAAATGAAACTATCATGGGTGGACCCTGGATAGTCGGCATATACTGAGGTGATGATTCCCTTGGCATCACATACTACCTGCACGTTGATGGAATGCCAGTGCCTGCGGTTTCTGTAGATGTGCTCAGTTGCCCTGGGAGGACGTAGAGCCACATGGGTGCAGTCAATGGCACTTAGCACTTTGGGGAAGTGTGCCACCCCCTAAAAATCCTGGACGACAGCCTGCCTTTCTACAGGTGTTCTGGGCAGGTATATGTGCCTGCGGACTGATGGGCGTGCAGTCATGATGGCCAACACCTGGTGCAGGCAGCGTGACTGCGTGGCCTGTGAGCCCCCCCCACTATAGCAGTTGTCCGCTGGAATGAACCAGTGGCCAAGAAGTGCAGTACATTGAGCACCTTTTCCAAGGGGCTCAGTGCTTGGGAGCACAGGGTGGGTGATGTGAGGTCATCCTCCCACTCACTCACCATGTCGAGTATTATGTGAGGTGGAAACCTGTACCTCCCATACACCTGGTCATCAGGCATCCCAAAAAGGCTGGTTCTGGGTGTAAAAATTCTGGGCCTGACTATCCTCCTCCTCGTCCTGCGGTATCCCACGACCACTGCTGCGAGGAACGGTATATTCATCTTGGCCTCTGAGCTTGTTTGTTGTTTGCACGCACTTTTATGCTGCGTGGGTCCACGTATGCGTGCTTCCTGCTGGCGTACGTGTTTCCGGATTAGCGCGTCTTTTTTGGTGCACGCATTGGCCCCGTTCGATTCCATGAATATGTGTTGTAGATGCGCGTGTGGGCGTTACGCGCATTTGGCTCCTGTACTTCCCCCGTGACGCCCACATTTTCATGTGTTGTTCTCCATTCTGCATCTTACACCCCTTGTTCCGCCTACTTTAGTTGTGTGCGCTGCACTTTGTGTGCTTTCGCTGTGCGCGTAGTGCACGCTATTTGGAGACGTGTGCACCAGCGTGCGCCACACAGGATTTTAGCGCACTTCCAGGGATTGACACGCGCACGGACCTCCATGAATCGCTGTGCGCAGGTTTTGCTGCGATTTTCGCACTTGCGCTGCAATTCGCACGCTTTTGCATGCTTGCGCGGGAATTTTCAGCGCACATTTATTCCATGAATTGGCCTCTTAATGTCAGAGGGTGATAGGAGTCTGAAAGTAATCACTGATTACAAAGGAAGGGTCACTGAAATGAACCGTTTAATATTAAAACGTAGAAAAGTACAGTCAACATGTTATGGTGAGACACAGATATTGCATTCACAGCTCAGAGGATTAAGGCAGCAGAACTCAGATTTAAGGAGGCAGATTTTACAATTACAGCATTGTGAGCTGCAGAACATGTCACATGGATCCGAACCAAACCACAATCTGGAAACTGAGCCAAGTGAGGCAGTTTATTAGGAAAAAATAAGCTTCAATATCTGAGGGAACAGCTCATAGGGACAGTCAAGTAATGCGGCTCTCCAGTACTGGAGGGAGAGAGACAAGCACACAGAATTAACGTCCACAAGAAAATGAGGGTTTTGATCCATTTAAGATTATGAAATTGCTTAAAGAACTGATTAAGTCCTTTAAAAAAGATTCACATTTATCACATGAGGAACTGTCCAGATATACAAAACCTAAAAAATCCCAAAATAACAGTATATCAATTTCTTACATTTAACAATTGACCAAACACATACAGGTTTTGTGCAAAGTGTCAGTGAGCAAAACATTTTACTTTGGGATGATTACTATAGGTCAATCCAGGATGCTAAAAGGGCAGCTTATGCATTATCTGCAAGTCTGGAAGAGTCGCCAAGACAATTTCTACAAACATTAAAAAGGGCATTCATGAGGTTTCATGTGATTGTAAGGTTGAGTTTAAAGGCATGTTTATCCATGGTCTCCACAAAGAGGTAATCGCCCAACTCTGCTGCAAATTCTCAAGTGAAAAAAGTATACTTTGGATTCTAGACCAGGCCATGAAAATATGGGAGGTTGTTTCTCACAGTGAATAAGTGCAAGGAGTCAAAGCATAAAAACAAAAGAGACAACAACATTCCCTACAGTTTCAGAGATTAGATCAGGTAGAAAAATGACACTGGAGACGGGCCAAATAAAAAATTACACAATGCAGAATCAGAAAAGTGTGGTGATTCAAGGAAGGACACCCGCACAAATACCAATATTACAATCAACAGATCCCAGCCCATTGGATACCTATATTAGTCCCGTAAACGTGGCACCTCGACATGAGTAGGACTTTGGTACAGCATCGCAGAATGAAACAATGCCCCATTTCAATCAGATACTGGGCCATATCAGGCATTTGGAGCGCAGAGTAGATTTAACCCTGTGACAGTGACAAATGGGAACAGGCATAAAATGAAACCAAGATATGTTGATACAATTATTGAAGCAGGCGTCCAATGTTTGGAGCAGTAACAACTAAATGGCCGACATATCGTGACCTATTGCCCTCAGGGCTCAGTGCTAGGGAATTATGGACAGAGAACACTCCCACATTCCCCTCTTCCTCTGTCACTGGCATCCAGGAGAAACACTAACATAATTCAGTCACCTGGAGGTAAACAAAACAGGACAGGGCAATTTAAATCAAACCTTACTTCTATGAGGATTTTATACTTCTTCCTGCCTTTCTGGTCTTCATTTCACTGACTTTCATAGGCTGGACGTTTTTCACATATAGATGGGAGGTGATGGGGTGTATTCTTGGTGGCTTGTACAGCAGTGACTTTAGTAGATTCTGGTAATCAAACACTATGATTATGTCCTACATCAGCTGGATCATTTAGAGCTATGATATGTGTAATACACTGTTTAAGGCAGCAGAATTGGTCTCTACCTCCTTGATAGCTAAATAGTGCATATTAGCATCCTTGGCAGTCTTGCTAATATGTAATGAATGCAATCGACCTTTTATTTCATTTATTAATTCATTGGCTTCCTCTATAGTTTTTATGATAACATGGGATGTGTATCCTTAGCATGCAGTGTTAATTTGGAAGTTTCCTTTCTTTTCCCCATTTTTAAGAGGTTAATTTGGTTATGTGTCTGTTAGAAGTGTGCCTTCAATTGCCTGATATTTTAGTAACCCTTTGAAACCAAAAAAATAAAAATAAAAACGGAATAGAAATGTAGTAGTAGATCCAAAAGAAAAAAAATCACATTAGAAATAATTAATTTGCACAATGTATTCAATCAAGAAATATTTCAGTCAATATTAAAACAGTTGGAGTAATGCACAAATAACACTGACAGCTTTAGTTTTTAAGTATATAAAGCAATGGATGCACATACTGATAGCACTGGGAATGAGGAATGCCACCACAGAATAAGGGGCTGCCAGAGTCCAACCACTCGCCCTCAACCCAGCATTCACCAAAAAAAGTCTTGTTAAACCAGGGTTTTCTAGCAAATGCCTGTGGGTGAATGAGCTTAAAGTGTCCGCAGGGTCTTCAACGATCATGGAATCAAACGTGGAGCAATTCTTATGATTATTGATTAAGTAAAAATAGTGGTCAGATTATTATGTTAAATCAAGGAAATCAAAAAATGGTCAAAATTAAAGGAGAATACTACGTTGTGGACAAGTAAACTCTGACTTATATGATGCAAGCTTTTGTCAGTGTATCAAAGTGGCAATCATTGTATTCGTGTATGAGCATATGTTAGTGCAGAGTTTGATATGCACCCATAATGCAGCGCTGGACAATGTGTCAGTGAACTAAGTTGCAGATTTCTAGCTCTGTGGTTCCATTATATACCTCACAGAGATCGCTGCTGTAGAACATAAAAATGCACTATGCACCTCCACTGACCCCTCAGAGAAGTTGTATCAGCAAGTTGCCACTTCATCAAACAGTGCTAAACAGCAGGCACATCCTTTATTCAGTCTTCGCTGCAGGTTTCTCCAGGGGTAGAATTAAGGCTTTTTCTTCCTGGTTCTTTGGCAGGACGGGGGCCAGCTTGGTCCTAATTTCCTCCAATGCATTATCAAGCGCTTGCTTTGCCTTGGGCTTTGGCGGGGGTAGAGTTAAAATTCCCTGTTTCCTGGTTCCTTGGTCCTAACTTCCTCCGTTCAGAGTACAATAGGAGTGTGGCAGACTGTGCATTTTAGAAATGTTTCAAATTGTTATGCTATCGTTTGATAATGTGTTTTTGTCTCAGTAAGACAAGTGTATTGTTCAATATACGCTGTACGCTATCATTAGCAATGACATTGTGGACATTTAAAACAGTTTTTAAAGTTAGAATCCCATCCTAGATATGTTTCTCTCCCACTTCTGCTTTCATTCTAGTTTTAACCATATAAAACTCAGCACCACCACCCAAAAATACGTATTTGATTTTTCTATAGTGCACAATGGTTAGGGTGTCTCTTGCAAATGTGCGCCTGACAAAATGACTCTTGCCCATAAAGAAAGGGAGAGACAGAGAAATGCCCCCTCATTGCAAGGTGAAGAGTTGCCACCGGGTGAATGCCGACTTTGGAGGTAAGGTGGAGGATTTACCTCATTGGCTTTACTGTGACACAATTGCTGCTCATGGGACATCCAAAACATGTCCATGAAGACCAGTGGGCTCCAAAAATGGGCATAGCTGTAGGGCCACTTAATCACGCAAGGAATGTCTGAGACGGAGTGAGGCTAACAGTAAATGAGTTTGGTGATAATTCTGACAGAAATACGTCTAAACTCATAAATAAGGGGCATGGATTGAGAAAGAAAGAGTAGAGTGCAGTGCTAGAAAGACAGAGAAAGACATGGAAAGAGTGAGAGAGAAAGAGAGCAAGATATAGCGAGAGACCGTTACATCAGCATAGTTTGTTGCGGGCTCAGCTAATAAGCATATATTATGCCATGTGCTGAATAAATACAGTGCATTCTCAAGAGGCATACACATTCTTCCATTTCAGAAGTCAATATTTCAAAGGCTTGGAATCCACTTTATTTCATCTGCCCCTTAGAGTTTTCGTATCACTCATCTTTGATTACTCGAGAGTTACAGCCATGCATGCCTGCTTCGAAAACATGCACAGGGGGGATCACAACACATTTAACAACTGACGCAGCAGGCCCAAGACAAATTGGTGAGGCGGCAATCGGATACAAACGTCAAGCAGCAGCAGTACTGGTTTTATCTCATCAGGGCTCACATCGGGAAAGATCCGCATTTAGAGAAACTGTTGAAGACTTGACGTCTCCCAAAAAATGTGTGACAACGATGAACAAGTGAGTGAGTGTATTCAATGGGGTAGTACTATTTTTATACTATAAACACCTGCATTGTGTGACGTTCAAAAAACAGATGGATATTGGGGTCAAATTGGCGCAAAATCTGTTTTTTCTTCAGCAGCTTTACATTTTGAACAGGGATTTAGAATATACAAAAAGGTTTGATTACAAGATTTAAAACATGGAATCTTCTGAATACTGCATGTTTTGCTCCTCCACCAAACCACAAGTTTCATTACCTAAACTTTATGCTTGTGACTGAGTTTTGTGGAGAAAATGTCCTTCACACAAAAGTGTTACTGCATGTGACATTACCACATATGGTAATCCTGCATAGAGTATTATGATATTTCCCAATGGTGAACTTTGGGGCTGCAAAATGGAGAATAACTGAAGGGTCCACGTGACCCTGGATCATGCAGCCCCTTCAGGATATGGCTTGCTTATCATATGTGTGAATGCTAATTCTGTTTGGTGCTATTTCCAGAACAAAATACAGCCACGCTTGCAATCGCCTCCAAAATCTGATGGTATTTAATCCGATGTCTCCATTTTGTAAAACTGTCTTGAACAAAAAACAAATTGTTACAGCAAAAAGAAAACAGATTGGCGCACATACACGTGTACATCCAAAGAATCATGAAATACTGTACCCTGTCCTCTCCTAAGTGCCTTCCTTTCTTCCCCACATTTGACTTCATGGTCCAGAAAGAAAGAGGGACACTAAACAGAGTTACTGGTCACATATTCACACGATGGTTGCTAAACAGTGCGTCATTCCTCTGTGCCTGTATTCCTGAGAATAGAACACATATATGACATAAGTCAAAGTGCGATTGTTATATTGGAGCACAAACACTCAGAAAAGACTTCACATGGTGATGTGGTGTGAATGAAGGGAGCAGAGGTTTTGTTATGGACCTAAGTACATATTAACATGCATGGCTTGATTCACAAAGGTATGTACTGGCCAAAATCGGGAAATGTCCTGACCATCTCAGATTAGCTCCTCATACCACTGACATGTTTCAAATGGCCTAAAACTAGAGCATAACCAAAGCTGCCTGGAGCATCTCTGTGTTTTGGTTCCCATTGGTCCATGCCCCCCACGTGACTGGAACCTCTGCATTTCAGAGGCCCTTCTAGGGCAACCTCACCCGGCCAGCCATTGGCTAAGGGTCAGAATCAAAGGGCAGCTCCCCACTGAGCAGCTCCAAACAGTGATTGCCCGTGTTCGCTGGGGTGCCTGACACAGACAACCTACAGCGACTGATAAGGTAAGTGTGGTGTGGGTGGGGAGTAAAGCCATTACTGTATTCCAGTAAAACCCCACCACTCTTACCACCTAATATCTTATACACTAAGGCATTTGACCTAACTGGATTAATCAGCCATATTTTGCATTTAGTCTGATTGTGTATGGTAGCCATATTTTGCATTTAGTCTAATTGTGTTGGGTAGCCATATTTTGCTTTTAGCCCTTTTGTTTAAGGTAGCCATTTTTCACATTTAGCCTGTGTAAGGTAGTCTCACCCTGCTTTTAGCCCTTTTATTTAAGGTAACCATTTCTCGCATTTAGGCTAACTGTGTAAAAGAGTCTTACCCTGCTATCAGCCCATTTGTGTTAGTCAGCGATATCCTGCATTTAGCCTAATTGTATAAGGTAGCCTACCTTGCTTTTAGCCTTTTTGTTTAAGGTAGCTATATCTCACTTTTAGCCTGTGTAAGGTAGCCTTACCATGCTGTTAGCCCTTTGGTGTTAGTCAGCCATATCCCGCATGTAGCCTAACTGTGTATGGTAGCCTTTCCCTGCTTTTACCCCATTTGTGTTAGTCAACCATATCACTCATTTACTCTAAATGTGTAAGGTAACCTTACATTGCTTTCAGCCCATTTGTGTTAGTTAGCCATATCCCACATTTAGCCAAATTGCATAAGGTATCCTTGCCTTGCTTTTCGCCCATTTGTGTTAGTTAGCTATATCTCACATTTAGCCTAATTTTGTAAACTATTATGAATTCATCTAGCACTTAGATCGGCTGTGAAATGTAGCACTGCTCCATCTATGTAGATGGAACCCAGGAAGTCAACATTGTTGTTTGTGCAGCTAATCCTTTTCTCCTCTCGCACAACACACCTTATCAACTTAACGGAAGTCACAGGCTCACTTCCGCATGCCCTGCACTCACATATAACACAAACACTATTGCACATCACCTCTGCCATAAGAATGAAACTTCTTTTAATGAAAAAATAATCGAACTGTAGCTTCCTACATTACTCTCTATCTCCTTAAACACAATCCCCCCTTTAGTCCATAGTATACCTCAGCTGTGCCTACACACACTCCATTTAGACATGGGTGACTAGCAGGGTCTTGGATACACTCGCATAACTATAATAGCTGAAATGCACAGACGTATAATAGCACTTCCCAAACTCTCCCACATTTTTTAACTCTGACAGGGTCGGATAGGCCTGTCTGCCTCTCGGCCCATGGCTGGGCCGATATCATCCCTGGGGAGTATGTGCCGGTTTCTGCCCATGCCTGGGCCGTTCTTGGAAGACATTTTTTATGGGGGGGGGCAACTTTTTTTTAAAACGAAAAAATACACCTGCAGCAGCATAATTCATCAAAGCAAGGTAACACACGTTACCTTGCTTTGATGATATATTTGTATGCATGATGTGTGCATCATTAATTATGATTCATGCATCAATCACATGCTGCTGAAGCATGCAAAGTTGAGGGGCTGTGCCGCCACTCCAGGGGGCACAGTGCACAGTGAATGAAAGCCCTTAGCACATCTTTGTAAATCACATTTACACACGCATTTCAATGTTGCTCCAAACATCTCAACATTTGCTATGGTTTTAGGTTTTTTGAATATGGTATAAGTAAAAGGAGCACATCTGAGATGTACAGGGCATCTCTTGATTTGCTCCAGTTCCAATCTTCATAAATTCGGCATAAAATATAGGTAAACAGGGAACACAAGAAGGAGAACCCGAAGGGCGTCTTTATCCACTTTTTCTCCACTTTAGTGAAACTAAATTTAAAAAAAAAACACATTGGGTGGGTTAATAAAACCTTATGGTGGAAAGGTTGGAAAGAATAAGGTGTGGAAGAAAGAAAGAGCAAATGAGAATATTCCCCTCACCTACCCTCTCATCTAACCTCTATGCCATAACCTTTCAGGTTTCTTATTTCTCCCACTCCAGAGCTCCTTCCCTTCCTCTTTTGTCTCTACTTCTTTTCCCTTCTTTTGCAGCTCGCAAATACACATCTATTACCAGCGGCACCCTGTTCCTCTTTACTACCACTTCCTTTCATCTCTAATAGTTCCGTGCATATTTCGCTGCTGGTATGAAGTTGGGGATGGAGCATAAAACCAAATCTTTTTTTTTAATGCAAGTGTTGAGATGCGCTGCCAAGTATCATCACTTCTGACAAAAAAGGAGCAGACCCATTCTTAAAAGGTTTCTGACTGTGTGCATCTTGTATGTGCTCATTCATGTGTTCTTGTTTACCACTTTGCACATTTGCGCACATCAGGGGGGTATTGCTGTGCCTTTAAAATTGTGTCTCCAATTCGCACATGGGATGTGATTATGAATGCATACAAATGAGGGTCATCCTCCTATGCCTTTGTGAACAGGTGCAGGGGCTGGTGCAAATCATGACAGGGTCGGTTCTGAACCTGTCATGATTATTTATTTAAGTTTGACAGCCATGGTTTTAACCAGTGCTGTCACAATTGCATTTCCATCCCCCCAAAACTGAGGCCCATCTCAGTGAGATGTGCTTCCAGCAACCACGTGGTTTTTGAGAGCCTGCCCTACATTAGTGCCAGGAGTGAGGCTACTGACACTATTGTATGCACATTGTAAATTCTCTTCACCACTGCTGCAATCCACCCACATTCAAGCCTAGAAATGCCCTTCACTTGCCCTCTTAGGTTAATGCTATAATTTCAGGATATTTACTTTAGTTCGACAATCAATTCAAATGCCATAAAATAAACAACACATTAAAAGCATTGATAATAGCCAACATTAAAACTCCAATAACTCAATCATCCTATCCAGAAACCATTTAGGCTGGGATAAATGCATTCCTCTTGTAAACAAAAGATACGCCTGACAATTAAAGTGCAAATGCTTTGTCTCTAGCTGCCAACTAGAGGAAATAAGACCACCACCCTAGACTTGTTTCCTAGATACATCTTGGTTAAGTATACAATTATACCATAAAGGCCACATGAAATTAACATCATAGTGGGAAGCTGAAATGCAGAGTTTATGTTAAAATGTACATCGATAAAACGTTCATAATCCAAATTAAATGAAAACAAACCATTACCTAAGTAACAGTTCAGTAGTAGTCATTTAAAAGGAAAACACAGATAATAAATATCTTCAGTCACAGCATAATAGAGACATTCTTATCAACCCTGATTTACGCATCTTATAAACGCTTTTTTCCTTCTAAGGGCTCGGGGCAGTCCCAGGGAGTACATGGACCCTTTGGAAGTCACTTGTTTCTTATGTTTTCGGTGTTTGTTTTATTCTGTTACGATTTGTCCCTTGTCTGTATCCCACTGGGATAGTTCACCATGCCACCTACCTAACTATGCCTCTGGACACCACATCACGTCCTTAGCCATAGCTGCTGCGTTGCTCTTCACGATTGCGCAAGTAGGTCCTGGAACCTACACGAAATGAAACACTGTCACCGTCAATAGTTCCCACTTTTTGTGCTGTATGCATAAACTTTCAGAGCATTTCATTTATTCTTTCCTTCTTTCATGGTTCTGTGTCTTTCGGTTTCAAACTCTGGGTTGCTGAGGACCTTTATTTCCTAATCGTGAGTATACAAAATCATTATTTATTTTTACGTCAGTGTTAAGTAGTGTAAGTGCATGCAGTACATTTTTCATCACATATATTCAATAGCCATCATCTTTTGGACATCATTAACTTGTGTTATTTCTTCTTTACCTAGGGCCACTGCCACCATTTCAATTCCAACTATTAACATAGAGAGTTCCATGTGCATTTGTACATTATTGTCCAGGTGTTTTCTGTCGCAGCACCAACAGGTGACAAATATGAGGACAGCAGTAATGATTCTATGATCAGAATCTTCCAAATGCATGATTCGGGCAATTTGAGGAGCCAGGTGGCATAACGCATTATACTGATTGTGGTACAGAAAGTATCCTTTCAATTTGCTAACTGGAAAACATTTCTCTCATGAGTATTTGAAATTTGAGATTATTGAAAGCCTACAAGGCTTTCCATCTTCGATTTCACACCTTTGGCCTGCACTTTACTAATTGTGCGCTTGAAAATAAGCACATTTGATGCATTTTTGTACTGGGGCGCGACAAGGCCTGTTTGATTGAAAATGTATTGCTTTGTGTTTCCCTGCTCACCCAGTGGGATACAGTGGGAACTTTAATTAACATTTGGAACACTTACTTGCAGCACTTACTTGCAGCTAATGGTTTTGTGGAAGATATTGTTGCAATCCAATAGTAAACGGACCAGAACAGTGTGACTTGTGATACCAGTGACTATTGGGCAAGAGGCTTCATCCACCATCAGCGCTTGATTTGTTAAGTGAGTCCTAGGTTGATCTGTCGGGTGTTCTACACACTTTTAATTAAATGGTTCTGAAATGTACTGTTTTATCTGGTTCTCACTTGCGTTACCACGCACAGTTATTTACAGTGTTGCTTCAAACCTTGCTAACTATTGTACAACTCTTTCTAAAGGTAAAGGGTGCTGTGTCTGTTAGTAGAATTCCCAATGTTCAATGGATGTATGTTTATGATAGTAGTTGTGTGATAATACTTACCTGACATTTTCAATTACTTATAGTGTATCCTAAAGGCCTAAAAATAATTGTATATTGTGTGTACATCTTCTGTCTACATCTTCTGTCTAACTGGAATTATTGGAGGGCTCTGTGTGTGTATCATTGTAACCCTAGACCCTCCTGAGTCTAAGCCTTTCTGCGCTGCCACTCTCCCTTTACTGGCTTTGGCTAGACATCAGTGTCTTTCCTGTTCACCTTAATAGGGTAGATTCTGAAAATCCATTTGAACACCAATGAAGACATATTTTCCTACCGGAGAACCAGAACAGTGAACACATGGGTGTCCATCACCAGACTGGATCTTATTACATTTAATGGAAAGATCCTGTAGATGTGTAAGGATTGCATTAGGTGGTTATGCCTAGTAGAAATGTAAAGGTCTCATTGGGTTCTGTAAAACCATGCCCCTCAAGTTCAAAATTTGTGCTGTTAGGAAACTCATTGTTAATGTAACCGACTAAATGTATCCTACTGACTCTTGTTTGACCCTCATTTGTCAAGACCCTAAAAAGACCTGATGGTTATGAGACTGGGACAGCAATTCTAGTACAGGTATCCTCTGCCATTGTTCCTGTCCATTTCTCTGCAGCGGTATGGAAAAATCTTTACTCTACTTTTGCTGCCTGGTTTGCTTACTGGATTATTGGGTGACTGGATTTCCATAACAGTCCAGTGATCCCAAAGATCCCAAAGCAGTGATCCCAAAGATCCCAGTGCAGTGATCCCAAAGAAAGGGTCCAAATGGAAAAACTCTGAATGTAAAAATTGTGCACTTCACAAAGCCTTCCTTTGAAAATATTAACATAGAAACATCTCCGGGAATCTGCAGTGTGAGGTGAGCAAGTCTCAGGAGAATAAACATGAATAAACAAGTATTAGGATAAAAGAAGCAAGGGACAGGGCGCGATCAGCTCAAGGTAGTTATGAGCGAAAAGCATGGTCAAAATGCTTAGACAGAACTGGTCTCAAAATTCAGACATGTACATTAAGCTGTGGGGCGCTACCTGAAAAGGCATCTTAAATCGAAAGTTATCTTCCAGTCCTGACCCACAACTGGAAATCTCCCATCTTGGATCTGGGACAAAATGGTGGAGTGCTTTCGACATCTTGGTTGAGGAAATAGAAGTCCTCGCATGAATGTGGCAAAATCAATGCCTGGTCCCGATATGGTGGAGGTGGAACCAAATACAGAGTGAAGGTTCCCCGACCCCTTATGCATGCCTCTAATTTGCCAATGGCATGCATGAAGACGCCCCGGTTAAGTCCTAACACAATATCATACATTTAAGAAGATAATAAGATAGGTATTGATTAATTATTGATCAATTAAGACACTGCATTCAGCATTTCTACTCATAAATGTATAGAATTTTTTAATTTTATTTTTAATTACTTGTGTATAATCATTTTAGATTTTTACAAGGACTTTTTCAGCAGTTGAGAGAGTAGGGAAGAAAATCATAAAGTGTAACAGCTTCTAATATTCAGGGGTAAAAAAAAAAAGAAAAATGTTCTGTTCGACTATGTTTTCAGGTGGAAGTTGTAAGAAGGTCAGAAGATAGTTTGGTCATCTCCATGGTGATGTTCAGGACTTTTGCCGTCGTTATTACACATCTAGTTTGGGCTCCTGTAATGAGACGGTTCCACCATGTTTCTTCGTCATTAATAAAGGAGTTTACAAGCAGAGGGCCGAAGAAAGCTTTCCTTTCTTGATTCACTGCAGGACAGGACATCAGAAGGTGTCTGATCGATTCTATGCTATGTGGGTCTTTACAAAGTCTACAAGCTTTCTCTTTGCTGGCTATCCTGATTGCCAAAATTTCCTGAGTAGGTAGCAGGTTAAGGTATGCTTTCAGTAAGGTTTTCATTAGAGGTTTGCTTGGATATTTTGCACAGTATGACATTGGTTCCTTAAGTTTGTTGAAGGTCGGTGGCAAGTGGCTTAGTAGTTTATTTGTGACTGCTTTCTCGTTTGTGTTTATCCAGTCCAGAAATTCCATTTTTGATTTGATTCTTAATGGGTTTTGCAGCAATTCTTCTTCTGTGCAGGCAATCTCCCATAGTTTATGTTGTTGTCACTTGGCCCAGTCATTTAAGAACTTATTGCTTCCTTTGGCAATTTCATCTGCGATCATACGATAAATTTGGAGGCTCTCTGGATGCTGGATATTTCTAAACAGTTGCATGGTACTTTGGTCCACGACTGCGTTTAGTGAGAGTAGGCCTACTTCTCGCCTTATCGCTGCGGGAGATGTAGAGTTAGGTAGCCCTAGTACTGCTCTCCAGATGGAACCTTCCAGCTTTGCCCACAGCGAAGGCTGTATTTCTGGCGTGGCGTCCATCCCGTAGGACAGTGATGGGATTACTTTTGCTTTGTAGAACTGGATGGCAGGTAATAAGGAGAATTTGCCGTATTTTCTATCTACTGCTCGTAATTGGGCAGTTAGGTTCTTGGTCTTTGCCCAGAGAGTTTGTTGCATTCTCAGTGCTTTCTTGGTGCTGTCATTTAGGACTCCCAGATACTTGAATGTTGAGACCATTTCTATTGGGGTCTGATATAGGTGCCAGTGTAGGTTCTCTTTGTTTTTGTTCCCTGGTTTTTGAAGAATCAAAATTTTGTTTTTGTTTTGTTGATCTCGAGATTTTTGGCTTTGGTATATAGCGCAAGGTTGTCGAGTTGGCGCTGCAGACCAATCTGGGTATGGTCCAATAATATCAGGTCATCAGCGTATAGAAGTCTTGGGACCGTCACATTTCCTACTTTGGGTGCGAAGGACCTGATCATAACTTGTGTGTCCTTGAAGTCACTGAGGAAAGATCTGAAAAGGGCAGGTGCCAGGGGGCAACTTTGCTTCACTCTGCGATGAGAAGGTATTGGGTCAGAAAGCAGGCCTTGGTGGTTTAAATGAACAATAATGTTGGTGTTGGAATGGAGGGCGATTATGGGGTCAAGGATTGCTTCAGGACAATTCCACGCCTTTAGTTTAGCCCATAGTTTTTGCCTGTCGACTCTGTCAAAGGCTTGGGATAGGTCGACGAATGCTAGAAAAACATGCAGTGCTCCTGACAAGACTTTTTCTTTAATTATATCCAAGAGCATTATGTTGGCTGCTGTGCTGGCATTTTTCTGGAACCCCGTTTGGAAAGGGTCAGCGCTCAGAGATGTGTAAACCCATTTGTGGAAGTGGCTCAGAAGAATTGTTGCAAAGACCTTGCCGATGATGTCAAGAAGGGCCATAGGCAGATAGTTGGAAGGCTCTTCTCTGATGCCCTTTTGAATATCGGGACGATGACTGCTCGGGTCCAGGAATCTGGAATTATTTTTCTTTCTTTGCAGTCTTTGAAGATCATGCTAATTATGGTTGACCAGTCATCGGGATGTTGTCTCAAGTCAGAGTTTGCGAGCCTAGTGCTCTCGACAGCCTCAGTCTTAGGATAACTTTTTTTATCACTTCTTTGTCTGAGAGATCTACCCAGCTAGCGGCTGCTGGTCAGTTGATTGGGCTAATGATCTTTAAGGGAAGCTCGAAGAGTTGAGAGAAGTGCTTAGTCCAGTTTGCTTCTAAGACTGAGTTGATCATTTGACTGTTGGGGTGTTTGTTTGGTCGATTGACGAGTGACCAGAATATCCGGGATTTTTTCGTTGGTTAGTGCTTTAAGCGTGTCTTCAGCGTTGGACTTGTATTGGGCGAATCTAGTGTTTCTGAGCCACTGTTTGTATTTTCTCGTCTCTGAGTGGAACGATTCCCACAGCGTTGTTGTGTTCAGAGTAGCTGCTCTCTCTTTAGTTTCCTTAGAAGTCTTCGTTTTGTTACCAAGTGCTTGTTGTACATATGATTGTGGTTACAAATTAAGCTATGGGGGCTTTTCCTGTGCTTTTTAAAAGCGAGGAGCAGTGGAATGTAGCCCTGAAAAGTGCATCTTGTGCTTCGAATATCGGACGTTAAGCTTTTGTAATTGTCCGACAGTTTTCGGATGTCTCTGGTGGTCATACGCAGACGGGTCTGTTGAGAATTGGTCTCAATAGATGCATTATAAGTTTGTTGAAATCGGGCGCTAGTACTCCAAGTAAGGTTCAGCAGATTGTGATCGCTGTCCTTAGTTCTGATTACTTCAAAAGAGTTTATGCGAAGATAAATGGTTTTAGATACGAAGATGTAATCAAGGTCTATAGATGTAATCTGTAGACCTCAATTCTGAGACCCACACCTTGATACATAGGTATCAAGGTGTGGGCTTGTGGATGCTGTATTATGGAGGTTCCTAGACTTCATTAGGTTTGACCATGCCTTTCCCCTTACTTCCGTCTGGGTAAAGGGGAGCAGGTTCGTCTTTGGCAGGTCAGAGGCAGTGCATTTCGCATTGAGGTCACCGCAGATGAGGATGTTAGAGGTCAGATGTTTGATTGCGATTTTGTCAATGATGTTGGCTATTGCATCACAGAAGTTCACAGGTAATGTCTTTTGGGGGTTCCAGTAGACATTGATGATAGATAAAGAGTCGGAAGGAGATGTTGTTTCAGCTGGAGTTTTGTGGGTCCACGTAGTGAGGACAGCCAGGAGTTCCTAGCATTCCGCTATTTTCATTGTGATGGTTATACCTGATCCAAGGCGGGTAGCTATCAGTAAACCTGATGACGGCCAGCCTAGCGGCCCTTTAGATGCCAGTGAAATTTTGATGGTGTAGCTGTCGAGCGCAGGTTTTTCCAGCAACCAGGTTTCCTGTAGGCACAAAAAGTCGTAGGCTCCCAAGTCGTGAGAGTCGGGTTGGGTTAGGTGGACGTGGCCTCTGGTGTTCCATGAGGCTATACTTAGAGTAGTTTTTAGGAGAGCGTCGGGGTTGGGGCAGGGTAGCTGTGATGGTATGGCAGCAACCCTTGGTGGTTGCTACTTTTGAGGCCCGCAGTCAGCACATTGCGGATCCATGACCAACTGCCCTTCTTTAGAGCTTCTTATGGGCGGGTTGTAGTGAGCTCTGATGCTTTTTTTCGATCTCTTGCATGTTGCGGTGAGGTTCTGCGATCTTGGTGCCATGCCCGTGATGAGTTTGAGGGGGCTTGGTGTCTCCTAAGATCGTTGTAGTTTCTGACTTCTCTTCTAGGTTGGTCTCTTCCGTTGTCAGTTGAAGTATGTTTCAGTTGGTCAGTCATGTTTATCGATTTCAGAGTTGATCCATTGTGTCTGTGGTGGGGTTTTCTTGGTGATGGTGGGCTTCATCCTCTTCTGGTGGACCTGTATAGTTCTTCATTTCGTGATTTGTATCTGTAGATTTTGCTGTAAGTTTTTCTGTGGTTATCTGCCTGCTTCTCAATCGTGGTTGGAATCTCGTGGAGGGTAAAGCCCAGATGGGCTAATTCAGCGTAGGTGTCTTGGCGGATCTCGCAAAGTGCCAAGTTTTTGATGTGAAGGTAAGCCTTTGCTTGTTTGTTTCTATGGTAAGGTTCGATCATGATGAAGTTGTCAGATTTTAAGGTTTGTAGCATGTCCACTTGGTTTAGTATTTTGAGGACTGTTCTTCTGTTTAAGATCATATCATGGGGCTCTGTTGTTTTTTGTTCTATTTTAATGAGGCAAGTAGCTCTTGTTGTTGGGTCCTTTGATCTTGGTTGGTCCTCTTTCAAGTGGGCTGACAAGGTTTTCCGTTGTTTTGCTTGGTTGGTAGCAGCTGAGATGATCTGAGGATTTGTCGTCCTTTTTTGGGGGAGTTGGTCGCTGCCCGGCTGGTTCGGAATAGCTGTGATGTCGTTTTGGTCTAATTGGGAGTTTGGGGCTGTTGGTTTGGATTTGCCCAATGAAGAGCGGGTTGATTGGCTCAGATCTTGTGACTTGGCTTTGTTTGAGGTTTTGGTTTGTGGTTCCGGGCTGTCAGTCGTGTCCACGGTTGAGTTAGGTCAACCAAAGAGCTTTAGGCCATGAATTCCTCTGCAGTCTTGGGTGAAGTGGTACAATGTACCTCTACATTGTTAGTACTTTGTTTTTGATGTGGAGTACCATGTTCCTCTACCGCTGCTTTCATTGGAGTTTTTTTTTAGGACAGCAAAGGGTCAAAGGCGGTCACTGTTTTCGAATGAGTGGCATCTGGTTGAGCGCTTCTAGAAAGTCTTAACAGTGGTTGATTTTTGGTAATAGAAGCGGATTTGTGTTGACTGTCACTTGGTGCAGTAGGTTTGGAGGCTGTGGTTGACGGACGAAGGTGTTTATCGTTTGGTCTTGTAAACAGAGGAGCCAGTTCTACAGGCGAAGGCTGTGATGTTGTCTGAGTTTCTTTGTCACGGGACCTGGGCTTGTCAGGACTGATAGGCTTGAGAAGTCTTAGTTTTTCTTCCAGAAGAGTCAGATTCGAATCCCAGGAGTCTCTGTGCTCCTTATTTCTTTGATCTAATGCTGTGATATAGCCTTCCACGAAGATCAGATTAGTGTGCATCATCGCTGTTACTGTGACACTGTCTTTCAGAGAGTCGTTGATGGTTTTGTACTGCTTCCCAAAGGTAGCTAAGGCTATTGTTATAGCCGACATGATGGTTGTAAGGTCTGTTTTTTTCACCAGTGAATCCTTGTTGCTTGGTGTGGCTATTTCACTTAGTCTCCTGTTTTGCGGGGGAGATCGACCACGGGGTGTAGTTCGTATGGGTGGCAGTGTGGCAGAAGAGCTCTCCTCTGTTTGGGTAGGTCTATCGTAGTTTTTAGGGTAGACTGGGGAGTGGTCGAAGTCCGGTTGGCACTTCGACATGGGATCTTGAGTATATGGCTGTCTGGGAGCCACTAAAAATGCTGGTTTGGATTGTGCCGATGGGTTGTCTTTTGGCTTGTTCACATTGTTGGGTAGTGGGGGGCGCTCCCTTGCCTCTAGTTCATTTTGTGATGTGGTTTTGTTGGATTCATCCACGTATGTTTTCTTTGCAAAGCCGTCTGGACCTGCTTCGGACTGCTCTTCTTGGGGTGCTTTATCAGAGGAGTTATTGACGGTAGGTGCACAAGGTATGTCTGTAATAGTCGCCTCTTGTTCCCCCGCAGCTAGCAGAGAAGGTGCTGTGGAGTGTTTATTTCAGATGTGGATTTTCCTAGTAATGATCGAGGAGGTGTCTTTTTCAAAGTTGTGGTTGTGACATTTCTTGCTTTGCTCACTGGGTGTAGATCTTGGATAGCCTCCAAGATTTTAGCATCAGAGAGTTCTTGATCCTGATCCAGCTTTTTTTTGCATTGTTTCTTAAAGAAGTCTTTAAGGGCACTGGATAGAAGCGGGTGAGGGAGTTTTTTTTTTCTGCATCTTTTTTTCTGTGTTGCATCATTTGAGTTTTGCAAGGAGGATTTCTTAACTCCTTTGGTGATTTTTGTAGGGGTCTTTTAGGTCCTTTTTCTGAATGTATTGATCTTTTTGCCTTTGATTTTTATTGGTATTGTTATTCAGTTCGTTCACTCATTCTAGGGAGAAGGGTTCTGTGGGTTTGTATTCAAAAGAGTCTGATTCAGTGTGCCTTTTTTTAGGAGTAGTGCGTGTGCTTTGCTTTTGGAGACATCAAGGGCCTCTTTGAGGGTTGAGCGACTTGCAGTGTCGATTAGTGATTGGAGTTCGAGGGCGTTATGTTTGTCCATTACGCCTGCATTGTACTTTTTTGGAGGGGATGAAAGGATCAAGCCAGTATTGCTCGGCAATTCCGGTTCCATTGCGGCATGAATTTGGGCAAGGACCAGCTTGGGTGTTGGTCTCACGTTGGTCGCTCTACTCCCTTGAGGGCACCTAGCTGAGCCACTGCCGAGTCTGTGTGCAGCAGCGGCTGGTGGAAGGGGTTTGCCTCACGAGCGATCTGAAGCGCGCGCGCCACCTCGGGAGGCGGGTCCAGCCAGCACCGCTCCCCAGTGTCATGGAGTTCCCCCCTTCTCACCTGAGACCGATCCTTATTGGACTCTGTGGGCAGTGCCTTCTTGCGGACAGACCTGGACTTGAATAAGGCTGAGTGAGTCTCTTCTGACTCCAGCGTGCTTCTAATATTCCTGGATGCAGCAATCCGGGGATCCGGGAAACGAAGAAGACATGCTGATGGCGCACAAGTCCAGGAAGCAAGAGGAAAAGGGGCAAGGAATGAAAGTAAAAAAGCTAGGAACCTGGAAAGCAATACTGCAAACTACGGAGCACACGTCTGATTGCTACTTGGCAATAGAATTGAGACGCGCAGAGCCACGGGGGTGCGATCTATTAGTAGAATACGTTACGTCAAATGTATAGACCGCGGAAGGCGTGTCACGCTGGACGGCCATGTTGGGAATGTCAGGGAATGCAAGGCCTGTTGCGATAAGGACCTGGAAGACAAAAAGGGGTGCGTCCTGTGAGTCATGACAGCATGCCTCCTCCGAAAACCTGTTCCCCCAGGTTTCCCTGGGTGTATGAGGTGGTATCTTCTGAGCAGTCGAGGGGTATTCAGATTAGAAAGTGGTTCCTAAGTTCTTTCACTGGGGGGATATCCTTTCCATTCAACCAGGTATTGAATCTGACCCCATTTATACCTGGAGTCGCATATCCTGGACACTTCATATTCCAGTTGATTGTCCACCACCACAGGAGTGGGTCTGCAGGATTTCCGGGAGGATTGAATGTAATGTTTTAATAAGGAGGTGTGAAAAACTGGGTGAATCTTTCTCCAGGATTCTGGTAACTTGTGCCGGTATGAGACTGGGTTTATAATTTTCTTGATGGAAAACGGACCATAGTACCGGGGGGGGCAATTTGTTTGGCTGTAGATGTCGGGGTAGTAATTTAGAGGACAACCAGACTTGATCTCCAACTGAATAAGAAGACCTGGGTCTTCTTTTGGAATCCGCATATCTCTTGGTCTGTGTTCTGGCCTTCTCTAAGTGCTCTTTGGTCTCCTTATGTATGTTGACGAGTGTTTCAATCCAGAGTCGACAGTAGGTACCCGTGTGGGTTGTGGAAGAACAGAGGGCAGAACTGATGGATGGAATCCTTGGCTGCAATAAAAGGGACTGGTCTTAACTGCTGAATGATTGGAATTGTTATAGGTAAATTCAGCCACGGGTATCAGGAGCGACCAGTCATCCTGAACCTTAGTAGCAAAACATCAAAGATATTGTTCCAGAGTCTGATTAGCACGTTCTGTGGCCCCGTTGGTTTGAGGGTGATAACCTGATGAAAGAGAGCGTTGGATTCCTAATATTTGACAGAGGTGTTTCCAGAATTGTGAGAATTATTGAGGTCCTCGTTCGGAAATTATCTTGGAAGGAAGTCCATGAAGGCGGAATATGTGCTCCAGGAAGATTCCAGCCAGTTCAGATGAGGATGGTAGCTTATTGAGGGGTGTGAAATGAGCCATATGAGTGAACAAGTCAATGGTGACCATAATGGTGGTGTACCCTCTGGAAGGCGGTAATTCCACAATGAAGTCTGTAGCGATAAATTCCCATGGCCTGGTTGGCAGTGCGGGTTGTAGCAGAAGACCCGCCGGCCTCCTGTTGTCATGTTTATTCTGACTACAGATTGCACAGGCTTGGACGTATAGTTGTACGTCAGTCTTCATTTTAGGCCACCAAAATTGTCTTTGTATGAGGTGGAGGGTGTTGGTGATGCCACGATGTCCGGAGTGAAGGGTATCATGACAGAGGTTTATTATTCTTTGTTGTAATTTTTGTGTAGGAATGAGCAGAGCGTTGTCCTTGAACAAATATCCTTCCTTAACTCTCAGGTTCCATTGATTCTTTCTTGAAATATTCTTCCAGAGTTCAGAGGATTGGGTTTGTGCTCGGATTTCTTCCAGGAGGTTGACTGCTTGGGCTATAAAAATCGTGTGGGGAAACATCTTAGGATAGGCCTTATCTTTGCTAGTTTCATAGTCAGGCTGTCGAGATACCTAACTGGTACTGGGCAAAGAAGAAGGCCCAATGAGCCTGACGACTGTTCCAACACTCTAATGACTGTAGAATTTGAAGATTTTGGTGGTCCGTGTGGACCTGGACTGGATATCTTGTTCCCGCGAGTAGATGTCGCCACTCAGTGAAGGCTTGGCGTTTGGCTAAAAGTTGTTTTTCCAGGATGGAGTAGTGTGTCTCACTGGGAGTCAGGGTTTGTGAAAGGTAAGCAATGGGGTGTTCTAGTTCATCCTCAAATTCTTGCTTCAACACCGCTCCAATGGCGTAGTTAGAGGCATCCGTTTCCACAAGGAATGGTTGATCAATGTCGGGCTGGGCCAGAATGGGAGCTTGATTAAATCTTATCTTCAAGAGTTGGAATGCCTTATCTTGCGGAATAGACCAGACAAAAGGGGTGTCTTTCTTCAGGAGAGCAACAATCAGTTGAACAATCTCTGAGAAGGTGGGTATAAACTTCCGGTAGATATTGGCAAGCCCCAGGAAGGATTGAACTTGTTTCACGGACGTGGGAGCAGGCCAGGATAATATAACCTTTACCTTTGAAGGGTCCATGCCAATTCCCTCTCGAGTAAGAATAAATCCTAGTTAATGAACAGAAGCAACGTGAAACAGACATTTCTCGGGTTTGGCCAAGAGTTTATGTTCACGGAGTGGTTGTAGTGCTGCGGTTATGTGCTCTTCATGCTTTAGAAGGTCCTTGGAGTAGATCAAAATGTCGTCCAGGTAGATGATGACGAAGAGGAATAGCATGTCAGAGAACACCCTGTCCATAAAACGTTGAAAGACTGCTTGGGGATTAACTAATCCAAAGGGCATGACCAGATATTCAAAGTGAGCAAAGGGTTTTCTGAATGCTGTTTTCCATTCGTCTCCTTCATGGATACGAATCAAATGATAGTCACCCCGGAGGTCCAGTTTCGTGAAAATCACAGCGCCTCTGACCGCTTCCAGGATATCCGAGATTAAGGGTAAAGGGTACCGGTCCTTGAGGGTGCATTGATTTAATCCACGATAATCGAGGCAGGGTCTGAGTTACTTAATGTCCTTCTTAGGAACAAAGAACAATGAAGCTCCGGCTGGAGATTTTGAAGGTCTTATGGTGCCATTCTCAAGGTTGGTATCCAAGTATTCTCTGAGGGCCTTTTTCTCAGGTTTGTAAAGGATGAACATCCTGCCAAAAGGAATCACTGCTGAGGGATCCGTGTCTATGGCGCAGTCTTCAGGCCTAATAGGGGGTAAGGCCTGGACTATGGCAGTTGAGAACACATCAACAAATCCCTGGTAGGCCTTAGGAACCTGAACGATATTGGAAACCATGAGAGGTGCTTGATGGTCTATTGGTGGTTCTTTGGAGGGGGTCAAGGAGGGATCCAGGATTAGACAGTGAGACATACAAAACTCTGAGCCGAGGAATAGTGATCCTGCTGTCCAATTGATATACGGATTGTGTTTCTGTAACCAGGGCATGCCCAGTACCATGGGGTAATGCGCTGACTTAATAATGTTGAATCAAATCCGCTCTTGGTGGTGTTTAATTGAAAGCTGGATCTCCTTGGTCTGCAGGCTTATGGGCCCCGAAGTGAGGGGTCTTCCATCGATCGCTTCCACCGGCTGCATTATGCTTCGTGTTTCGTATGGGATGTGGTGACTAAAAACCCAATCTTGATCAATGAATATTCCCATAGCCCCGCAGTCTACCAAGGCCAAATCAGGATAGGTCTTATTCTCGGCGGTTGATAGGAAGGCCTGTGGTATCACTAGATTGTTTTGTCCAGGTGAGTTCAAGGATGGAATTGATGTGGAGCAAACATCTCTCTCCCGAAGCCCTGCTCCATCTAGGATCGGGAGTTGGCGTTTCGCAAACGCCGAGGAGGGGCCAGAGGGCATTCTCTAACTAAGTGTTTGTCTGAGGCACAATACATGTACAACCCCGTATTAATCCTTCTCATCCTTTCTGCATGGGTTCTGGTTCGGTGACTGATCCAGGGTTTGTGTCAGATTTGGAGGTACTCCCAAAGGACACCTTCGGAGGCTTTCCCCTAGATTTTTTCTTCTTTGCCTTCCTTTCCTGGATGCGAAAGTCTATTTGCATGGCAAGATCCATAAGAGCCTGGAATGAGTTTGGTCGGGCCACTCTGGCTAACTCATCTTTAATCTCCTCATTTAGTCCTCTCCTGAAAAGGGTAAAACTTGCCTCCGGAGACCAATCAGCTTCCTTGACCAATTGCTTGAAGCGGGTTACATACGTGAGCACATCCTGGTATCCCTGCTGAAAGTCTAAGAGGCATTCCTGGGCACTAAAGACCTGCTCTGGGTGATCAAACATGGTCTTTATGGCCCGTATGAAACCATCATAGTCATCTAGGAGAGCGTCGCCGGATTTAACTAGGGGTGTAGCCCAGGTTAAAGAATTTCCGGAAAGGTGAGAGATTATGAACCCCACCTTAGGCCTGGGAGTGGAAAAGTAATAGGGCTTAAATGTAAAGTGAACCAAACATGAGTCCAGGAATCCACGAAGGGTTTTTGCCGACCCATCGTATTTGTCAACAATGCCACCCAGTAACACACTTTCTTTTGCGGCTGAATCACAGGATAGAACTAATTGCTTTAGAGCAGTGTTTTCAGCCTTTAAATTCGGCACCTTGTGGTTAATTCTTGCATACCTCGCATCAGGTCCTGGACGGCCGCTTCCATGTTGACTTCGAGTGCGGTCGGTAGGCGTCTCAAACTGTCACAGAGTTTGCCCCTTCTCACCTGAGACCGATCCTTGCTGGACTCCGTGGGCTGTGTCTTCTTGCGGACAGACCTGGACTTGAATAAGACTGAGCGAGTCTCTTCCGACTCCAGCGCGCGTTTAAGATTCCGGGATGCAGCAATCCGGGGATCTGGGAAACGAAGAAGACGTGCTGATGGTGCACGAGTCCAGGAAGCAAGAGGAAAAGGGAAAGGGGCAAGGAATGGAAGTAGAAAAGCTAGAAACCAGGAAAGCAATACTGCGAACTACGGAGCACACGTCTCATTGCTACTTGGCAATAGCATTGAGATGCGCGGAGCCGCGGGGGTGCGGTCTATTAGTAGAATACGTTACGTCCAACGTATAGACCGCGGAAGGCGTGTCATGCTGGATGGCCATGTTGGGAGTGTCAGGGAATGCAAGGCCGGTTGCGATAAGGACCAGGAAGACCAAAAGGGGCGCGTCCTGTGGGTCATGAAACCCAGCTGTCTCCTGGTCACCCACGCCTATCCGTGGCTGCATACTCTCCTCCGCGAGAGTTACCATATCGCCACCCAGCACTGCTGGCACAGGAGCCGACAACGGCCGTCCTCCAACAGCCGCAGCCTGGGCACTGCTCGCCAGTTCAATATTCTGGTGGGGAGGCTGAGCAGGCTGAGCACAAGGCGTGCCACAGGGGGAGGAGGAGAGAATTGAAGATGTTGAAGCACCACCCGGCAAGGACTACACAGGGGAGAGAGATACGACTCCCGATCGATGACCCGTGGCAGAGGTCAGACAGGCAGTGCGGGCGGCATAACTTTCTGGGGCGTGGCAAGACTGTTTGTTGGGGTCGTGGAGGGTAGGTTGTTAGAGGAGATTAGTGGTGCAGACATTTTGAAATCTGCAAAGTTAGATTGCGGATTGACACATGCAGTCTCTGTGAGTGGGTTCATTGGAGAGGTAAAAGGTGACCGCTGATTGGTGTCAAAAGGGTTTTCAAAATCGAACAGTGTTTTAGCGGTTTCCATTGCAGAGGTGTTGGAATTGTTGTTTATTCTTACCTCCTTCACTCTTTTCGGATAAGTTTCTGTAGGTTCAAGATACTTTATGATTACTCCTTAGTCTATGCGCCTCTGGGGCTGGCTCTGGTGGAGTTTTGGGGTAGCGAGGCGAAACGGTTATAGCAGGCTCCATCCGGGTCCTGCCGGGGACTGCCGTAGACTTCTCAACCTCAGCTCAAACTCTGCTCACCGCTCCGCGGTATGTGCTGGTATATGTGGGTCCTCCCACAAGGAAACACAGTAGAAAGACAGCAGTCTGCACTCAACCTGTGAAAGCAGTGGAGGTGTGTTCATCCGGCTCACCTGATGCTGCCTAGAAACGAGCCATCTTGAACCTAGGCACAGAAATCTCAAACCATAAGAGTGCCCTGAAAAAACGTATAGTATATAATCATGTTTATTTTGCTGATGATAGCTCAGTTCGTTGTACACCTGCTTAAAAACCTGGAGTTAACAAGTTTGGAACTTGCCAGTGTCAACTCAGCCCCTCATTGCTTTGGAGATGGTAACAGATCCTAGAAACAATACATATTGTGATTTTTAGCGTCATAAACATATAAAAGTATCTTTTGTTCTCTCAATATTTTTTACCATCTCGGGTGACCCCTTTTCAGTGTTTTTTGGGCATTGCCTTATCAATACATAGTTCTCTTTATTGCTATTTAATATTATTAGAATATGGCTGTTCTGTGCCAAAGAAGCAGATCTGGTTTGACATGTATAGCACACCTATATCATTATATTTAGGACCTGATTATGAGTTTAATACCACCAAACACATTTAGCGTTGCCGCATGCAGTAAGTCATGTGGACACTCTAATTAGTCCCCATGTTTGAGTCCATAGGACCCCTTTGGGGTCCTGCTGTATTAGAGCATGGATAATACTGTTTGCTTTTATGTGGAGAGCATTTCCTCAACACAAATGCAGTCCGAACAAAATGTTGAGATTTAAAACTCGTGGTAACACATCTTAAATACCGGATGATTTACCACTTGTGCCTGCCTTTCAATCCGGCCATTGGTCTATTCAGGTTTTTGATTTCTATTTCTCTGTCTTGCACCGCACGTCCTATCAGTTCTATGAATTCCTTTCCTATGCACTCCTTCAAAACATGTTTTCTGAAACAAACCATGGCTAAGGTATTGCAAAATAGTATCTTTTCAATTTCTTTGATTTTCCGCAAGCAAAACATTCTTTAAAATTGAGTCCTCTGAAAGTTGTATTGTCCAAGTTTGAAGTGCTAATGGGAACACTGAGTCCT
The DNA here is from genome assembly GCF_040938575.1 of Ambystoma mexicanum. Taxonomy (NCBI): domain Eukaryota; kingdom Metazoa; phylum Chordata; class Amphibia; order Caudata; family Ambystomatidae; genus Ambystoma; species Ambystoma mexicanum. Next base: position 1,381,615,000 of record NC_090935.1, read on the forward strand.
CCATCTCCGTTGTCCCTCCACCAAACCTCAAACCCTAAACGAACAGAGCAACTTTGAAGCTCGAAGTGCAAGTCCAAGCTGCACCGGAAGGGCGGTGAGTTATTGGCGAGGGGTTCCAACTTCCAAACGCTGTGCGTTGTTTTTCCTCCCAGCGTTCAAGAGGCTATTACATTATTGATCTGAGCGAAAGGCGGGCGATCCAGAGTGCAAGAGTCTTTGGAGAGGATCCTTCGCGGGTGAACGTTTTGATTATCACAGCCGCTTTCCTTGCAGGAGGCCCGCGTGTCATTTGTTTCTCATAACTCGAAGGGTTTTCCTCAGATCAATCCAGAATCCGAGGACATCATGTATTTCTTTAACTGTGCGTGCGCAGAAATTAAATCACAAGTGGATGTAATATTTCGCTTTTATTACTGCACTGCACTGTAGGCGTTCTTCCAGGGGCAGGTCAAACACAGGCTGGTCCTTATCCTGCAATTAGACTAATTAGCAAAAGGAAACCAGGCAATGTCGTCATATGTGAATTACATTTTCAAATGAAGAGACTATCACCTGGCTAATACATACATGCATGTTATGCTGTTCCCAATCTAATGTTGCAGCACCGACTCCTACCTCCCAAAGACAAACGAGTTCATTAGAAGTGTATAATATCATAACAAAAAGGGGGCGGATGGGCAGTCTCGTAAAACGAACCAAAACAGCCATTCTGCCATCATTTAGATGAAAGGGCACTGTCAATTCATGGATACCTTTTTCCTTGTAGATCAGAGCGCAATTAGAAATTCAAACACGCACTGTCAAAGCAAACAGCTTTCTCTTGTGTTGGGATAGGCCTCTTCCAGGCACTGCCATGATGGTGCTACTGGGCCAAGAAATGATAGCTATTAAATGGAGCACCTGGGCATATTAAGGAAGTGCGTGTCAAATAACTATCTAGTGCGTATACAAGAGCCAAATATATTGCCTTTTCCACTGCTTGTTTTAACAAAACTTCAGCGCAAGGAACAGATGCAATGACACACATATTCCTTAACAATCAATTGGCTGAAGGAAAACTTGCCTAATACTTTTATTTACAACATGAGTTGGTTTACATCTGCTCCCTGCAAGGAAATGACATGGATTGCCCCTTTTAATGCACTGAGATAGATCAAACAGATCTCAGGGGTGAGAGTTTTGGATAGAGGGGAGTAGGCAGTGGGTCTGAATTGCCATTAGAAATAGCATAGCCAGGGGCGGTCAATGGTCGTGTAAATATCGTTTTTACTAACAGCCACAGTGTGCGAGTCCCTCCTCAGATCCCACTGTTTTCTATCTTCAGTTCCCATGTCAACAGTTTCGGCTTATATGCTGCTCTTACAGTGCCATCTAATGGCCAAAACCCAACAACACTTCAGGTAATTCAAAGGGGCTAAGGAGCCCCTGAAAGCAGATTGCGAGTGAATAAAGCCTTTTAATAACAGCAAAACACCAATAAAGTGGGCAGTGTTCATCGAGCCTTAGTTTGAGCGAGGTTGTCTGGATACCTGGCCAGGTGTGCTAACTGTGTATAGTCTGGGAACAGGAGAGGGGACTGTGTCTAGCTCCAGGGAAGTTAGGAGAAATTCGAGTCTGGGAAAGAGAATCGGGACTAGACAAGGCCAGCTACAGTATTACAACCCCCAGAATGCGTATGGGTAGATTAGCTGGCAGTACAATGGCCCGGTGCACCTGTATTCCGTTGCAGACAATAACAATAATAGGCTTTTATTTGCTATGATACAAATGCAGATGGAATGTGACCAGTTCAAGAACTGCATCAGAGAAGAGACAGCAAACACCACTTCAGAAAGCACGATAAGGCAAGCCCATGTTTATGATAGGCCAATGCAAGGATATTTGAGATGCAGCACATGTTGGATTTTCATTGTTTTATTTGAAAACCAGAAGTACATAGTTTGCTTTAATGAAGGAATTATGGAGAAAGATGAGTGATTGTTGATCTTTGTAAGGTGAATGTATTGGATCTATTGTTTTAATATTATAAGATTGTGGTTTGATATAATGAGTGAAATTGATGGAAAACCAAATTAGCTAATTTACAACTTCGACAACTACTAGCATCAGATAGGAAGCAGGAATTCACTGTGTAATTTTCTCTAACAGCAAAAAAGAGCAAGTGGGCCAGCCTTGAAGGAGATGTAAAAACGAAAGGAAGACTCAGCCCTGCTGAGCACTGAGTTACATGTTTTAGTTTTGGCTAAATGGTGGCAAAGATAAAGTTTACAATGTATACATTCTGTCCTTCCGGCTGTGCATACATCCAAGCTTGATGTATTCATCCTATCTTACCGTTTGTTTCATGCATGATGGCGATTTAGCACCACATTGCAGCTGAAAGAATGCTATAGAGAACAGAGATAAGAAAGGGAAGAGAAAGGGTGTTTGGATGGAAAATATTTGGCATGTACTGACTGTGATATTAATTCTATGTTTGTCTCCTTCGACCCACCATTCCTTCTTCTAGTCTTTCATCATAGGCCTTTTGCCTCATCAAAGTTTCTCTCCTTCTTCATAGTCACTCAAATTCTTCTCCTTGTTCTGGTCCTTCACCTTCTTATTCCTTCATTAAGGTCCTTTTCATTCAGCAAAGTCCTTTATCCTAATCTTTCAATTTCTCACCTCCTTGTCCTTCTGTGTCATCCCTGTACTTTGTCACAGTCCTTCTCCTTCATCACAGTCCTTCTCCTTCATCACAGTCCTTCTCCTTCATCTTAGTCCCTTCCCTTCATCATAGTCCCTTTCCTTCATCATTGTCTTCTCCCTTTTTATATGTATTTATTGTATTTGGATTTTTGTACAGAAAGTACTGATGAAGGGTGTGATGCATATGCCCTCGTCATCGTAGTCATTCCAGTACTTCACCGTTGTCATAGTCCTCCATCGTAGACCTTGTCCTTTGTCATATTCATTGTGCTCAGTCCTTCATCATAGTCCTCCTCCTTTGCCAACATCCCTCAATTTTCATGGTCCCATTGTTCTCTTAGCCCAGTGTGAAGTGAAAACAGCCTGACCAGAGAGGACGAGTTATGTAGCCAGATCGAATTGGAGGCTCTCCTCTGCGTCCATTTTTATACTATTGTTTTGTTAATAGAAGAGCAAACCCAGAATGCACAGTATTTAAAATAATGTAATTGTACCACTCGTTCATCACACTCACTCAACATTGTGGTCTATTTCATTCACTGCAGTCTTTCTTCACCCTGGGATGCTCATTCAACACAGTCTTTCTCCTACATTATAATACTTTTTTGCCATAGTCCATCTACTACCTCATAGTGCTCATCATTGTCCTTCTCTTTTTTGAGTACTACGTCATCAGTCCTTTTCATTCAACACATTCCTTTAACTTCTTTACAGTTGTTCATCAAAGTCCTTCTCTTCATCATCGTTCTACTCCTTCATCACTGTCCATCTTCATCACAGTCCTTCTACTTCATTGCAGATCTTGGACCTAGTCCTTCTCTTTCATTGCAGTCTTTTTCCTTTGTTGAAGTTGCTCTCTTCCTTCACAGTAGATCATTACAGTCCACCACTTTATTATCATAGCCATCACAGTCCTGCTCTTTTGCCACTGTCGTTCTCCTTTGTCACAGTGATTGTCCTTCATCACAGTCCGTCTCCTTCATTATAGTAATGTCACAGTCCTTGTCATTTTTTGCAGTCATTGTCCTTTGTCACAGTCTTCCATCACAGTCCTGTTCCTTTGTCACAGTGGGTTCCCTTCATCAAAGTCTTTCACCTTTATCATATTCATTGTCATGTCCACTCTTTGTCGTTCTCATCCAACTCCATCACCACAGTCATTCTCCTTCATTTGTCCCAGTCCTTTGTCAGTCCTTCTACTTCGTCTCTCTCCTTCAACACAGTCATTCTCCTTCATCAAAGTTCTTTGCCAGAGTCCTCCTTGTCACAGTATTATATATATTACCACAGTCCTCCATCACAGTCCTTCTCAGTCAGTCCTCCTCCTTCTTTCCAATCCTTCTCCTTTAACCTAGTCCTCATCTTCATTATAGTACTTCAACTTGTTCATTGTCTGTCTTCTTTTGCCACAGTTCTTCATCACAACCCATATTGTTCATAATAGTCCCCCTTCATCCCAGTCCTTATCTTTGATGACAGTTTCTGTCCCATCACAATCCTTTTTATTCCTCACAATCAGTATCCTTTATTAGAGCCATTATCCTTTGTAATAGTACTTTGGTCTAATAAGACTATACTGGGCACAGTCTCAAACAATTACAATGGGCCTCATTACAACCTTGGCGGAGGACCATGGTGCTATTAGCACCATGGTCCATGCCGCTAAGGTTGCAATTCCGCCATGGTGGATGGTGGAATTAACGCCCCATTCCAAGGTGAGTGGGGCGGTGATTCCCCATTCACCAATGGCCCCTTCCCCATTCCCATTTTTGCCCCATAGAGCATAATGGGAATGGGGAAAGGCGATAATTACGGCACCGTAAATTACGGTGCCGTAATTATCGCCAAGGTCCCTTTGCGGCATGGCTTTTAACGCCTGCAAAAAGCAGGCGTTAAACAGCCATCCCGCAAAGGGAACCTTGTAATCAGGCGTTAAGGGTCGGCGCCGTTTACGGCGCCGTAAACCCCTTAACGCCTGAGTCGGAATGAAGCCCAATCTCCCTCTTTCTGGCCCATATCACTTCATCTAACTTTTCTTAGACATTCATGCTTTCTTGTTATCTCTTTCTCTGTCTTTTCTGTCCTCTCAAAGGGGAGTGTGGTGCCCGATGGGATTGAAATGATGCAAGAGAAGGCAAAGAAGGAATTAAAGATTGCATGGTGAGTTTATAAAGAGATGGACACTGAAACGACGAAATGTGATGTATAAGAATTTGCTTATGCTGAAACAACGCCTATCCTGGATTGAATATGGATCGGTTAGTGGTATTGGTACATTTTGAAAGAGGGGAACTTAGTTGGTCGCAGGTTTTGAGGAATGTATGGAACTTACGCTCTGTGATTAATGTGAAACTTCCTTGCAAGAAATTAGTAGAACACTGCTTTAGGTGTTCCAGATATAGGTTTTAAGGCATGAATGTTGCTGAAATACTTCCAAACGTGAAATGGGCATTTGGCCCTCATGGTATCTGATCCACCTCATGTTTATATGAATGTTTAAACCATCTGTGCATGGATGTGGCTGATAAACTGACAGGTCCTGGGCTTTGGTAAAGTACACTATTCTCTTTGTGCTACAAATGATAGTTTTCAAGCACTACATGCCTTGCCTGAATACACATGATCTTACACTTTATTCTGTTTCGGAGTGGTACAGTCCTACTTTCTGGCCCATTAGTAAACAGATTGTTAGATTCTACTCTGTTCTGTTGGACATTGTTTGTAGCCCTGGGTTCTGGGAACTTCAATGCATTTGACCATTATTGCTGATGCCATGCTGGATGGCACAGAGGTCCAAAGGTTTTATGGGAGGCCACCAACAGGGGGGGCAAGGAAGATGGCAGCTGGAACCTTCAGCTTTTTTTCTGGATGGATGAGTGGGCACAGCTGATATTGGATATGGTAGTTATTCTTCTAGTTGTCATATTATTTTTAGCGATTGTGCGTGGGGTGCAGCACACTGTCAAGTGCCACCGTGCCAGGCACTATAGGTTTATGCAGAAAGAAGTGACCAAGGCTTGTTAGCCATCGGTGTAGGCTGCACACCCTAATGCCCACAAGGGGTTTGTTTTTTTTTTCGAAAAAAGTAAAAATTAATTTGATACTCAAAGTCCTTCAGGTAAAAAGATGTGCTCATTCAATAGTCAGTAAGTCGAAACATTGTTTAATTCAATAAGGTGTACCATAAATAGTTACAAGGTGGTGGCATAAACAAGACTAAGCCTATGCATTTCAGTCCTTGGGTCCTTCGTCAGGGCCTTGTATCCCCTGCTTGTCACAAATAATCCTTGCTTTGCACAAACAGAGAAATTCATCAATACAGTCATCATGTCAAAATTAGCCATAGCATTACATCTACATCATGCCATTACCACATAGAGCAACACATGGCTGTTGTTCACAATTACATTTTCATAATACATTTACAGGGCGCCCACCAAGTAGCACAAGACACACATTAACATGGAACATATATGAACAAGAGATAACAAACAGAAAAAACAGTGAGCATTGCGCTATTCATCAACATACATGGTTGCTTGCATTGTTTGTGTTAAACAAAGGTCGTGTACAACAATAATGAAATCACAGCTTTCCCGTCGTGTATATCCTTAAACATCATTCAAATTGTCAAATGAATTAGTACTATTCAAAAGTCATGCTCTAATGTGATGGGTCTACCGACACCCGGAACTCATAATTTTGCTTTAGTACATGTCGGCAATGTGACGCGGTCACCCGTGCGTGCCCAAGAGTATGTTTTTGATGAAAACAATGCTGCCATGCTTACAGTAAAAAGCGTGATCGCTATTAAACTAGTGTAGAATTAATATGCAATCTCTTGCAAGCCCCTTTAAGCACTTTCATATATCGCGGGTGAATATCAAACCCGGTGTACCCTGGTGCAAATAAGGACTGACCTGTACTAAGGAGGAGCAGCTATACGGTGTGCGGTGCTCCATGCAACGCGATCGGCGAAATGACATGAGTTTGAGCTTCGATGTATATGAAAATAAATATCGAAACGCTAATTTAGCTGTGGCGCTCATCACTTACCGTTATAATTCATCTGAGTGGTGTGTGGGCATGGTAGGGGCAGCGGAAACCAAAGCTGTTGCGCCCGTCTCTAATTTAATGACTGTGTTGTCATGGAGATGGCTACAGCAACTTGCCTGACAAGATGGCCTTAGCGCTAGACACCTTTGGCCTCTGGTGTTCCATGAGGCTATACTTAGAGTAGTTTTTAGGAGAGCGTCGGGGTTGGGGCAGGGTAGCTGTGATGATATGGCAGCAACCCTTGGTGGTTGCTATCTTTTGAGGCCCGCAGTCAGCACATTGCGGATCCATGACCAACTGCCCTTCTTTAGAGCTTCTTATGGGCGGGTTCTAGTGAGCTCTGATGCTTTTTTTCGATCTCTTGCATGTTGCGGTGAGGTTCTGCGATCTTGGTGCCATGCCCGTGATGAGTTTGAGGGGGCTTGGTGTCTCCTAAGATCGTTGTAGTTTCTGACTTCTCTTCTAGGTTGGTCTCTTCCGTTGTCAGTTGAAGTATGTTTCAGTTGGTCAGTCATGTTTATCGATTTCAGAGTTGATCCATTGTGTCTGTGGTGGGATTTTCTTGGTGATGGTGGGCTTCATCCTCTTCTGGTGGACCTGTATAGTTCTTCATTTCGTGATTTGTATCTGTAGATTTTACTGTAAGTTTTTCTGTGGTTATCTGCCTGCTTCTCAATCGTGGTTGGAATCTCGTGGAGGGTAAAGCCCAGAAGGGCTAATTCAGCGTAGGTGTCTTGGCGGATCTCACGAAGTGCCAAGTTTTTGATGTGAAGGTAAGCCTTTGCTTGTTTGTTTCTATGGTAAGGTTCGATCACGATGAAGTCGTCAGATTTTAAGGTCTGTAGCATGTCCACTTGGTTTAGTATTTTGAGGACTGTTCTTCTGTTTAAGATCATATCATGGGGCTCTGTTGTTTTTTGTTCTATTTTAATGAGGCAAGTAGCTCTTGTTGTTGGGTCCTTTGATCTTGGTTGGTCCTCTTTCAAGTGGGCTGACAAGGTTTTCCGTTGTTTTGCTTGGTTGTTAGCAGCCGAGATGATCTGAGGATTTGTCGTCCTTTTTTGGGGGAGTTGGTCGCTGCCCAGCTGGTTCGGAATAGCTGTGATGTCGTTTTGGTCTAATTGGGAGTTTGGGCTGTTGGTTTGGATTTGCCCAATGAAGAGCAGGGTGATTGGCTCAGATCTTGTGACTTGGCTTTGTTTGAGGTTTTGGTTTGGGGTTCCGGGCTGTCAGTCGTGTCCCAGTGTTGAGTTAGGTCAACCAAAGAGCTTTGGGCCATGAATTCCTCTGCAGTCTTGGGTGAAGTGGTACAATGTACCTCTACGTTGTTAGTACTTTGTTTTTGATGTGGAGTACCATGTTCCTCTACCGCTGCTTTCATTGGAGTTTTTTTTAGGACAGCAAAGGGTCAAAGGCGGTCACTGTTTTCGAATGAGTGGCATCTGGTTGAGCTCTTCTAAAAAGTCTTAAGAGTGGTTGATTTTTGGTAATAGAAGCGGATTTGTGTTGACTGTCACTTGGTGCAGTAGGTTTGGAGGCTGTGGTTGACGGACGAAGGTGTTTATCGTTTGGTCTTGTAAACAGAGGAGCCAGTTCTACAGGCGAAGGCTGTGATGTTGTCTGAGTTTCTTTGTCACGGGACATGGGCTTGTCAGGACTGATAGGCTTGAGAAGTCTTAGTTTTTCTTCCAGAAGAGTCAGATTCGAATCCCAGGAGTCTCTGTGCTCCTTATTTCTTTGATCTAATGCGTCGTTGATGGTTTCGTACTGCTTCCCAAAGGTAGCTAAGGCTATTGTTATAGCCGACATGATGGTTGTAAGGGCTGTTTTTTTCGCGAGTGAATCCTTGTTGCTTAGTTCGTATGGGTGGCAGTGTGGCAGAAGAGCTCTCCTCTGTTTGGGTAGGTCTATCATAGTTTATAGGGTAGACTGGGGAGTGGTCGAAGTCCGGTTGGCACTTCGACATGGGATCTTGAGTATATGGCTGTTTGGGAGCCACTAAAAATGCTGGTTTGGATTGTGCCGATGGGTTGTCTTTTGGCTTGTTCACATTGTTGGGTAGTGGGGGGCGCTCCCTTGCCTCTAGTTCATTTTGTGAAGTGGTTTTGTTGGATTCATCCACGTATGTTTTCTTTGCGAAGCCGCCTGGACCTCCTTCGCACTGCTCTTCTTGGGGTGCTTTATCAGAGGAGTTATTGACGGTAGGTGCACAAGGTATGTCTGTAATAGTCGCCTCTTGTTCGCCCGCAGCTAGCAGAGAAGGTGCTGTGGAGTGTTTATTTCAGGTGTGGATTTTCCTAGTAATGATCGAGGAGGTGTTTTTCAAAGTTGTGGTCGTGACTTTTCTTGCTTTGCTCACTGGGTGTAGATCTTGGATAGCCTCCAAGATTTCAGCGTCAGAGAGTTCTTGATCCTGATCCAGCTTTTTTTTGCATTGTTTCTTAAAGAAGTCTTTAAGGGCACTGGATAGAAGCGGGTGAGGGAGTTACTTTTTTTCTGCATCTTTTTTTCTGTGTTGCATCATTTGAGTTTTGCGAGGAGGATTTCTTAACTCCTTTGGTGATTTTTGTAGGGGTCTTTTAGGTCCTTTTTCTGAATGTATTGATCTTTTTGCCTTTGATGTTTTTTTGGTATTGTTATTCAGTTTGTTCAGGGAGAAGGGTTCTGTGGGTTTGTATTCAAAAGAGTCTGATTCAGTGTGCCTTTTTTTAGGAGTAGTGCGTGTGCTTTGCTTTTGGAGACATCAAGGGCCTCTTTGAGGGTTGAGCGACTTGCAGTGTCGATTAGTGATAGGAGTTCGAGGGCGTTATGTTTGTCCATTACGCCTGCATTGTGCTTTTTTTGAGGGGATGAAAGGATCAAGCCAGTATTGCTCGGCAATTCCGGTTCCATTGCGGCATGAATTTGGGTAAGGACCAGCTTGGGTGTTGGTCTCACGTTGGTCGCTCTACTCCCTTGAGGGCACCTAGCTGAGCCACTGCCGAGTCTGTGTGCAGCAGCGGCTGGTGGAAGGGGTTTGCCTCACGAGCGATCTGAAGCGTGCGCGCCACCTCGGGAGGTGGGTCCAGCCAGCACCGCTCCCCAGTGTCATGGAGTTCCCCCCTTCTCACCTGAGACCGATCCTTACTGGACTCCGTGGGCAGTGTCTTCTTGCGGACAGACCTGGACTTGAATAAGGCTGAGTGAGTCTCTTCTGACTCCAGCGTGCGTCTAATATTCCTGGATGCAGCAATCCGGGGATCCGGGAAACAAAGAAGACATGCTGATGGCGCACAAGTCCAGGAAGCAAGAGGAAAAGGGGCAAGGAATGAAAGTAAAAAAGCTAGGAACCTGGAAAGCAATACTGCAAACTACAGAGCACACGTCTGATCACTACTTGGCAATAGAATTGAGACGCGCAGAGCCGCGGGGGTGCGATCTATTAGTAGAATACATTACGTCCAATGTATAGACCGCGGAAGGCATGTCACGCTGGACGGCCATGTTGGGAATGTCAGGGAATGCAAGGCCTGTTGCGATAAGGACCTGGAAGACAAAAAGGGGTGCGTCCTGTGAGTCATGACAGCATGCCTCCTCCGAAAACCTGTTCCCCCAGGTTTCCCTGGGTGTATGAGGTGGTATCTTCTGAGCAGTCGAGGGGTATTCAGATTAGAAAGTGGTTCCCAAGTTCTTTCACTGGGGGGATATCCTTTCCATTCAACCAGGTATTGAATCTGACACCATTTATACCTGGAGTCGCATATCCTGGGCACTTCATATTCCAGTTGATTGTCCACCACCACAGGAGTGGGTCTGCAGGATTTCCGGGAGGATTGAATGTAAGGTTTTAATAAGGAGGTGTGAAAAACTGGGTGAATCTTTTTCCAGGATTCTGGTAACTTGTGCCGGCATGAGACTGGGTTTATAATTTTCTTGATGGAAAACGGACCATAATACCGGGGGGGGGGCAATTGGTTTGGCTGTAGATGTCGGGGTAGTAATTTAGAGGACAACCAGACTTGATCTCCAACTGAATAAGAAGACCTGGGTCTTCTTTTGGAATCCGCATATCTCTTGGTCTGTGTTCTGGCCTTCTCTTAGTGCTCTTTGGTCTCCTTATGTATGTTGACGAGTGTTTCAATCCAGAGTCGACAGTAGGTACCGGTGGGGGTTGTGGAAGAACAGAGGGCAGAACTGATGGATGGAATCCTTGGCTGCAATAAAAGGGACTGGTCTTAACTGCTGAATGATCGGAACTGTAATAGGTAAATTCAGCCACGGGTATCAGGAGCGACCAGTCATCCTGAACCTTAGTAGCAAAACATTGAAGATATTGTTCCAGAGTCTGATTAGCACGTTCTGTGGCCCCATTGGTTTGAGGGTGATAACCTGATGAAAGAGAGCGTTGGATTCCTAATATTTGACAGAGGTGTTTCCAGAATTATGAGACGTATTGAGGTCCTCGATCGGAAATTATCTTGGAAGGAAGTCCATGAAGGCGGAATATGTGCTCCAGGAAGATTCCAGCCAGTTCAGATGAGGATGGTAGCTTATTGAGGGGTGTGAAATGAGCCATGTGAGTGAACAAGTCAATGGTGACCATAATGGTGGTGTACCCTCTGGAAGGCGGTAATTCCATAATGAAGTCTGTAGCGATAAATTCCCATGGCCTTGTTGGCAGTGCCGGTTGTAGCAGAAGACCCGCCGGCCTCTTGTTGTCATGTTTATTCTGACTACAGATTGCACAGGCTTGGACGTATAGTTGTACGTCAGTCTTCATTTTAGGCCACCAAAATTGTCTTTGTATGAGGTGGAGGGTGTTGGTGATGCCACGATGTCCGGAGTGAAGGGTATCATGACAGAGGTTTATTATTCTTTGTTGTAATTTTTGTGTAGGAATGAGCAGAGCGTTGTCCTTGAACAAATATCCTTCCTTAACTCTCAGGTTCCATTGATTCTTTCTTGAAATATTCTTCCAGAGTTCAGAGGATTGGGTTTGTGCTTGGATTTCTTCCAGGAGGTTGACTGCTTGGGCTACAAAAATTGTGTGGGGAAACATCTTAGGATAGGCCTTATCTTCGGTAGTTTCATAGTCAGGCTGTCGAGATACCTAACTGGTACTGGGCAAAGAAGAAGGCCCAATGAGCCTGACGACTGTTCCAACACTCTAATGACTGTAGAATTTGAAGATTTTGGTGGTCCGTGTGGACCTGGACTGGATATCTTGCTCCCGCGAGTAGATGTCGCCACTCAGTGAAGGCTTGGCGGTTGGCTAAAAGTTGTTTTTCCAGGATGGAGTAGTGTGTCTCACTGGGAGTCAGGGTTTGTGAAAGGTAAGCAATGGGGTGTTCTAGTTCATCCTCAAATTCTTGCTTCAACACCGCTCCATTGGCGTAGTTAGAGGCATCCGTTTCCTCAAGGAATGGTCGATCAATGTCGGGTTGGGCCAGAATGGGAGCTTGATTAAATCTTGTCTTCAAGAGTTGGAATGCCTTATCTTGCGGAATAGACCAGACAAAAGGGGTGTCTTTCTTCAGGAGAGCAACAATCGGTTGAACAATTTCTGAGAAGGTGGGTATAAACTTCCGGTAGATATTGGCAAGGCCCAGGAAGGATTGAACTTGTTTCACGGACGTGGGAGCAGGCCAGGATAATATAGCCTTTACCTTTGAAGGGTCCATGCCAATTCCCTCTCGAGTAAGGATAAATCGTAGGTAATGAACAGAAGCAACGTGAAACAGACATTTCTCGGGTTTGGCCAAGAGTTTATGTTCACGGAGTCCTTGTAGTACTGCGGTTATGTGCTCTTCATGCTTTAGAAGGTCCTTGGAGTAGATCAAAATGTCGTCCAGGTAGATGATGACGAAGAGGAATAGCATGTCAGAGAACACCCTGTCCATAAAACGTTGAAAGACTGCTTGGGCATTAACTAATCCAAAGGGCATGACCAGATATTCAAAGTGAGCAAAGGGTGTTCTGAATGCTGTTTTCCATTTGTCTCCTTCCTGGATACGAATCAAATGATAGTCACCCCGGAGGTCCAGTTTCGTGAAAATCACAGCACCTCTGACCGCTTCCAGGATATCCGAGATTAAGGGTAAAGGGTACCGGTCCTTGAGGGTGCATTGATTTAATCCACGATAATCGAGGCAGGGTCTGAGTTCCTTCGTGTCCTTCTTAGGAACAAAGAACAATGAAGCTCCGGCTGGAGATTTTGAAGGTCTTATGGTGGCATTCTCAAGGTTGGTATCCAAGTATTCTCTGAGGGCCTTTTTCTCAGGTTTGTAAAGGATGAACATCCTGCCAAAAGGAATCACTGCTGAGGGATCCGTGTCTATGGCGCAGTCTTCAGGCCTAATAGGGGGTAAGGCCTGGACTATGGCAGTTGAGAACACATCAACAAATCCCTGGTAGGCCTTAGGAACCTGAACGATATTGGAAACCATGAGAGGTGCTTGATGGTCTATTGGTGGTTCTTTGGAGGGGGTCAAGGAGGGATCCAGGATTAGACAGTGAGACATACAAAACTCTGAGCCGAGGAATAGTGATCCTGCTGTCCAATTGATATACGGATTGTGTTTCTGTAACCAGGGCATGCCCAGTACCATGGGGTAATGAGCTGACTTAATAATGTTGAATCAAATCCGCTCTTGGTGGTGGTTAATTGAAAGCTGGATCTCCTTGGTCTGCAGGCTTATGGGCCCCGAAGTGAGGGGTCTTCCATTGATCGCTTCCACCGGCTGCATTATGCTTCGTGTTTCGTATGGGATGTGGTGACTAAAAACCCAATCTTGATCAATGAATATTACCATAGCCCCGCAGTCTACCAAGGCCAAAACAGGATAGGTCTTATTCTCGGCGGTTGATAGGAAGGCCTGTGGTATCACTAGATTGTTTTATCCAGGAGAGTTCAAGGATGGAACTGATGTGGAGCAAACATCTCTCTCCCGAAGCCCTGCTCCATCTAGGATCGGGAGTTGGCGTTTCCCAAACGCCGAGGAGGGGCCAGAGGGCATTCTCTAACCAAGTGTTTGTCTGAGGCACAATACATGTACAACCCCGTATTAATCCTTCTCATCCTTTCTTGCGGGGATATGGGTCCACGGAAGGCTCCTATCTGCATGGGTTCTGGTTCGGTGACTGATCCAGGGTTTGTGTCAGATTTGGAGGTACTCCCAAAGGACACCTTCGGAGGGTTTGCCCTAGATTTTTTCTTCTTTGCCTTCCTTTCCTGGATGCGAAAGTCTATTTGCATGGCAAGATCCATAAGAGCCTGGAATGAGTTTGGTCGGGCCACTCTGGTTAACTCATCTTTAATCTCCTCATTTAGTCCTCTCCTGAAAAGGGTAAAACTTGCCTCCGGAGACCAATCAGCTTCCTTGACCAATTGCTTGAAGCGGGTTACATACGTGAGCACATCCTGGTATCCCTGCTGAAAGTCTAAGAGGCGTTCCTGGGCACTAAAGACCTGCTCTGGGTGATCAAACATGGTCTTTAGGGCCCGTATGAAACCATCGTAGTCATCTAGGAGAGCGTCGCCGGAGTTAACTAGGGGTGTAGCCCAGGTTAAAGAATTTCCGGAAAGGTGAGAGATTATGAACCCCACCTTAGCCCTGGGAGTGGAAAAGTAATAGGGCTTAAATGTAAAGTGAACCAAACATGAGTCCAGGAATCCACAAAGGGTTTTTGCCGACCCATTGTATTTGTGAACAATGCCACCCAGTAACACACTTTCTTTTGCGGCTGAATCACAGGATAGAACTAATTGCTTTAGAGCAGTGTTTTCAGCCTTTAAATTCGGCACCTTGTGGTTAATTCTTGCATACCTCGCATCAGGTCCTGGACGGCCGCTTCCATGTCGACTTCGAGTGCAGTCGGTAGGCGTCTCAAACTGTCACAGAGTTTGCCCCTTCTCACCTGAGACCGATCCTTGCTGGACTCCGTGGGCGGTGTCTTCTTGCGGACAGACCTGGACTTGAATAAGGCTGAGCGAGTCTCTTCCGACTCCAGCGCGCGTTTAAGATTCCGGGATGCAGCAATCTGGGGATCTGGGAAACGAAGAAGACGTGCTGATGGTGCACGAGTCCAGGAAGCAAGAGGAAAAGGGAAAGGGGCAAGGAATGGAAGTAGAAAAGCTAGAAACCAGGAAAACAATACTGCGAACTACGGAGCACACGTCTCATCGCTACTTGGCAATAGCATTGAGATGCGGGGAGCCATGGGGGTGCGGTCTATTAGTAGAATATGTTACGTCCAACGTATAGACCGCGGAAGGCGTGTCACGCTGGATGGCCATGTTGGGAGTGTCAGGGAATGCAAGGCCGGTTGCGATAAGGACCAGGAAGACCAAAAGGGGCGCGTCCTGTGGGTCATGAAACCCAGCTGTCTCCTGGCCACCCGCGCCTATCTGCGGCTGCATACTCTCCTCCGCGAGAGTTACCATATCGCCACCCAGCACTGCTGGCACAGGAGCCGACGACGGCCGTCCTCCGACAGCCGCAGCCTGGGCACTGCTCGCCACTTCAATATTCTGGTGGGAAGGCTGAGCAGGCTGAGCACAAGGCGTGCCACACGGGGAGAGGAGAGAATTGAAGATGTTGAAGCACCACCCGGCAAGGACTGCACAGGGGAGAGAGATACGACTCCCGATCGATGACCCGTGGCAGAGGTCAGACAGGCAGTGCGGGCGGCATAACTGTCTGCGGCGTGGCAAGACTGTTTGTTGGGGTCGTGGAGGGTAGGTTGTTAGAGGAGATTAGTGGTGCAGACATGTTGAAATCTGCAAAGTTAGATTGCGGATTGACACATGCAGTCTCTGTGAGTGGGTTCATTGGAGAGGTAAAAGGTAACCGCTGATTAGTGTCAAAAGGGTTTTCAAAATCGATCAGTGTTTTAGCGGTTTCGATTGCAGAGGTGTTGGTATTGATGTTTATTCTTACCTCCTTCACTCTTTTCGGATGAAGTTTCTGTAGGTTCAAGATACTTTATGATTACTCCTTAGTCTCTGCGCCTCTGGGGCTGGCTCTGGTGGAGTTTTGGGGTAGCGAGGCGAAACGGTTATGGCAGGCTCCATCCGGGTCCTGCCGGGGACTGCCGTAGACTTCTCAACCTCAGCTCAAACTCTGCTCACCGCTCCGCGGTATGTGCTGGTATATGTGGGTCCTCCCACAAGGAAACACAGTAGAAAGACAGCAGTCTGCACTCAACCTGTGATAGCAGTGGAGGTGTGTTCATCCGGCTCACCTGATGCTGCCTAGAAACGAGCCATCTTGAACCTAGGCACAGAAATCTCAAACCATAAGAGTGCCCTGAAAAAACGTATAGTATATAATCATGTTTATTTTGCTGATGATAGCTCAGTTCGTTGTACACCTGCTTAAAAACCTGGAGTTCACAAGTTTGGAACTTGCCAGTGTCAACTCAGCCCCTCATTGCTTTGGAGATGGTAAAAGATCCTAGAAACAATACATATTGTGATTTTTAGCGTCATAAACATATAAATGTATCTTTTGTTCTCTCAATATTTTTTACCATCTCGGGTGACCCCTTTTCAGTGTTTTTTGGGCATTGCCTTATCAATGCATAGTTCTCTTTATTGCTATTTAATATTATTAGAATATGGCTGTTCTGTGCCAAAGAAACAGATCTGGTTTGACATGTATAGCACACCTATATCATTATATTTAGGACCTGATTATGAGTTTAATACCACCAAACACATTTACCGTTGCCGCATGCAGTAAGTCATGCGGACACTCTAATTAGTCCCCATGTTTGAGTCCATAGGACCCCTTTGGAGTCCTGCTGTATTAGAGCATGGATAATACTGTTTGCTTTTATGTGGAGAGCATTTCCTCTACACAAATGCAGTCCGAACAAAATGTTGAGATTTAAAACTCGTGGTAACACATCTTAAATACCGGATGATTTACCACGTGTGCCTGCCTTTCAATCCGGTCATTGGTCTATTCAGGTTTTTGATTTCTATTTCTCTGTCTTGCACCGCACGTCCTATCAGTTCTATGAATTCCTTTCCTATGCACTCCTTCAA
Organism: Ambystoma mexicanum; assembly: GCF_040938575.1. Classification (NCBI taxonomy): domain Eukaryota; kingdom Metazoa; phylum Chordata; class Amphibia; order Caudata; family Ambystomatidae; genus Ambystoma; species Ambystoma mexicanum. The sequence goes on from NC_090935.1 coordinate 1,381,631,774, forward strand.
AACATGTTTTCCGAGACAAACCATGGCTAAGGTATTGCAAAATAGTATCTTTTCAATTTCTTTGATTTTCCGCAAGCAAAACATTCTTTAAAATTGAGTCCTCTGAAAGTTGTATTGTCCAAGTTTGAAGTGCTAATGGGAACACTGAGTCCTCCATCTCCGTTGTCCCTCCGCCAAACCTCAAACCCTAACCGAACAGAGCAACTTTGAAGTTCGAAGTGCAAGTCCAAGCTGCACCGGAAGGGCGGTGAGTTATTGGCGAGGGGTTCCAACTTCCAAACGCTGTGAGTTGTTTTTCCTCCGAGCGTTCAAGAGGCTATTACATTATTGATCTGAGCGAAAGGTGGGCGATCCAGAGTGCAAGAGTCTTTGGAGAGGAAGGATCCTTCGCGGGTGAACGTTTTGATTATCACAGCCGCTTTCCTTGCAGGAGGCCCGCGTGTCATTTGTTTCTCATAACTCGAAGGGTTTTCCTCAGATCAATCCAGAATCCGAGGACAACATGTATTTCTTTAACTGTGCGTGCGCAGAAATTAAAGCACAAGTGAATGTAATATTTCGCTTTTATTACTGCACTGCACTGTAGGCGTTCTTCCAGGGGCAGGTCAAACACAAGCTGGTCCTTATCCTGCAATTAGACTAATTAGCAAAAGGAAACCAGGCAACCCAAAGACAAACGAGTTCATTAGAAGTGTATAATATCATAACAAAAAGGGGGCGGATGGGCAGTCTCGTAAAACGAACCAAAACAGCCATTCTGCCATCATTTAGATGAAAGTGCACTGTCAATTCATGGATACCTTGTTCCTTGTAGATCAGAGCGCAATTAGACATTCAAACACGAACTGTCAAAGCAAACAGCTTTCTCTCGTGTTGGGATAGGCCTCTTCCAGGCACTGCCATGATGGTGCTACTGGGCCAAGAAATGAAAGCTATTAAATGGAGCACCTGGGCATATTAAGGATGTGCGTGTCAAATAACTATCTAGTGCCGATACAAGAGCCAAATATATTGCCTTTTCCACTGCTTGTTTTTAACAAAACTTCAGTGCAAGGAACAGATGCAATGACACACGTATTCCTTAACAATCAATTGGCTGAAGGAAAACTTGCCTAATACTTTTATTTACAACATGAGTTGGTTTACATCTGCTCCCTGCAAGAAAATGACATGGATTGCCCCTTTTAATGCACTGAGATAGATCAAACAGATCTCAGGGGTGAGAGTTTTGGATAGAGGGGAGTAGGCAGTGGGTCTGAATTGCCATTAGAAATAGCATAGCCAGGGGCGGTCAATGGTCGTGAGTCCCTCCTCAGATCCCACTGTTTTCTATCTTCAGTTCCCATGTCAACAGTTTCGGCTTATATGCTGCTCTTACAGTGCCATCTAATGGCCAAAACCCAACAACACTTCAGGTAATTCAAAGGGGCTAAGGAGCCCCTGAAAGCAGATTGTGAGTGAATAAAGCCTTTTAATAACAGCAAAACACCAATAAAGTGGGCAGTGTTCATCGAGCCTTAGTTTGAGCGAGGTTGTCTGGATACCTGGCCAGGTGTGCTAACTGTGTATAGTCTGGGAACAGGAGAGGGGACTGTGTCTAGCACCAGGGAAGTTAGGAGAAATTAGAGTCTGGGAAAGAGAATCGGGACTCGACAAGGCCAGCTACAGTATTACAACCCCCAGAATGCGTATGTGTAGATTAGCTGGCAGTACAATGGCCCGGTGCACCTGTATTCCGTTGCAGAAAATAACAATAATAGGCTGTTATTTGCTGTGATACACATACAGATTGAATGTGACCAGTTCAAGAACTGCATCAGAGAAGAGACAGCAAACACCACTTCAGAAAGCACGATAAGGCAAGCCCATGTTTATGATAGGCCAATGCAAGGATATTTGGGATGCAGCACATGTTGGATTTTCATTGTTTTATTTGAAAACCAGAAGTACATAGTTTGCTTTAATGAAGGAATTATGGAGAAAGATGAGTGATTGTTGATCTTTGTAAGGTGAATTTATTGGATCTATTGTTTTAATATTATAAGATTGTGGTTTGATATAATGAGTGAAATTGATGGAAAACCAAATTAGCTAATTTACAACTTCGACAACTACTAGCATCAGATAGGAAGCAGGAATTCACTGTGTAATTTTCTCTAACAGCAAAAAAGAGCAAGTGGGCCAGCCTTGAAGGAGATGTAAAAACGAAAGGAAGACTCAGCCCTGCTGAGCACTGAGTTACATGTTTTAGTTTTGGCTAAATGGTGGCAAAGATAAAGTTTACAATGTATACATTCTGTCCTTCCGGCTGTGCATACATCCAAGCTTGATGTATTCATCCTATCTTACCGTTTGTTTCATGCATGATGGCGATTTAGCACCACATTGCTGCTGAAAGAATGCTATAGAGAACAGAGATAAGAAAGGGAAGAGGAAGGGTGTTTGGATGGAAAATATTTGGCATGTACTGACTGTGATATTAATTCTATGTTTGTCTCCTTCGACCCACCATTCCTTCTTCTAGTCTTTCATCATAGGCCTTTTGCCTCATCAAAGTTTCTCTCCTTCTTCATAGTCACTCATAATTCTTCTCCTTGTTCTGGTCCTTCACCTTCTTATTCCTTCATTAAGGTCCTTTTCATTCAGCAAAGTCCTTTATCCTAATCTTTCACGTTTCTCACCTCCTTGTCCTTCTGTGTCATCCCTGTACTTTGCCACAGTCCTTCTCCTTCATCACAGTCCTTCTCCTTCATCTTAGTCCCTTCCCTTCATCATAGTCCCTTTCCTTCATCATTGTCTTCTCCCTTTTTATATGTATTTATTGTATTTGGATTTTTGTACAGAAAGTACTGATGAAGGGTGTGATGCATATGCCCTCGTCATCGTAGTCATTCCAGTACTTCACCGTTGTCATAGTCCTCCATCGTAGACCTTGTCCTTTGTCATATTCATTGTGCTCAGTCCTTCATCATAGTCCTCCTCCTTTGCCAACATCCCTCAATTTTCATGGTCCCATTGTTCTCTTAGCCCAGTGTGAAGTGAAAACAGCCTGACCAGAGAGGACGAGTTATGTAGCCAGATCGAATTGGAGGCTCTCCTCTGCGTCCATTTTTATACTATTGTTTTGTTAATAGAAGAGCAAACCCAGAATTCACAGTATTTAAAATAATGTAATTGTACCACTCGTTCATCACACTCACTCAACATTGTGGTCTATTTCATTCACTGCAGTCTTTCTTCACCCTGGGATGCTCATTCAACACAGTCTTTCTCCTACATTATAATACTTTTTTGCCATAGTCCATCTACTACCTCATAGTGCTCAGCATTGTCCTTCTCTTTTTTGAGTACTACGTCATCAGTCCTTTTCATTCAACACATTCCTTTAACTTCTTTACAGTTGTTCATCACAGTCCTTCTCTTCATCATCGTTCTACTCCTTCATCACTGTCCATCTTCATCACAGTCCTTCTACTTCATTGCAGATCTTGGACCTAGTCCTTCTCTTTCATTGCAGTCTTTTTCCTTTGTTGAAGTTGCTCTCTTCCTTCACAGTAGATCATTACAGTCCACCACTTTATTATCATAGCCATAACAGTCCTGCTCTTTTGCCACTGTCGTTCTCCTTTGTCACAGTGATTGTCCTTCATCACAGTCCGTCTCCTTCATTATAGTAATGTCACAGTCCTTGTCATTTTTTGCAGTCATTGTCCTTTGTCACAGTCTTCCATCACAGTCCTGTTCCTTTGTCACAGTGGGTTCCCTTCATCAAAGTCTTTCAACTTTATCATATTCATTGTAATGTCCACTCTTTGTCGTTCTCATCCAACTCCATCACCACAGTCATTCTCCTTCATTTGTCCCAGTCCTTTGTCAGTCCTTCTTCTTCGTCTCTCTCCTTTAACACAGTCATTCTCCTTCATCAAAGTTCTTTGCCAGAGTCCTCCTTGTCACAGTATTATATATATTACCACAGTCCTCCATCACAGTCCTTCTCAGTCAGTCCTACTCCTTCTTTCCAATCCTTCTCCTTTATCCTAGTCCTCATCTTCATTATAGTACTTCAACTTGTTCATTGTCTGTCTTCTTTTGCCACAGTTCTTCATCACAACCCATATCGTTCATAATAGTCCTCCTTCATCACAGTCCTTATCTTTGATGACAGTTTCTGTCCCATCACAATCCTTTTTATTCCTCACAATCAGTATCCTTTATTAGAGCCATTATCCTTTGTAACAGTACTTTGTTCTAATAAGACTATACTGGGCACAGTCTCAAACAATTACAATGGGCCTCATTACAACCTTGGCGGAGGACCATGGTGCTGTTAGCACCATGGTCCATGCCGCTAAGGTTGCAATTCCGCCATGGTGGATGGCGGAATTACCGCCCCATTCCAAGGTAAGTGGGGCGGTAATTCCCCATTCGCCAATGGCCCCTTCCCCATTCCCATTTTTGCCCCATAGAGCATAATGGGAATGGGGAAAGGCGATAATTACGGCACCGTAAATTACGGTGCCGTAATTATCGCCAAGGTCCCTTTGGGGCATGGCTTTTAACGCCTGCAAACAGCAGGCGTTAAACAGCCATCCCGCAAAGGGAACCTTGTAATCAGGCGTTAAGGGTCGGCGCCGTTTACGGCGACGTAAACCCCTTAACGCCTGAGTCGGAATGAAGCCCAATCTCCCTCTTTCTGGCCCATATCACTCATCTAACTTTTCTTAGACATTCATGCTTTCTTGTTATCTCTTTCTCTGTCTTTTCTGTCCTCTCAAAGGGGAGTGTGGTGCCCGATGGGATTGAAATGATGCAAGAGAAGGCAAAGAAGGAATTAAAGATTGCATGGTGAGTTTATAAAGAGATGGACACTGAAACGACGAAATGTGATGTATAAGAATTTGCTTATGCTGAAACAACGCCCATCCTGGATTGAATATGGATCGGTTAGTGGTATTGGTACATTTTGAAAGAGGGGGACTTAGTTGGTCGCAGGTTTTGAGGAATGTATGGAACTTACGCTCTGTGATTAATGTGAAACTTCCTTGCAAGAAATTAGTAGAACACTGCTTTAGGTGTTCCAGATATAGGTTTTAAGGCATGAATGTTGCTGAAATACTTCCAAACGTGAAATGGGCATTTGGCCCTCATGGTATCTGATCCACCTCATGTTTATATGAATGTTTAAACCATCTGTGCATGGATGTGGCTGATGAACTGACAGGTCCTGGGCTTTGGTAAAGTACACTATTCTCGTTGTGCTACAAATGATAGTTTTCAAGCACTACATGCCTTGCCTGAATGCACATGATCTTACATATTATTTGGTTTCGGAGTGGTACAGTCCTACTTTCTGTCCCATTAGTAAACAGATTGTTAGATTCTACACTGTTCTGTTGGACATTGTTTGTAGCTCTGGGTTCTGGGAACTTCAATGCATTTGACCATTATTGCTGATGCCATGCTGGATGGCACATAGATCCAAAGGTTTTATGGGAGGCCACCATCAGGGCGGGCAAGGAAGATGGCAGCTGGAACCTTCAGCTTTTTTTCTGGATGAATGAGCGGGCACAGCTGATATTGGATATGGTAGTTATTCTTCTAGTTGTCATATTATTTTTAGCGATTGTGCGTGGGGTGCAGCCCACTGTCAAGTGCCACCGTGCCAGGCACTATAGGTTTATGCAGAAAGAAGTGACCAAGGCTTGTTAGCCATCAGTGTAGGCTGCACACCCTAATGCCCACAAGGGGTTTGGTTTTTTTTTTCGAAAAAAGTAAAAATTAATTTGATACTCAAAGTCCTTCAGGTAAAAAGATGTGCTCATTCAATAGTCAGTAAGTCGAAACATTGTTTAATTCAATAAGGTGTACCATAAATAGTTACAAGGTGGTGGCATAAACAAGACTAAGCCTATGCATTTCAGTCCTTGGGTCCTTCGTCAGGGCCTTGTACCCTCGCTTGTCACAAATAATCCTTGCTTTGTACAAACAGAGAAATTCATCAATACAGTCATCATGTCAAAATTAGCCATAGCATTACATCTACATCATGCCATTACCACATAGAGCAACACATGGCTGTTGTTCACAATTACATTTTCATAATACATTTACAGGGCGCCCACCAAGTAGCACAAGACACACATTAACATGGAACATATATGAACAAGAGATAACAAACAGAAAAAACAGTGAGCATTGCGCTATTCATCAACATACATGGTTGCTTGCATTGTTTGTGTTAAACAAAGGTCGTGTACAACAATAATGAAATCACAGCTTTCCCGTCGTGTATATCCTTAAACATCATTCAAATTGTCAAATGAATTAGTACTATTCAAAAGTCATGCTCTAATGTGATGGGTCTACCGACACCCGGAACTCATAATTTTGCTTTAGTACATGTCGGCAATGTGACGCGGTCACCCGTGCGTGCCCAAGAGTATGTTTTTGATGAAAACAATGCTGCCATGCTTACAGTAAAAAGCGTGATCGCTATTAAACCAGTGTAGAATTAATATGCAATCTCTTGCAAGCCCCTTTAAGCACTTTCATATATCGCGGGTGAATATCAAACCCGGTGTACCCCGGTGCAAATAAGGACTGACCTGTACTAAGGAGGAGCAGCTATACGGTGTGCGGTGCTCTATGCAACGCGATCGGCGAAATGACATGAGTTTGAGCTTCGATGTATATTAAAATAAATAACGAAACGCTAATTTAGCTGTGGCGCTCATCACTTACCGTTATATTTCATCTGAGTGGTTTGTGGGCATGGTAGGAGCAGCGGAAACCAAAGCTGTTGTGCCCGTCTCTAATTTAATGACTGTGTTGTCATGGAGATGGCTACAGCAACTTGCCTGACAAGATGACCTTAGCGCTAGACACCTTTGCCCTCTGGTGTTCCATGAGGCTATACTTGGAGTAGTTTTTAGGAGAGCGTCGGGGTTGGGGCAGGGTAGCTGTGATGATATGGCAGCAACCCTTGGTGGTTGCTATCTTTTGAGGCCCGCAGTCAGCACATTGCGGATCCATGACCAACTGCCCTTCTTTAGAGCTTCTTATGGGCGGGTTGTAGTGAGCTCTGATGCTTTTTTTCGATCTCTTGCATGTTGCGGTGAGGTTCTGCGATCTTGGTGCCATGCCTGTGATGAGTTTGAGGGGGCTTGGTGTCTCCTAAGATCGTTGTAGTTTCTGACTTCTCTTCTAGGTTGGTCTCTTCCGTTGTCAGTTGAAGTATGTTTCAGTTGGTCAGTCATGTTTATCGATTTCAGAGTTGATCCATTGTGTCTGTGGTGGGATTTTCTTGGTGATGGTGGGCTTCATCCTCTTCTGGTGGACCTGTATAGTTCTTCATTTCGTGATTTGTATCTGTAGATTTTGCTGTAAGTTTTTCTGTGGTTATCTGCCTGCTTCTCAATCGTGGTTGGAATCTCGTGGAGGGTAAAGCCCAGATGGGCTAATTCAGCGTAGGTGTCTTGGCGGATCTCGCGAAGTGCCAAGTTTTTGATGTGAAGGTAAGCCTTTGCTTGTTTGTTTCTATGGTAAGGTTCGATCACGATGAAGTCGTCAGATTTTAAGGTCTGTAGCATGTCCACTTGGTTTAGTATTTTGAGGACTGTTCTTCTGTTTAAGATCATATCATGGGGCTCTGTTGTTTTTTGTTCTATTTTAATGAGGCAAGTAGCTCTTGTTGTTGGGTCCTTTGATCTTGGTTGGTCCTCTTTCAAGTGGGCTGACAAGGTTTTCCGTTGTTTTGCTTGGTTGGTAGCAGCCGAGATGATCTGAGGATTTGTCGTCCTTTTTTGGGGGAGTTGGTCGCTGCCCGGCTGGTTCGGAATAGCTGTGATGTCGTTTTGGTCTAATTGGGAGTTTGGGGCTGTTGGTTTGGATTTGCCCAATGAAGAGCGGGGTGATTGGCTCAGATCTTGTGACTTGGCTTTGTTTGAGGTTTTGGTTTGGGGTTCCGGGCTGTCAATCGTGTCCCAGTGTTGAGTTAGGTCAACCAAAGAGCTTTGGGCCATGAATTCCTCTGCAGTCTTGGGTGAAGTGGTACAATGTACCTCTACGTTGTTAGTACTTTGTTTTTGATGTGGAGTACCATGTTCCTCTACCCCTGCTTTCATTGGAGTTTTTTTTTAGGACAGCAAAGGGTCAAAGGCGGTCACTGTTTTCGAATGAGTGGCATCTGGTTGAGCGCTTCTAGAAAGTCTTAAGAGTGGTTGATTTTTGGTAATAGAAGCGGATTTGTGTTGACTGTCACTTGGTGCAGTAGGTTTGGAGGCTGTGGTTGACGGACGAAGGTGTTTATGGTTTGGTCTTGTAAACAGAGGAGCCTGTTCTACAGGCGAAGGCTGTGATGTTGTCTGAGTTTCTTTGTCACGGGACCTGGGCTTGTCAGGACTGATAGGCTTGAGAAGTCTTAGTTTTTCTTCCAGAAGAGTCAGATTCGAATCCCAGGAGTCTCTGTGCTCCTTATTTCTTTGATCTAATGCTGTGATATAGCCTTCCACGAAGATCAGATTAGTGTGCATCATCGCTGTTACTGTGACACTGTCTTTCAGAGAGTCGTTGATGGTTTCGTACTGCTTCCCAAAGGTAGCTAAGGCTATTGTTATAGCCGACATGATGGTTGTAAGGTCTGTTTTTTTCCCAGTGAATCCTTGTTGCTTGGTGTGGCTATTTCACGTAGTCTCCTGTTTTGCGGGGGAGATCGACCACGGGGTGTAGTTCGTATGGGTGGCAGTGTGGCAGAAGAGCTCTCCTCTGTTTGGGTAGGTCTATCGTAGTTTTCAGGGTAGACTGGGGAGTGGTCGAAGTCCGGTTGGCACTTCGGCATGGGATCTTGGGTATATGGCTGTCTGGGAGCCACTAAAAATGCTGGTTTGGATTGTACCGATGGGTTGTCTTTTGGCTTGTTCACATTGTTGGGTAGTGGGGGGCGCTCCCTTGCCTCTAGTTCATTTTGTGATGTGGTTTTGTTGGATTCATCCACGTATGTTTTCTTTGCGAAGCCGTCTGGATCTGCTTCGGACTGCTCTTCTTGGGGTGCTTTATCAGAGGAGTTATTGACGGTAGGTGCACAAGGTATGTCTGTAATAGTCGCCTCTTGTTCGCCCCCAGCTAGCAGAGAAGGTGCTGTGGAGTGTTTATTTCAGGTGTGGATTTTCCTAGTAATGATCGAGGAGGTGTCTTTTTCAAAGTTGTGGTCGTGACTTTTCTTGCTTTGCTCACTGGGTGTAGATCTTGGATAGCCTCCAAGATTTCAGCGTCAGAGAGTTCTTGATCCTGATCCAGCTTTTTTTTGCATTGTTTCTTAAAGAAGTCTTTAAGGGAACTGGATAGAAGCGGGTGAGGGATTTTTTTTTTCTGCATCTTTTTTTCTGTGTTGCATCATTTGAGTTTTGCGAGGAGGATTTCTTAACTCCTTTGGTGATTTTTGTAGGGGTCTTTTAGGTCCTTTTTCTGAATGTATTGATCTTTTTGCCTTTGATGTTTTTTTGGTATTGTTATTCAGTTCGTTCACTCATTCTAGGGAGAAGAGTTCTGTGGGTTTGTATTCAAAAGAGTCTGATTCAGTGTGCCTTTTTTTTAGGAGTAGTGCGTGTGCTTTGCTTTTGGAGACATCAAGGGCCTCTTTGAGGGTTGAGCGACTTGCAGTGTCGATTAGTGATAGGAGTTCGAGGGCGTTATGTTTGTCCATTACGCCTGCATTGTGCTTTTTTGGAGGGGATGAAAGGATCAAGCCAGTATTGCTCGGCAGTTCCGGTTTCATTGCGGCATGAATTTGGGCAAGGACCAGCTTGGGTGTTGGTCTCACGTTGGTCGCTCTACTTCCTTGAGGGCACCTAGCTGAGCCACTGCCGAGTCAGTGTGCAGCAGCGGCTGGTGGAAGGGGTTTGCCTCACAAGCGATCTGAAGCGTGCGCGCCACCTCTGGAGGCTTGTCCAGCCAGCACCGCTCCCCAGTGTCATGGAGTTCCCCCCTTCTCACCTGAGACCGATCCTTACTGGACTCCGTGGGCAGTGTCTTCTTGCGGACAGACCTGGACTTGAATAAGGCTGAGTGAGTCTCTTCTGACTCCAGCGTGCGTCTAATATTCCTGGATGCAGCAATCCGGGGATCCGGGAAATGAAGAAGACATGCTGATGGCGCACAAGTCCAGGAAGCAAGAGGAAAAGGGGCAAGGAATGAAAGTAAAAAAGCTAGGAACCTGGAAAGCAATACTGCAAACTACAGAGCACACGTCTGATCGCTACTTGGCAATAGAATTGAGATGCGCAGAGCCGCCGGGGTGCGATCTATTAGTAGAATACGTTACGTCCAATGTATAGACCGCGGAAGGCGTGTAACGCTGGACGGCCATGTTGGGAATGTCAGGGAATGCAAGGCCTGTTGCGATAAGGACCTGGAAGACAAAAAGGGGTGCGTCCTGTGAGTCATGACAGCATGCCTCCTCCGAAAACCGGTTCCCCCAGGTTTCCCTGGGTGTATGAGGTGGTATCTTCTGAGCAGTCGAGGGGTATTCAGATTAGAAAGTGGTTCCCAAGTTCTTTCACTGGGGGGATATCCTTTCCATTCAACCAGGTATTGAATCTGACCCCATTTATACCTGGAGTCGCATATCCTGGACACTTCATATTCCAGTTGATTGTCCACCACCACAGGAGTGGGTCTGCAGAATTTCCGGGAGGATTGAATGTAAGGTTTTAATAAGGAGGTGTGAAAAACTGGGTGAATCTTTTTCCAGGATTCTGGTAACTTGTGCCGGTATGAGACTGGGTTTATAATTTTCTTGATGGAAAACGGACCATAATACCGGGGGGCGCAATTTGTTTGGCTGTAGATGTCGGGGTAGTAATTTAGAGGACAACCAGACTTGATCTCCAACTGAATAAGACGACCTGGGTCTTCTTTTGGAATCCGCATATCTCTTGGTCTGTGTTCTGGCCTTCTCTAAGTGCTCTTTGGTCTCCTTATGTATGTTGACAAGTGTTTCAATCCAGAGTCGACAGTAGGTACCGGTGTGGGTTGTGGAAGAACAGAGGGCAGAACTGATGGATGGAATATTTGGCTGCAATAAAAGGGACTGGTCTTAACTGCTGAATGATCGGAATTGTTATAGGTAAATTCAGCCACGGGTATCAGGAGCGACCAGTCATCCTGAACCTTAGTAACAAAACATCAAAGATATTGTTCCAGAGTCTGATTAGCACGTTCTGTGGCCCCGTTGGTTTGAGGGTGATAACCTGATGAAAGAGAGCGTTGGATTCCTAATATTTGACAGAGGTGTTTCCAGAATTGTGAGACGTATTGAGGTCCTCGCTCGGAAATTATCTTGGAAGGAAGTCCATGAAGGCGGAATATGTGCTCCAGGAAGATTCCAGCCAGTTCAGATGAGGATGGAAGCTTATTGAGGGGTGTGAAATGAGCCATATGAGTGAACAAGTCAATGGTGACCATAATGGTGGTGTACCCTCTGGAAGGCGGTAATTCCACAATGAAGTCTGTAGCGATAAATTCCCATGGCCTTGTTGGCAGTGCGGGTTGTATCAGAAGACCCGCCAGCCTCTTGTTGTCATGTTTATTCTGACTACAGATTGCACAGGCTTGGACGTATAGTTGTACGTCAGTCTTCATTTTAGGCCACCAAAATTGTCTTTGTATGAGGTGGAGGGTGTTGGTGATGCCACGATGTCCGGAGTGAAGGGTATCATGACAGAGGTTTATTATTGTTTGTTGTAATCTTTGTGTAGGAATGAGCAGAGCATTGTCCTTGAACAAATATCCTTCCTTAACTCTCAGGTTCCATTGATTCTTTCTTGAAATATTCTTCCAGAGTTCAGAGGATTGGGTTTGTGCTCGGATTTCTTCCAGGAGGTTGACTGCTTGGGCTACAAAAATCGTGTGGGGAAACATCTTAGGATAGGCCTTATCTTCGGTAGTTTCATAGTTAGGCTGTCGAGATACCTAACTGGTACTGGGCAAAGAAGAAGGCCCAATGAGCCTGACGACTGTTCTAACACTCTAATGACTGTAGAATATGAAGATTTCGGTGGTCTGTGTGGACCTGGACTGGATGTCTTGCTCCCACGAGTAGATGTCGCCACTCAGTGAAGGCTTGGCGGTTGGCTAGAAGTTGTTTTTCCAGGATGGAGTAGTGTGTCTCACTGGGAGTCAGGGTTTGTGAAAGGTAAGCAATGGGGTGTTCTAGTTCATCCTCAAATTCTTGCTTCAACACCGCTCCAATGGTGTAGTTAGAGGCATCCGTTTCCACAAGGAATGGTCGATCAATGTTGGGTTGGGCCAGAATGGGAGCTTGATATAATCTTGTCTTCAAGAGTTGGAATTCCTTATCTTGCGGAATAGACCAGACAAAAGGGGTGTCTTTCTTCAGGAGAGCAACAATCGGTTGAACAATCTCTGAGAAGGTGGGTATAAACTTCCGGTAGATATTGGCAAGCCCCAGGAAGGATTGAACTTGTTTCACGGACGTGGGAGCAGGCCAGGATAATATAGCCTTTACCTTTGAAGGGTCCATGCCAATTCCCTCTCGAGTAAGGATAAATCCTAGGTAATGAACAGAAGCAACGTGAAACAGACATTTCTCGGGTTTGGCCAAGAGTTTATGTTCACAGAGTCGTTGCAGTACTGCGGTTATGTGCTCTTCATGCTTTAGAAGGTCCTTGGAGTAGATCAAAATGTCGTCCAGGTAGATGATGACGAAGAGGAATAGCATGTCAGAGAACACCCTGTCCATAAAACGTTGAAAGACTGCTTGGGCATTAACTAATCCAAAGGGCATGACCAGATATTCAAAGTGAGCAAAGGGTGTTCTGAATGCTGTTTTCCATTCGTCTCCTTCCTGGATACGAATCAAATGATAGTCACCCCGGAGGTCCAGTTTCGTGAAAATCACAGCGCCTCTGACCGCTTCCAGGATATCCGAGATTAAGGGTAAAGGGTACCGGTCCTTGAGGGTGCATTGATTTAATCCACGATAATCGAGGCAGGGTCTGAGTTCCTTAGTGTCCTTCTTAGGAACAAAGAACAATGAAGCTCCGGCTGGAGATTTTGAAGGTCTTATGGTGCCATTCTCAAGGTTGGTATCCAAGTATTCTCTGAGGGCCTTTTTCTCAGGTTTGTAAAGGATGAATATCCTGCCAAAAGGAATCACTGCTGAGGGATCCGTGTCTATGGTGCAGTCTTCAGGACTAATAGGGGGTAAGGCCTGGACTATGGCAGTTGAGAACACATCAACAAATCCCTGGTAGGCCTTAGGAACCTGAACGATATTGGAAACCATGAGAGGTGCTTGATGGTCTATTGGTGGTTCTTTGGAGGGGGTCAAGGAGGGATCCAGGATTAGACAGTGAGACATACAAAACTCTGAGCCGAGGAATAGTGATCCTGCTGTCCAATTGATATACGGATTGTGTTTCTGTAACCAGGGCATGCCCAGTACCATGGGGTAATGAGCTGACTTAATAATGTTGAATCAAATCCGCTCTTGGTGGTGGTTAATTGAAAGCTGGATCTCCTTGGTCTGCAGGCTTATGGGCCCCGAAGTGAGGGGTCTTCCATCGATCGCTTCCACCGGCTGCATTATGCTTCGTGTTTCGTATGGGATGTGGTGACTAAAAACCCAATCTTGATCAATGAATATTCCCATAGCCCCGCAGTCTACCAAGGCCAAAACAGGATAGGTCTTATTCTCGGCGGTTGATAGGAAGGCATGTGGTATCACTAGATTGTTTTGTCCAGGAGAGTTCAAGGATGGAATTGATGTGGAGCAAACATCTCTCTCCCGAAGCCATGCTCCATCTAGGATCGGGAGTTGGCGTTTCCTAAACGCTGAGGAGGGGCCAGAGGGCATTCTCTAACCAAGTGTTTGTCTGAGGCACAATACATGTACAACCCCGTATTAATCATTCTCATCCTTTCTTGCGGGGATATGGGTCCATGGAAGGCTCCTATCTTCATGGGTTCTGGTTCGGTGACTGATCCAGGGTTTGTGTCAGATTTGGAGGTACTCCCAAAGGACACCTTCGGAGGGTTACCCCTAGATTTTTTCTTCTTTGCCTTCCTTTCCTGGATGCGAAAGTCTATTTGCATGGCAAGATCCATAAGAGCCTGGAATGAGTTTGGTCGGGCCACTCTGGCTAACTCATCTTTAATCTCCTCATTTAGTCCTCTCCTGAAAAGGGTAAAACTTGCCTCCGGAGACCAATCCGCTTCCTTGACCAATTGCTTGAAGCGGGTTACATACGTGAGCACATCCTGGTATCCCTGCTGAAAGTCTAAGAGGCGTTCCTGGGCACTAAAGACCTGCTCTGGGTGATCAAACATGGTCTTTAGGGCCCGTATGAAACCATCCTAGTCATCTAGGAGAGCGTCGCCGGAGTTAACTAGGGGTGTAGCCCAGGTTAAAGAATTTCTGGAAAAGTGAGAGATTATGAACCCCACCTTAGCCCTGGGAGTGGAAAAGTAATAGGGCTTAAATGTAAAGTGAACCAAACATGAGTCCAGGAATCCACAAAGTGTTTTTGCCGACCCATCGTATTTGTCAACAATGCCACCCAGTAACACACTTTCTTTTGCGGCTGAATCACAGGATAGAACTAATTGCTTTAGAGCATTGTTTTCAGCCTTTAAATTCAGCACCTTGTGGTTAATTCTTGCATACCTCGCATCAGGTCCTGGAGGGCCGCTTCCATGTCGACTTCGAGTGCGGTCGGTAGGCGTCTCAAACTGTCACAGAGTTTGCCCCTTCTCACCTGAGACCAATCCTTGCTGGACTCCGTGGGCGGTGTCTTCTTGCGGACAGACCTGGACTTGTATAAGGCTGAGCGAGTCTCTTCCGACTCCAGCGCGCGTTTAAAATTCTGGGATGCAGCAATCCGGGGATCTGGGAAACGAAGAAGACGTGCTGATGGTGCACGAGTCCAGGAAGCAAGAGGAAAAGGGAAAGGGGCAAGGAATGGAAGTAGAAAAGCTAGAAACCAGGAAAGCAATACTGCGAACTACAGAGCACACGTCTCATCGCTACTTGGCAATAGCATTGAGATGCGCGGAGCCGCGGGGGTGCGGTCTATTAGTAGAATACGTTACGTCCAACGTATAGACCGTGGAAGGCGTGTCATGCTGGATGGCCATGTTGGGGAATGCAAGGCCGGTTGCGATAAGGACCAGGAAGACCAAAAGGGGCGCGTCCTGTGAGTCATGAAACCCAGCTGTCTCCTGGTCACCCGCGCCTATCCGCGGCTGCATACTCTCCTCCGCGAGAGTTACCATATCGCCACCCAGCACTGCTGGCACAGGAGCCGACGATGGCCGTCCTCCGACAGCCGCAGCCTGGGCACTGTTCGCCACTTCAATATTCTGGTGGGGAGGCTGAGCAGGCTGAGCACAAGGCGTGCCACACGGGGAGGAGGACAGAATTGAAGATGTTGAAGCACCACCCGGCAAGGACTGCACAGGGGAGAGAGATACGACTCCCGATCGATGACCCGTGGCAGAGGTAAGACAGGCAGTGTGGGCGGCATAATTGTCTGGGGCGTGGCAAGACTGTTTGTTGGGGTCGTGGAGGGTAGGTTGTTAGAGGAGATTAGAGGTGCAGACATGTTGAAATCTGCAAAGTTAGATTGCGGATTGACAAATGCAGTCTCTGTGAGTGGGTTCATTGGAGAGGTAAAAGGTGACTGCTGATTGGTGTCAAAAGGGTTTTCAAAATCGAACAGTGTTTTAGCGGTTTTGATTGCAGAGGTGTTGGTATTGATATTTATTCTTACCTCCTTGACTCTTTTCGGATGAAGTTTCTGTAGGTTCAAGATACTTTATGATTACTCCTTAGTCTCTGCGCCTCTGGGGCTGGCTCTGGTGGAGTTTTGGGGTAGCGAGGCGAAACGGTTATGGCAGGCTCCATCCGGGTCCTGCCGGGGACTGCCGTAGACTTCTCAACCTCAGCTCAAACTCTGCTCACCGCTCCGCTGTATGTGCTGGTATATGTGGGTCCTCCCACAAGGAAACACTGTAGAAAGACAGCAGTCTGCACTCAACCTGTGAAAGCAGTGGAGGTGTGTTCATCCGGCTCACCTGATGCTGCCTAGAAACGAGCCATCTTGAACCTAGGCACAGAAATCTCAAACCATAAGAGTGCCCTGAAAAAACGTATAGTATATAATCATGTTTATTTTGCTGATGATAGCTCAGTTCGTTGTACACCTGCTTAAAAACCTGGAGTTCACAAGTTTGGAACTTGCCAGTGTCAACTCAGCCCCTCATTGCTTTGGAGGTGGTAACAGATCCCAGAAACAATACATATTGTGATTTTTAGCGTCATAAACATATAAATGTATCTTTTGTTCTCTCAATATTTTTTACCATCTCAGGGTGACCCCGTACACGGTGGAGCAGCCTGACCTCTGAAACATAGATTTCGCCATTACTCACCTACATCAGGTAATGGACCCGATTCCCTCAATTTTGTTATAGGATAACTTTACTTGCCTTTGTACTGATTTGTTTCTTATTTTATATCTTTTGACCTGCCTTCTGATCCGGCTCATTACATTGTCGGGTATGTGTTTACCTTCATATTTTTTCAACTATTTGGATGATGATTGTTCATACTGATATTTATATACTTACGTTGTTTCTAATGTGGGAATAATTCTATATTGGATATTAATCTTGGGATGGTTGGCACAATTGCATGTGAATGTTATGTGTTTATTGTTTTAGACTTGCCCTGATGAAGGAATTTGTTATATTCCGAAATGCATTGGCACAAAAATAAGTCTTCAGATAGAGTGATTTATGGCAATCTCTTCCTCACGAAGAACAATTTTGGTGGCTACTAGTCACTTCTTTCTATAAAATAATTTTCAACATTGAAAAATCACTATATATTTGACTTTTGTATTTTTTCAAGAATTGGATCGAAGGAACTATACATAGTGAAATTACAACTAATATAAAACCCAGTATGGGATTCCAGAGAGCGGCTGTATGATTGGGTTTTCACCTAATCTTTGTTTCTTGCTGTATTTTTTGGGTTTGGGTGTCTCCAGGCCTTTTTCAGCCAGCTCCTGCATAGAGGATCTAACTTCCTAACAAAGACTTATCACACTAGAAACTTTTGATAACGCCAGAAGGATTCGATACTCCTGTGGTGCCCACTCAAATTTGCTTCCTGTTCTGTGCCAAAGAAACAGATCTGGTTTGACATGTATAGCACACCTATATCATTATATTTAGGACCTGATTATGAGTTTAATACCACCAAACACATTTAGCGTTGCTGCATGCAGTAAGTCATGTGGACACTCTAATTAGTCCCCATGTTTGAGTCCATAGGACCCCTTTGGGGTCCTGCTGTATTAGAGCATGGATAATACTGTTTGCTTTTATGTGGAGAGCATTTCCTCTACACAAATGCAGTCCGAACAAAATGTTGAGATTTAAAACTCGTGGTAACACATCTTAAATACCGGATGATTTACCACGTGGGCCTGCCTTTCAATCCGGCCATTGGTCTATTCAGGTTTTTGATTTCTATTTCTCTGTCTTGCACCGCACGTCCTATCAGTTCTATGAATTCCTTTCCTATGCACTCCTTCAAAACATGTTTTCTGAAACAAACCATGGCTAAGGTATTGCAAAATAGTATCTTTTCAATTTCTTTGATTTTCCGCAAGCAAAACATTCTTTAAAATTGAGTCCTCTGAAAGTTGTATTGTCCAAGTTTGAAGTGCTAATGGGAACACTGAGTCCTCCATCTCCGTTGTCCCTCCACCAAACCTCAAACCCTAAACGAACAGAGCAACTTTGAAGTTCGAAGTGCAAGTCCAAGCTGCACCGGAAGGGCGGTGAGTTATTGGCGAGGGGTTCCAACTTCCAAACGCTGTGCGTTGTTTTTCCTCCCAGCGTTCAAGAGGCTATTACATTATTGATCTGAGCGAAAGGCGGGCGATCCAGAGTGCAAGAGTCTTTGGAGAGGATCCTTCGCGGGTGAACGTTTTGATTATCACAGCCGCCTTCCTTGCAGGAGGCCCACGTGTCATATGTTTCTCATAACTGGAAGGGTTTTCCTCAGATCAATCCAGAATCCGAGGACAACATGTATTTCTTTAACTGTGCGTGCGCAGAAAATAAAGCACAAGTGGATGTAATATTTCGCTTTTATTACTGCACTGCACTGTAGGCGTTCTTCCAGGGGCAGGTCAAACACAAGCTGGTCCTTATCCTGCAATTAGACTAATTAGCAAAAGGAAACCAGGCAATGTCGTCATATATGAATTACATTTTCAAATGAAGAGACTACCTGGCTAATACATACACGCATGTTATGCTGTTCCCAATCTAATGTTGCAGCACCGACTCCTACCTCCCAAAGACAAACGAGTTCATTAGAAGTGTATAATATCATAACAAAAAGGGGGCGGATGGGCAGTCTCGTAAAACGAACCAAAACAGCCATTCTGCCATCATTTAGATGAAAGGGCACTGTCAATTCATGGATACCTTTTTCCTTGTAGATCAGAGCGCAATTAGACATTCAAACACGAACTGTCAAAGCAAACAGCTTTCTCTCGTGTTGGGATAGGCCTCTTCCAGGCACTGCCATGATGGTGCTACTGGGCCAAGAAATGAAAGCTATTAAATGGAGCACCTGGGCATATTAAGGATGTGCGTGTCAAATAACTATCTAGTGCCGATACAAGAGCCAAATATATTGCCTTTTCCACTGCTTGTTTTTAACAAAACTTCAGTGCAAGGAACAGATGCAATGACACACGTATTCCTTAACAATCAATTGGCTGAAGGAAAACTTGCCTAATACTTTTATTTACAACATGAGTTGGTTTACATCTGCTCCCTGCAAGGAAATGACATGGATTGCCCCTTTTAATGCACTGAGATAGATCAAACAGATCTCAGGGGTGAGAGTTTTGGATAGAGGGGAGTAGGCAGTGGGTCTGAATTGCCATTAGAAATAGCGTAGCCAGGGGCGGTCAATGGTCGTGTAAATATCTTTTTTACTAACAGCCACAGTGTGTGAGTCCCTCCTCAGATCCCACTGTTTTCTATCTTCAGTTCCCATGTCAACAGTTTCGGCTTATATGCTGCTCTTACAGTGCCATCTAATGGCCAAAACCCAACAATACTTCCGGTAATTCAAAGGGGCTAAGGAGCCCCTGAAAGCAGATTGTGAGTGAATAAAGCCTTTTAATAACAGCAAAACACCAATAAAGTGGGCAGTGTTCATCGAGCCTTAGTTTGAGCGAGGTTGTCTGGATGCCTGGCCAGGTGTGCTAACTGTGTATAGTCTGGGAACAGGAGAGGGGACTGTGTCTAGCACCAGGGAAGTTAGGAGAAATTCGAGTCTGGGAAAGAGAATCGGGACTAGACAAGGCCAGCTACAGTATTACAACCCCCAGAATGCGTATGGGTAGATTAGCTGGCAGTACAATGGCCCGGTGCACCTGTATTCCATTGCAGACAATAACAATAATAGGCTGTTATTTGCTATGATACACATGCAGATGGAGTGTGACCAGTTCAAGAACTGCATCAGAGAAGAGACAGCAAACACCACTTCAGAAAGCACGATAAGGCAAGCCCATGTTTATGATAGGCCAATGCAAGGATATTTGGGATGCAGCACATGTTGGATTTTCATTGTTTTATTTGAAAACCAGAAGTACATAGCTTGCTTTAATGAAGGAATTATGAAGAAAGATGAGTGATTGTTGATCTTTGTAAGGTGAATGTATTGGATCTATTGTTTTAATATTATAAGATTGTGGTTTGATATAATGAGTGAAATTGATGGAAAACCAAATTAGCTAATTTACAACTTCGACAACTACTAGCATCAGATAGGAAGCAGGAATTCACTGTGTAATTTTCTCTAACAGCAAAAAAGAGCAAGTGGGCCAGCCTTGAAGGAGATGTTAAAACGAAAGGAAGACTCAGCCCTGCTGAGCACTGAGTTACATGTTTTAGTTTTGGCTAAATGGTGGCAAAGATAAAGTTTACAATGTATACATTCTGTCCTTCCGGCTGTGCATACATCCAAGCTTGATGTATTCATCCTATCTTACCGTTTGTTTCATGCATGATGGCGATTTAGCACCACATTGCAGCTGAAAGAATGCTATAGAGAACAGAGATAAGAAAGGGAAGAGAAAGGGTGTTTGGATGGAAAATATTTGGCATGTACTGACTGTGATATTAATTCTATGTTTGTCTCCTTCGACCCACCATTCCTTCTTCTAGTCTTTCATCATAGGCCTTTTGCCTCATCAAAGTTTCTCTCCTTCTTCATAGTCACTCATAATTCTTCTCCTTGTTCTGGTCCTTCACCTTCTTATTCCTTCATTAAGGTACTTTTCATTCAGCAAAGTCCTTTATCCTAATCTTTCATGTTTCTCACCTCCTTGTCCTTCTGTGTCATCCCTGTACTTTGTCACAGTCCTTCTCCTTCATCATAGTCCTTCTCCTTCATCTTAGTCCCTTCCCTTCATCATAGTCCCTTTCCTTCATCATTGTCTTCTCCCTTTTTATATCTATTTATTGTATTTGGATTTTTGTACAGAAAGTACTGATGAAGGGTGTGATGCATATGCCCTAGTCCTCGTAGTCATTCCAGTACTTCACCGTTGTCATAGTCCTCCATCGTAGACCTTGTCCTTTGTCATATTCATTGTGCTCAGTCCTTCATCATAGTCCTCCTCCTTTGCCAACATCCCTCAATTTTCATGGTCCCATTGTTCTCTTAGCCCAGTGTGAAGTGAAAACAGCCTGACCAGAGAGGACGAGTTATGTAGCCAGATCGAATTGGAGGCTCTCCTCTGCGTCCATTTTTATACTATTGTTTTGTTAATAGAAGAGCAAACCCAGAATGCACAGTATTTAAAATAATGTAATTGTACCACTCGTTCATCACACTCACTCAACATTGTGGTCTATTTCATTCACTGCAGTCTTTCTTCACCCTGGGATGCTCATTCAACACAGTCTTTCTCCTACATTATAATACTTTTTTGCCATAGTCCATCTACTACCTCATAGTGCTCATCATTGTGCTTCTCTTTTTTGAGTACTACTTCATCAGTGCTTTTCATTCATCACAGTCCTTCTCTTCATCATAGTTCTACTCCTTCATCACTCTCCATCTTCATCACAGTCCTTCTACTTCATTGCAGATCTTGGACCTAGTCCTTCTCTTTCATTGCAGTCTTTTTCCTTTGTTGAAGTTGCTCTCTTCCTTCACAGTAGATCATTACAGTCCACCACTTTATTATCATAGCCATCACAGTCCTGCTCTTTTGCCACTGTCGTTCTCCTTTGTCACAGTGATTGTCCTTCATCACAGTCCGTCTCCTTCATTATAGTAATGTCACAGTCCTTGTCATTTTTTGCAGTCATTGTCCTTTGTCACAGTCTTCCATCACAGTCCTGTTCCTTTGTCACAGTGGGTTCCCTTCATCAAAGTCTTTCACCTTTATCATATTCATTGTAATGTCCACTCTTTGTCGTTCTCATCCAACTCCATCACCACAGTCATTCTCCTTCATTTGTCCCAGTCCTTTGTCAGTCCTTCTTCTTCGTCTCTCTCCTTCAACACAGTCATTCTCCTTCATCAAAGTTCTTTGCCAGAGTCCTCCTTGTCACAGTATTATATATATTACCACAGTCCTCCATCACAGTCCTTCTCAGTCAGACCTCCTCCTTCTTTCCAATCCTTCTCCTTTATCCTAGTCCTCATATTCATTATAGTACTTCAACTTGTTCATTGTCTGTCTTCTTTTGCCACAGTTCTTCATCACAACCCATATCGTTCATAATAGTCCTCCTTCATCACAGTCCTTATCTTTGATGACAGTTTCTGTCCCATCACAATCCTTTTTATTCCTCACAATCAGTATCCTTTATTAGAGCCATTATCCTTTGTAACAGTACTTTGTTCTAATAAGACTATACTGGGCACAGTCTCAAACAATTACAATGGGCCTCATTACAACCTTGGCGGAGGACCATGGTGCTGTTAGCACCATGGTCCATGCCGCTAAGGTTGCAATTCCGCCATGGTGGATGGCGGAATTACCGCCCCATTCCAAGGTAAGTGGGGCGGTAATTCCCCATTCGCCAATGGCCCCTTCCCCATTCCCATTTTTGCCCCATAGAGCATAATGGGAATGGGGAAAGGCGATAATTACGGCACCGTAAATTACGGTGCCGTAATTATCGCCAAGGTCCCTTTGGGGCATGGCTTTTAACGCCTGCAAACAGCAGGCGTTAAACAGCCATCCCGCAAAGGGAACCTTGTAATCAGGCGTTAAGGGTCGGCGCCGTTTACGGCGACGTAAACCCCTTAACGCCTGAGTCGGAATGAAGCCCAATCTCCCTCTTTCTGGCCCATATCACTCATCTAACTTTTCTTAGACATTCATGCTTTCTTGTTATCTCTTTCTCTGTCTTTTCTGTCCTCTCAAAGGGGAGTGTGGTGCCCGATGGGATTGAAATGATGCAAGAGAAGGCAAAGAAGGAATTAAAGATTGCATGGTGAGTTTATAAAGAGATGGACACTGAAACGACGAAATGTGATGTATAAGAATTTGCTTATGCTGAAACAACGCCCATCCTGGATTGAATATGGATCGGTTAGTGGTATTGGTACATTTTGAAAGAGGGGGACTTAGTTGGTCGCAGGTTTTGAGGAATGTATGGAACTTACGCTCTGTGATTAATGTGAAACTTCCTTGCAAGAAATTAGTAGAACACTGCTTTAGGTGTTCCAGATATAGGTTTTAAGGCATGAATGTTGCTGAAATACTTCCAAACGTGAAATGGGCATTTGGCCCTCATGGTATCTGATCCACCTCATGTTTATATGAATGTTTAAACCATCTGTGCATGGATGTGGCTGATGAACTGACAGGTCCTGGGCTTTGGTAAAGTACACTATTCTCGTTGTGCTACAAATGATAGTTTTCAAGCACTACATGCCTTGCCTGAATGCACATGATCTTACATATTATTTGGTTTCGGAGTGGTACAGTCCTACTTTCTGTCCCATTAGTAAACAGATTGTTAGATTCTACACTGTTCTGTTGGACATTGTTTGTAGCTCTGGGTTCTGGGAACTTCAATGCATTTGACCATTATTGCTGATGCCATGCTGGATGGCACATAGATCCAAAGGTTTTATGGGAGGCCACCATCAGGGCGGGCAAGGAAGATGGCAGCTGGAACCTTCAGCTTTTTTTCTGGATGAATGAGCGGGCACAGCTGATATTGGATATGGTAGTTATTCTTCTAGTTGTCATATTATTTTTAGCGATTGTGCGTGGGGTGCAGCCCACTGTCAAGTGCCACCGTGCCAGGCACTATAGGTTTATGCAGAAAGAAGTGACCAAGGCTTGTTAGCCATCAGTGTAGGCTGCACACCCTAATGCCCACAAGGGATTTGGTTTTTTTTTTCGAAAAAAGTAAAAATTAATTTGATACTCAAAGTCCTTCAGGTAAAAAGATGTGCTCATTCAATAGTCAGTAAGTCGAAACATTGTTTAATTCAATAAGGTGTACCATAAATAGTTACAAGGTGGTGGCATAAACAAGACTAAGCCTATGCATTTCAGTCCTTGGGTCCTTCGTCAGGGCCTTGTACCCTCGCTTGTCACAAATAATCCTTGCTTTGTACAAACAGAGAAATTCATCAATACAGTCATCATGTCAAAATTAGCCATAGCATTACATCTACATCATGCCATTACCACATAGAGCAACACATGGCTGTTGTTCACAATTACATTTTCATAATACATTTACAGGGCGCCCACCAAGTAGCACAAGACACACATTAACATGGAACATATATGAACAAGAGATAACAAACAGAAAAAACAGTGAGCATTGCGCTATTCATCAACATACATGGTTGCTTGCATTGTTTGTGTTAAACAAAGGTCGTGTACAACAATAATGAAATCACAGCTTTCCCGTCGTGTATATCCTTAAACATCATTCAAATTGTCAAATGAATTAGTACTATTCAAAAGTCATGCTCTAATGTGATGGGTCTACCGACACCCGGAACTCATAATTTTGCTTTAGTACATGTCGGCAATGTGACGCGGTCACCCGTGCGTGCCCAAGAGTATGTTTTTGATGAAAACAATGCTGCCATGCTTACAGTAAAAAGCGTGATCGCTATTAAACCAGTGTAGAATTAATATGCAATCTCTTGCAAGCCCCTTTAAGCACTTTCATATATCGCGGGTGAATATCAAACCCGGTGTACCCCGGTGCAAATAAGGACTGACCTGTACTAAGGAGGAGCAGCTATACGGTGTGCGGTGCTCTATGCAACGCGATCGGCGAAATGACATGAGTTTGAGCTTCGATGTATATTAAAATAAATAACGAAACGCTAATTTAGCTGTGGCGCTCATCACTTACCGTTATATTTCATCTGAGTGGTTTGTGGGCATGGTAGGAGCAGCGGAAACCAAAGCTGTTGTGCCCGTCTCTAATTTAATGACTGTGTTGTCATGGAGATGGCTACAGCAACTTGCCTGACAAGATGACCTTAGCGCTAGACACCTTTGCCCTCTGGTGTTCCATGAGGCTATACTTGGAGTAGTTTTTAGGAGAGCGTCGGGGTTGGGGCAGGGTAGCTGTGATGATATGGCAGCAACCCTTGGTGGTTGCTATCTTTTGAGGCCCGCAGTCAGCACATTGCGGATCCATGACCAACTGCCCTTCTTTAGAGCTTCTTATGGGCGGGTTGTAGTGAGCTCTGATGCTTTTTTTCGATCTCTTGCATGTTGCGGTGAGGTTCTGCGATCTTGGTGCCATGCCTGTGATGAGTTTGAGGGGGCTTGGTGTCTCCTAAGATCGTTGTAGTTTCTGACTTCTCTTCTAGGTTGGTCTCTTCCGTTGTCAGTTGAAGTATGTTTCAGTTGGTCAGTCATGTTTATCGATTTCAGAGTTGATCCATTGTGTCTGTGGTGGGATTTTCTTGGTGATGGTGGGCTTCATCCTCTTCTGGTGGACCTGTATAGTTCTTCATTTCGTGATTTGTATCTGTAGATTTTGCTGTAAGTTTTTCTGTGGTTATCTGCCTGCTTCTCAATCGTGGTTGGAATCTCGTGGAGGGTAAAGCCCAGATGGGCTAATTCAGCGTAGGTGTCTTGGCGGATCTCGCGAAGTGCCAAGTTTTTGATGTGAAGGTAAGCCTTTGCTTGTTTGTTTCTATGGTAAGGTTCGATCACGATGAAGTCGTCAGATTTTAAGGTCTGTAGCATGTCCACTTGGTTTAGTATTTTGAGGACTGTTCTTCTGTTTAAGATCATATCATGGGGCTCTGTTGTTTTTTGTTCTATTTTAATGAGGCAAGTAGCTCTTGTTGTTGGGTCCTTTGATCTTGGTTGGTCCTCTTTCAAGTGGGCTGACAAGGTTTTCCGTTGTTTTGCTTGGTTGGTAGCAGCCGAGATGATCTGAGGATTTGTCGTCCTTTTTTGGGGGAGTTGGTCGCTGCCCGGCTGGTTCGGAATAGCTGTGATGTCGTTTTGGTCTAATTGGGAGTTTGGGGCTGTTGGTTTGGATTTGCCCAATGAAGAGCGGGGTGATTGGCTCAGATCTTGTGACTTGGCTTTGTTTGAGGTTTTGGTTTGGGGTTCCGGGCTGTCAATTGTGTCCCAGTGTTGAGTTAGGTCAACCAAAGAGCTTTGGGCCATGAATTCCTCTGCAGTCTTGGGTGAAGTGGTACAATGTACCTCTACGTTGTTAGTACTTTGTTTTTGATGTGGAGTACCATGTTCCTCTACCCCTGCTTTCATTGGAGTTTTTTTTTAGGACAGCAAAGGGTCAAAGGCGGTCACTGTTTTCGAATGAGTGGCATCTGGTTGAGCGCTTCTAGAAAGTCTTAAGAGTGGTTGATTTTTGGTAATAGAAGCGGATTTGTGTTGACTGTCACTTGGTGCAGTAGGTTTGGAGGCTGTGGTTGACGGACGAAGGTGTTTATGGTTTGGTCTTGTAAACAGAGGAGCCTGTTCTACAGGCGAAGGCTGTGATGTTGTCTGAGTTTCTTTGTCACGGGACCTGGGCTTGTCAGGACTGATAGGCTTGAGAAGTCTTAGTTTTTCTTCCAGAAGAGTCAGATTCGAATCCCAGGAGTCTCTGTGCTCCTTATTTCTTTGATCTAATGCTGTGATATAGCCTTCCACGAAGATCAGATTAGTGTGCATCATCGCTGTTACTGTGACACTGTCTTTCAGAGAGTCGTTGATGGTTTCGTACTGCTTCCCAAAGGTAGCTAAGGCTATTGTTATAGCCGACATGATGGTTGTAAGGTCTGTTTTTTTCCCAGTGAATCCTTGTTGCTTGGTGTGGCTATTTCACGTAGTCTCCTGTTTTGCGGGGGAGATCGACCACGGGGTGTAGTTCGTATGGGTGGCAGTGTGGCAGAAGAGCTCTCCTCTGTTTGGGTAGGTCTATCGTAGTTTTCAGGGTAGACTGGGGAGTGGTCGAAGTCCGGTTGGCACTTCGGCATGGGATCTTGGGTATATGGCTGTCTGGGAGCCACTAAAAATGCTGGTTTGGATTGTACCGATGGGTTGTCTTTTGGCTTGTTCACATTGTTGGGTAGTGGGGGGCGCTCCCTTGCCTCTAGTTCATTTTGTGATGTGGTTTTGTTGGATTCATCCACGTATGTTTTCTTTGCGAAGCCGTCTGGATCTGCTTCGGACTGCTCTTCTTGGGGTGCTTTATCAGAGGAGTTATTGACGGTAGGTGCACAAGGTATGTCTGTAATAGTCGCCTCTTGTTCGCCCCCAGCTAGCAGAGAAGGTGCTGTGGAGTGTTTATTTCAGGTGTGGATTTTCCTAGTAATGATCGAGGAGGTGTCTTTTTCAAAGTTGTGGTCGTGACTTTTCTTGCTTTGCTCACTGGGTGTAGATCTTGGATAGCCTCCAAGATTTCAGCGTCAGAGAGTTCTTGATCCTGATCCAGCTTTTTTTTGCATTGTTTCTTAAAGAAGTCTTTAAGGGAACTGGATAGAAGCGGGTGAGGGATTTTTTTTTTCTGCATCTTTTTTTCTGTGTTGCATCATTTGAGTTTTGCGAGGAGGATTTCTTAACTCCTTTGGTGATTTTTGTAGGGGTCTTTTAGGTCCTTTTTCTGAATGTATTGATCTTTTTGCCTTTGATGTTTTTTTGGTATTGTTATTCAGTTCGTTCACTCATTCTAGGGAGAAGAGTTCTGTGGGTTTGTATTCAAAAGAGTCTGATTCAGTGTGCCTTTTTTTTAGGAGTAGTGCGTGTGCTTTGCTTTTGGAGACATCAAGGGCCTCTTTGAGGGTTGAGCGACTTGCAGTGTCGATTAGTGATAGGAGTTCGAGGGCGTTATGTTTGTCCATTACGCCTGCATTGTGCTTTTTTGGAGGGGATGAAAGGATCAAGCCAGTATTGCTCGGCAGTTCCGGTTTCATTGCGGCATGAATTTGGGCAAGGACCAGCTTGGGTGTTGGTCTCACGTTGGTCGCTCTACTTCCTTGAGGGCACCTAGCTGAGCCACTGCCGAGTCAGTGTGCAGCAGCGGCTGGTGGAAGGGGTTTGCCTCACAAGCGATCTGAAGCGTGCGCGCCACCTCTGGAGGCTTGTCCAGCCAGCACCGCTCCCCAGTGTCATGGAGTTCCCCCCTTCTCACCTGAGACCGATCCTTACTGGACTCCGTGGGCAGTGTCTTCTTGCGGACAGACCTGGACTTGAATAAGGCTGAGTGAGTCTCTTCTGACTCCAGCGTGCGTCTAATATTCCTGGATGCAGCAATCCGGGGATCCGGGAAATGAAGAAGACATGCTGATGGCGCACAAGTCCAGGAAGCAAGAGGAAAAGGGGCAAGGAATGAAAGTAAAAAAGCTAGGAACCTGGAAAGCAATACTGCAAACTACAGAGCACACGTCTGATCGCTACTTGGCAATAGAATTGAGATGCACAGAGCCGCCGGGGTGCGATCTATTAGTAGAATACGTTACGTCCAATGTATAGACCGCGGAAGGCGTGTAACGCTGGACGGCCATGTTGGGAATGTCAGGGAATGCAAGGCCTGTTGCGATAAGGACCTGGAAGACAAAAAGGGGTGCGTCCTGTGAGTCATGACAGCATGCCTCCTCCGAAAACCTGTTCCCCCAGGTTTCCCTGGGTGTATGAGGTGGTATCTTCTGAGCAGTCGAGGGGTATTCAGATTAGAAAGTGGTTCCCAAGTTCTTTCACTGGGGGGATATCCTTTCCATTCAACCAGGTATTGAATCTGACCCCATTTATACCTGGAGTCGCATATCCTGGACACTTCATATTCCAGTTGATTGTCCACCACCACAGGAGTGGGTCTGCAGGATTTCCGGGAGGATTGAATGTAAGGTTTTAATAAGGAGGTGTGAAAAACTGGGTGAATCTTTTTCCAGGATTCTGGTAACTTGTGCCGGTATGAGACTGGGTTTATAATTTTCTTGATGGAAAACGGACCATAATACCGGGGGGCGCAATTTGTTTGGCTGTAGATGTCGGGGTAGTAATTTAGAGGACAACCAGACTTGATCTCCAACTGAATAAGACGACCTGGGTCTTCTTTTGGAATCCGCATATCTCTTGGTCTGTGTTCTGGCCTTCTCTAAGTGCTCTTTGGTCTCCTTATGTATGTTGACAAGTGTTTCAATCCAGAGTCGACAGTAGGTACCGGTGTGGGTTGTGGAAGAACAGAGGGCAGAACTGATGGATGGAATATTTGGCTGCAATAAAAGGGACTGGTCTTAACTGCTGAATGATCGGAATTGTTATAGGTAAATTCAGCCACGGGTATCAGGAGCGACCAGTCATCCTGAACCTTAGTAACAAAACATCAAAGATATTGTTCCAGAGTCTGATTAGCACGTTCTGTGGCCCCGTTGGTTTGAGGGTGATAACCTGATGAAAGAGAGCGTTGGATTCCTAATATTTGACAGAGGTGTTTCCAGAATTGTGAGACGTATTGAGGTCCTCGCTCGGAAATTATCTTGGAAGGAAGTCCATGAAGGCGGAATATGTGCTCCAGGAAGATTCCAGCCAGTTCAGATGAGGATGGAAGCTTATTGAGGGGTGTGAAATGAGCCATATGAGTGAACAAGTCAATGGTGACCATAATGGTGGTGTACCCTCTGGAAGGCGGTAATTCCACAATGAAGTCTGTAGCGATAAATTCCCATGGCCTTGTTGGCAGTGCGGGTTGTATCAGAAGACCCGCCAGCCTCTTGTTGTCATGTTTATTCTGACTACAGATTGCACAGGCTTGGACGTATAGTTGTACGTCAGTCTTCATTTTAGGCCACCAAAATTGTCTTTGTATGAGGTGGAGGGTGTTGGTGATGCCACGATGTCCGGAGTGAAGGGTATCATGACAGAGGTTTATTATTGTTTGTTGTAATCTTTGTGTAGGAATGAGCAGAGCATTGTCCTTGAACAAATATCCTTCCTTAACTCTCAGGTTCCATTGATTCTTTCTTGAAATATTCTTCCAGAGTTCAGAGGATTGGGTTTGTGCTCGGATTTCTTCCAGGAGGTTGACTGCTTGGGCTACAAAAATCGTGTGGGGAAACATCTTAGGATAGGCCTTATCTTCGGTAGTTTCATAGTTAGGCTGTCGAGATACCTAACTGGTACTGGGCAAAGAAGAAGGCCCAATGAGCCTGACGACTGTTCTAACACTCTAATGACTGTAGAATATGAAGATTTCGGTGGTCTGTGTGGACCTGGACTGGATGTCTTGCTCCCACGAGTAGATGTCGCCACTCAGTGAAGGCTTGGCGGTTGGCTAAAAGTTGTTTTTCCAGGATGGAGTAGTGTGTCTCACTGGGAGTCAGGGTTTGTGAAAGGTAAGCAATGGGGTGTTCTAGTTCATCCTCAAATTCTTGCTTCAACACCGCTCCAATGGTGTAGTTAGAGGCATCCGTTTCCACAAGGAATGGTCGATCAATGTTGGGTTGGGCCAGAATGGGAGCTTGATATAATCTTGTCTTCAAGAGTTGGAATTCCTTATCTTGCGGAATAGACCAGACAAAAGGGGTGTCTTTCTTCAGGAGAGCAACAATCGGTTGAACAATCTCTGAGAAGGTGGGTATAAACTTCCGGTAGATATTGGCAAGCCCCAGGAAGGATTGAACTTGTTTCACGGACGTGGGAGCAGGCCAGGATAATATAGCCTTTACCTTTGAAGGGTCCATGCCAATTCCCTCTCGAGTAAGGATAAATCCTAGGTAATGAACAGAAGCAACGTGAAACAGACATTTCTCGGGTTTGGCCAAGAGTTTATGTTCACAGAGTCGTTGCAGTACTGCGGTTATGTGCTCTTCATGCTTTAGAAGGTCCTTGGAGTAGATCAAAATGTCGTCCAGGTAGATGATGACGAAGAGGAATAGCATGTCAGAGAACACCCTGTCCATAAAACGTTGAAAGACTGCTTGGGCATTAACTAATCCAAAGGGCATGACCAGATATTCAAAGTGAGCAAAGGGTGTTCTGAATGCTGTTTTCCATTCGTCTCCTTCCTGGATACGAATCAAATGATAGTCACCCCGGAGGTCCAGTTTCGTGAAAATCACAGCGCCTCTGACCGCTTCCAGGATATCCGAGATTAAGGGTAAAGGGTACCGGTCCTTGAGGGTGCATTGATTTAATCCACGATAATCGAGGCAGGGTCTGAGTTCCTTAGTGTCCTTCTTAGGAACAAAGAACAATGAAGCTCCGGCTGGAGATTTTGAAGGTCTTATGGTGCCATTCTCAAGGTTGGTATCCAAGTATTCTCTGAGGGCCTTTTTCTCAGGTTTGTAAAGGATGAATATCCTGCCAAAAGGAATCACTGCTGAGGGATCCGTGTCTATGGTGCAGTCTTCAGGACTAATAGGGGGTAAGGCCTGGACTATGGCAGTTGAGAACACATCAACAAATCCCTGGTAGGCCTTAGGAACCTGAACGATATTGGAAACCATGAGAGGTGCTTGATGGTCTATTGGTGGTTCTTTGGAGGGGGTCAAGGAGGGATCCAGGATTAGACAGTGAGACATACAAAACTCTGAGCCGAGGAATAGTGATCCTGCTGTCCAATTGATATACGGATTGTGTTTCTGTAACCAGGGCATGCCCAGTACCATGGGGTAATGAGCTGACTTAATAATGTTGAATCAAATCCGCTCTTGGTGGTGGTTAATTGAAAGCTGGATCTCCTTGGTCTGCAGGCTTATGGGCCCCGAAGTGAGGGGTCTTCCATCGATCGCTTCCACCGGCTGCATTATGCTTCGTGTTTCGTATGGGATGTGGTGACTAAAAACCCAATCTTGATCAATGAATATTCCCATAGCCCCGCAGTCTACCAAGGCCAAAACAGGATAGGTCTTATTCTCGGCGGTTGATAGGAAGGCATGTGGTATCACTAGATTGTTTTGTCCAGGAGAGTTCAAGGATGGAATTGATGTGGAGCAAACATCTCTCTCCCGAAGCCATGCTCCATCTAGGATCGGGAGTTGGCGTTTCCTAAACGCTGAGGAGGGGCCAGAGGGCATTCTCTAACCAAGTGTTTGTCTGAGGCACAATACATGTACAACCCCGTATTAATCATTCTCATCCTTTCTTGCGGGGATATGGGTCCATGGAAGGCTCCTATCTTCATGGGTTCTGGTTCGGTGACTGATCCAGGGTTTGTGTCAGATTTGGAGGTACTCCCAAAGGACACCTTCGGAGGGTTACCCCTAGATTTTTTCTTCTTTGCCTTCCTTTCCTGGATGCGAAAGTCTATTTGCATGGCAAGATCCATAAGAGCCTGGAATGAGTTTGGTCGGGCCACTCTGGCTAACTCATCTTTAATCTCCTCATTTAGTCCTCTCCTGAAAAGGGTAAAACTTGCCTCCGGAGACCAATCCGCTTCCTTGACCAATTGCTTGAAGCGGGTTACATACGTGAGCACATCCTGGTATCCCTGCTGAAAGTCTAAGAGGCGTTCCTGGGCACTAAAGACCTGCTCTGGGTGATCAAACATGGTCTTTAGGGCCCGTATGAAACCATCCTAGTCATCTAGGAGAGCGTCGCCGGAGTTAACTAGGGGTGTAGCCCAGGTTAAAGAATTTCTGGAAAAGTGAGAGATTATGAACCCCACCTTAGCCCTGGGAGTGGAAAAGTAATAGGGCTTAAATGTAAAGTGAACCAAACATGAGTCCAGGAATCCACAAAGTGTTTTTGCCGACCCATCGTATTTGTCAACAATGCCACCCAGTAACACACTTTCTTTTGCGGCTGAATCACAGGATAGAACTAATTGCTTTAGAGCATTGTTTTCAGCCTTTAAATTCAGCACCTTGTGGTTAATTCTTGCATACCTCGCATCAGGTCCTGGAGGGCCGCTTCCATGTCGACTTCGAGTGCGGTCGGTAGGCGTCTCAAACTGTCACAGAGTTTGCCCCTTCTCACCTGAGACCAATCCTTGCTGGACTCCGTGGGCGGTGTCTTCTTGCGGACAGACCTGGACTTGTATAAGGCTGAGCGAGTCTCTTCCGACTCCAGCGCGCGTTTAAAATTCTGGGATGCAGCAATCCGGGGATCTGGGAAACGAAGAAGACGTGCTGATGGTGCACGAGTCCAGGAAGCAAGAGGAAAAGGGAAAGGGGCAAGGAATGGAAGTAGAAAAGCTAGAAACCAGGAAAGCAATACTGCGAACTACAGAGCACACGTCTCATCGCTACTTGGCAATAGCATTGAGATGCGCGGAGCCGCGGGGGTGCGGTCTATTAGTAGAATACGTTACGTCCAACGTATAGACCGTGGAAGGCGTGTCATGCTGGATGGCCATGTTGGGGAATGCAAGGCCGGTTGCGATAAGGACCAGGAAGACCAAAAGGGGCGCGTCCTGTGAGTCATGAAACCCAGCTGTCTCCTGGTCACCCGCGCCTATCCGCGGCTGCATACTCTCCTCCGCGAGAGTTACCATATCGCCACCCAGCACTGCTGGCACAGGAGCCGACGATGGCCGTCCTCCGACAGCCGCAGCCTGGGCACTGTTCGCCACTTCAATATTCTGGTGGGGAGGCTGAGCAGGCTGAGCACAAGGCGTGCCACACGGGGAGGAGGACAGAATTGAAGATGTTGAAGCACCACCCGGCAAGGACTGCACAGGGGAGAGAGATACGACTCCCGATCGATGACCCGTGGCAGAGGTAAGACAGGCAGTGTGGGCGGCATAATTGTCTGGGGCGTGGCAAGACTGTTTGTTGGGGTCGTGGAGGGTAGGTTGTTAGAGGAGATTAGAGGTGCAGACATGTTGAAATCTGCAAAGTTAGATTGCGGATTGACAAATGCAGTCTCTGTGAGTGGGTTCATTGGAGAGGTAAAAGGTGACTGCTGATTGGTGTCAAAAGGGTTTTCAAAATCGAACAGTGTTTTAGCGGTTTTGATTGCAGAGGTGTTGGTATTGATATTTATTCTTACCTCCTTGACTCTTTTCGGATGAAGTTTCTGTAGGTTCAAGATACTTTATGATTACTCCTTAGTCTCTGCGCCTCTGGGGCTGGCTCTGGTGGAGTTTTGGGGTAGCGAGGCGAAACGGTTATGGCAGGCTCCATCCGGGTCCTGCCGGGGACTGCCGTAGACTTCTCAACCTCAGCTCAAACTCTGCTCACCGCTCCGCTGTATGTGCTGGTATATGTGGGTCCTCCCACAAGGAAACACTGTAGAAAGACAGCAGTCTGCACTCAACCTGTGAAAGCAGTGGAGGTGTGTTCATCCGGCTCACCTGATGCTGCCTAGAAACGAGCCATCTTGAACCTAGGCACAGAAATCTCAAACCATAAGAGTGCCCTGAAAAAACGTATAGTATATAATCATGTTTATTTTGCTGATGATAGCTCAGTTCGTTGTACACCTGCTTAAAAACCTGGAGTTCACAAGTTTGGAACTTGCCAGTGTCAACTCAGCCCCTCATTGCTTTGGAGGTGGTAACAGATCCCAGAAACAATACATATTGTGATTTTTAGCGTCATAAACATATAAATGTATCTTTTGTTCTCTCAATATTTTTTACCATCTCAGGGTGACCCCGTACACGGTGGAGCAGCCTGACCTCTGAAACATAGATTTCGCCATTACTCACCTACATCAGGTAATGGACCCGATTCCCTCAATTTTGTTATAGGATAACTTTACTTGCCTTTGTACTGATTTGTTTCTTATTTTATATCTTTTGACCTGCCTTCTGATCCGGCTCATTACATTGTCGGGTATGTGTTTACCTTCATATTTTTTCAACTATTTGGATGATGATTGTTCATACTGATATTTATATACTTACGTTGTTTCTAATGTGGGAATAATTCTATATTGGATATTAATCTTGGGATGGTTGGCACAATTGCATGTGAATGTTATGTGTTTATTGTTTTAGACTTGCCCTGATGAAGGAATTTGTTATATTCCGAAATGCATTGGCACAAAAATAAGTCTTCAGATAGAGTGATTTATGGCAATCTCTTCCTCACGAAGAACAATTTTGGTGGCTACTAGTCACTTCTTTCTATAAAATAATTTTCAACATTGAAAAATCACTATATATTTGACTTTTGTATTTTTTCAAGAATTGGATCGAAGGAACTATACATAGTGAAATTACAACTAATATAAAACCCAGTATGGGATTCCAGAGAGCGGCTGTATGATTGGGTTTTCACCTAATCTTTGTTTCTTGCTGTATTTTTTGGGTTTGGGTGTCTCCAGGCCTTTTTCAGCCAGCTCCTGCATAGAGGATCTAACTTCCTAACAAAGACTTATCACACTAGAAACTTTTGATAACGCCAGAAGGATTCGATACTCCTGTGGTGCCCACTCAAATTTGCTTCCTGTTCTGTGCCAAAGAAACAGATCTGGTTTGACATGTATAGCACACCTATATCATTATATTTAGGACCTGATTATGAGTTTAATACCACCAAACACATTTAGCGTTGCTGCATGCAGTAAGTCATGTGGACACTCTAATTAGTCCCCATGTTTGAGTCCATAGGACCCCTTTGGGGTCCTGCTGTATTAGAGCATGGATAATACTGTTTGCTTTTATGTGGAGAGCATTTCCTCTACATAAATGCAGTCCGAACAAAATGTTGAGATTTAAAACTCGTGGTAACACATCTTAAATACCGGATGATTTACCACGTGGGCCTGCCTTTCAATCCGGCCATTGGTCTATTCAGGTTTTTGATTTCTATTTCTCTGTCTTGCACCGCACGTCCTATCAGTTCTATGAATTCCTTTCCTATGCACTCCTTCAAAACATGTTTTCTGAAACAAACCATGGCTAAGGTATTGCAAAATAGTATCTTTTCAATTTCTTTGATTTTCCGCAAGCAAAACATTCTTTAAAATTGAGTCCTCTGAAAGTTGTATTGTCCAAGTTTGAAGTGCTAATGGGAACACTGAGTCCTCCATCTCCGTTGTCCCTCCACCAAACCTCAAACCCTAAACGAACAGAGCAACTTTGAAGTTCGAAGTGCAAGTCCAAGCTGCACCGGAAGGGCGGTGAGTTATTGGCGAGGGGTTCCAACTTCCAAACGCTGTGCGTTGTTTTTCCTCCCAGCGTTCAAGAGGCTATTACATTATTGATCTGAGCGAAAGGCGGGCGATCCAGAGTGCAAGAGTCTTTGGAGAGGATCCTTCGCGGGTGAACGTTTTGATTATCACAGCCGCCTTCCTTGCAGGAGGCCCACGTGTCATATGTTTCTCATAACTGGAAGGGTTTTCCTCAGATCAATCCAGAATCCGAGGACAACATGTATTTCTTTAACTGTGCGTGCGCAGAAAATAAAGCACAAGTGGATGTAATATTTCGCTTTTATTACTGCACTGCACTGTAGGCGTTCTTCCAGGGGCAGGTCAAACACAAGCTGGTCCTTATCCTGCAATTAGACTAATTAGCAAAAGGAAACCAGGCAATGTCGTCATATATGAATTACATTTTCAAATGAAGAGACTACCTGGCTAATACATACACGCATGTTATGCTGTTCCCAATCTAATGTTGCAGCACCGACTCCTACCTCCCAAAGACAAACGAGTTCATTAGAAGTGTATAATATCATAACAAAAAGGGGGCGGATGGGCAGTCTCGTAAAACGAACCAAAACAGCCATTCTGCCATCATTTAGATGAAAGGGCACTGTCAATTCATGGATACCTTTTTCCTTGTAGATCAGAGCGCAATTAGACATTCAAACACGAACTGTCAAAGCAAACAGCTTTCTCTCGTGTTGGGATAGGCCTCTTCCAGGCACTGCCATGATGGTGCTACTGGGCCAAGAAATGAAAGCTATTAAATGGAGCACCTGGGCATATTAAGGATGTGCGTGTCAAATAACTATCTAGTGCCGATACAAGAGCCAAATATATTGCCTTTTCCACTGCTTGTTTTTAACAAAACTTCAGTGCAAGGAACAGATGCAATGACACACGTATTCCTTAACAATCAATTGGCTGAAGGAAAACTTGCCTAATACTTTTATTTACAACATGAGTTGGTTTACATCTGCTCCCTGCAAGGAAATGACATGGATTGCCCCTTTTAATGCACTGAGATAGATCAAACAGATCTCAGGGGTGAGAGTTTTGGATAGAGGGGAGTAGGCAGTGGGTCTGAATTGCCATTAGAAATAGCGTAGCCAGGGGCGGTCAATGGTCGTGTAAATATCTTTTTTACTAACAGCCACAGTGTGTGAGTCCCTCCTCAGATCCCACTGTTTTCTATCTTCAGTTCCCATGTCAACAGTTTCGGCTTATATGCTGCTCTTACAGTGCCATCTAATGGCCAAAACCCAACAATACTTCCGGTAATTCAAAGGGGCTAAGGAGCCCCTGAAAGCAGATTGTGAGTGAATAAAGCCTTTTAATAACAGCAAAACACCAATAAAGTGGGCAGTGTTCATCGAGCCTTAGTTTGAGCGAGGTTGTCTGGATGCCTGGCCAGGTGTGCTAACTGTGTATAGTCTGGGAACAGGAGAGGGGACTGTGTCTAGCACCAGGGAAGTTAGGAGAAATTCGAGTCTGGGAAAGAGAATCGGGACTAGACAAGGCCAGCTACAGTATTACAACCCCCAGAATGCGTATGGGTAGATTAGCTGGCAGTACAATGGCCCGGTGCACCTGTATTCCATTGCAGACAATAACAATAATAGGCTGTTATTTGCTATGATACACATGCAGATGGAGTGTGACCAGTTCAAGAACTGCATCAGAGAAGAGACAGCAAACACCACTTCAGAAAGCACGATAAGGCAAGCCCATGTTTATGATAGGCCAATGCAAGGATATTTGGGATGCAGCACATGTTGGATTTTCATTGTTTTATTTGAAAACCAGAAGTACATAGCTTGCTTTAATGAAGGAATTATGAAGAAAGATGAGTGATTGTTGATCTTTGTAAGGTGAATGTATTGGATCTATTGTTTTAATATTATAAGATTGTGGTTTGATATAATGAGTGAAATTGATGGAAAACCAAATTAGCTAATTTACAACTTCGACAACTACTAGCATCAGATAGGAAGCAGGAATTCACTGTGTAATTTTCTCTAACAGCAAAAAAGAGCAAGTGGGCCAGCCTTGAAGGAGATGTTAAAACGAAAGGAAGACTCAGCCCTGCTGAGCACTGAGTTACATGTTTTAGTTTTGGCTAAATGGTGGCAAAGATAAAGTTTACAATGTATACATTCTGTCCTTCCGGCTGTGCATACATCCAAGCTTGATGTATTCATCCTATCTTACCGTTTGTTTCATGCATGATGGCGATTTAGCACCACATTGCAGCTGAAAGAATGCTATAGAGAACAGAGATAAGAAAGGGAAGAGAAAGGGTGTTTGGATGGAAAATATTTGGCATGTACTGACTGTGATATTAATTCTATGTTTGTCTCCTTCGACCCACCATTCCTTCTTCTAGTCTTTCATCATAGGCCTTTTGCCTCATCAAAGTTTCTCTCCTTCTTCATAGTCACTCATAATTCTTCTCCTTGTTCTGGTCCTTCACCTTCTTATTCCTTCATTAAGGTACTTTTCATTCAGCAAAGTCCTTTATCCTAATCTTTCATGTTTCTCACCTCCTTGTCCTTCTGTGTCATCCCTGTACTTTGTCACAGTCCTTCTCCTTCATCATAGTCCTTCTCCTTCATCTTAGTCCCTTCCCTTCATCATAGTCCCTTTCCTTCATCATTGTCTTCTCCCTTTTTATATCTATTTATTGTATTTGGATTTTTGTACAGAAAGTACTGATGAAGGGTGTGATGCATATGCCCTAGTCCTCGTAGTCATTCCAGTACTTCACCGTTGTCATAGTCCTCCATCGTAGACCTTGTCCTTTGTCATATTCATTGTGCTCAGTCCTTCATCATAGTCCTCCTCCTTTGCCAACATCCCTCAATTTTCATGGTCCCATTGTTCTCTTAGCCCAGTGTGAAGTGAAAACAGCCTGACCAGAGAGGACGAGTTATGTAGCCAGATCGAATTGGAGGCTCTCCTCTGCGTCCATTTTTATACTATTGTTTTGTTAATAGAAGAGCAAACCCAGAATGCACAGTATTTAAAATAATGTAATTGTACCACTCGTTCATCACACTCACTCAACATTGTGGTCTATTTCATTCACTGCAGTCTTTCTTCACCCTGGGATGCTCATTCAACACAGTCTTTCTCCTACATTATAATACTTTTTTGCCATAGTCCATCTACTACCTCATAGTGCTCAGCATTGTCCTTCTCTTTTTTGAGTACTACGTCATCAGTCCTTTTCATTCAACACATTCCTTTAACTTCTTTACAGTTGTTCATCAAAGTCCTTCTCTTCATCATCGTTCTACTCCTTCATCACTGTCCATCTTCATCACAGTCCTTCTACTTCATTGCAGATCTTGGACCTAGTCCTTCTCTTTCATTGCAGTCTTTTTCCTTTGTTGAAGTTGCTCTCTTCCTTCACAGTAGATCATTACAGTCCACCACTTTATTATCATAGCCATCACAGTCCTGCTCTTTTGCCACTGTCGTTCTCCTTTGTCACAGTGATTGTCCTTCATCACAGTCCGTCTCCTTCATTATAGTAATGTCACAGTCCTTGTCATTTTTTGCAGTCATTGTCCTTTGTCACAGTCTTCCATCACAGTCCTGTTCCTTTGTCACAGTGGGTTCCCTTCATCAAAGTCTTTCACCTTTATCATATTCATTGTAATGTCCACTCTTTGTCGTTCTCATCCAACTCCATCACCACAGTCATTCTCCTTCATTTGTCCCAGTCCTTTGTCAGTCCTTCTTCTTCGTCTCTCTCCTTCAACACAGTCATTCTCCTTCATCAAAGTTCTTTGCCAGAGTCCTCCTTGTCACAGTATTATATATATTACCACAGTCCTCCATCACAGTCCTTCTCAGTCAGACCTCCTCCTTCTTTCCAATCCTTCTCCTTTATCCTAGTCCTCATATTCATTATAGTACTTCAACTTGTTCATTGTCTGTCTTCTTTTGCCACAGTTCTTCATCACAACCCATATCGTTCATAATAGTCCTCCTTCATCACAGTCCTTATCTTTGATGACAGTTTCTGTCCCATCACAATCCTTTTTATTCCTCACAATCAGTATCCTTTATTAGAGCCATTATCCTTTGTAACAGTACTTTGTTCTAATAAGACTATACTGGGCACAGTCTCAAACAATTACAATGGGCCTCATTACAACCTTGGCGGAGGACCATGGTGCTGTTAGCACCATGGTCCATGCCGCTAAGGTTGCAATTCCGCCATGGTGGATGGCGGAATTACCGCCCCATTCCAAGGTAAGTGGGGCGGTAATTCCCCATTCGCCAATGGCCCCTTCCCCATTCCCATTTTTGCCCCATAGAGCATAATGGGAATGGGGAAAGGCGATAATTACGGCACCGTAAATTACGGTGCCGTAATTATCGCCAAGGTCCCTTTGGGGCATGGCTTTTAACGCCTGCAAACAGCAGGCGTTAAACAGCCATCCCGCAAAGGGAACCTTGTAATCAGGCGTTAAGGGTCGGCGCCGTTTACGGCGACGTAAACCCCTTAACGCCTGAGTCGGAATGAAGCCCAATCTCCCTCTTTCTGGCCCATATCACTCATCTAACTTTTCTTAGACATTCATGCTTTCTTGTTATCTCTTTCTCTGTCTTTTCTGTCCTCTCAAAGGGGAGTGTGGTGCCCGATGGGATTGAAATGATGCAAGAGAAGGCAAAGAAGGAATTAAAGATTGCATGGTGAGTTTATAAAGAGATGGACACTGAAACGACGAAATGTGATGTATAAGAATTTGCTTATGCTGAAACAACGCCCATCCTGGATTGAATATGGATCGGTTAGTGGTATTGGTACATTTTGAAAGAGGGGGACTTAGTTGGTCGCAGGTTTTGAGGAATGTATGGAACTTACGCTCTGTGATTAATGTGAAACTTCCTTGCAAGAAATTAGTAGAACACTGCTTTAGGTGTTCCAGATATAGGTTTTAAGGCATGAATGTTGCTGAAATACTTCCAAACGTGAAATGGGCATTTGGCCCTCATGGTATCTGATCCACCTCATGTTTATATGAATGTTTAAACCATCTGTGCATGGATGTGGCTGATGAACTGACAGGTCCTGGGCTTTGGTAAAGTACACTATTCTCGTTGTGCTACAAATGATAGTTTTCAAGCACTACATGCCTTGCCTGAATGCACATGATCTTACATATTATTTGGTTTCGGAGTGGTACAGTCCTACTTTCTGTCCCATTAGTAAACAGATTGTTAGATTCTACACTGTTCTGTTGGACATTGTTTGTAGCTCTGGGTTCTGGGAACTTCAATGCATTTGACCATTATTGCTGATGCCATGCTGGATGGCACATAGATCCAAAGGTTTTATGGGAGGCCACCATCAGGGCGGGCAAGGAAGATGGCAGCTGGAACCTTCAGCTTTTTTTCTGGATGAATGAGCGGGCACAGCTGATATTGGATATGGTAGTTATTCTTCTAGTTGTCATATTATTTTTAGCGATTGTGCGTGGGGTGCAGCCCACTGTCAAGTGCCACCGTGCCAGGCACTATAGGTTTATGCAGAAAGAAGTGACCAAGGCTTGTTAGCCATCAGTGTAGGCTGCACACCCTAATGCCCACAAGGGGTTTGGTTTTTTTTTTCGAAAAAAGTAAAAATTAATTTGATACTCAAAGTCCTTCAGGTAAAAAGATGTGCTCATTCAATAGTCAGTAAGTCGAAACATTGTTTAATTCAATAAGGTGTACCATAAATAGTTACAAGGTGGTGGCATAAACAAGACTAAGCCTATGCATTTCAGTCCTTGGGTCCTTCGTCAGGGCCTTGTACCCTCGCTTGTCACAAATAATCCTTGCTTTGTACAAACAGAGAAATTCATCAATACAGTCATCATGTCAAAATTAGCCATAGCATTACATCTACATCATGCCATTACCACATAGAGCAACACATGGCTGTTGTTCACAATTACATTTTCATAATACATTTACAGGGCGCCCACCAAGTAGCACAAGACACACATTAACATGGAACATATATGAACAAGAGATAACAAACAGAAAAAACAGTGAGCATTGCGCTATTCATCAACATACATGGTTGCTTGCATTGTTTGTGTTAAACAAAGGTCGTGTACAACAATAATGAAATCACAGCTTTCCCGTCGTGTATATCCTTAAACATCATTCAAATTGTCAAATGAATTAGTACTATTCAAAAGTCATGCTCTAATGTGATGGGTCTACCGACACCCGGAACTCATAATTTTGCTTTAGTACATGTCGGCAATGTGACGCGGTCACCCGTGCGTGCCCAAGAGTATGTTTTTGATGAAAACAATGCTGCCATGCTTACAGTAAAAAGCGTGATCGCTATTAAACCAGTGTAGAATTAATATGCAATCTCTTGCAAGCCCCTTTAAGCACTTTCATATATCGCGGGTGAATATCAAACCCGGTGTACCCCGGTGCAAATAAGGACTGACCTGTACTAAGGAGGAGCAGCTATACGGTGTGCGGTGCTCTATGCAACGCGATCGGCGAAATGACATGAGTTTGAGCGTCGATGTATATTAAAATAAATAACGAAACGCTAATTTAGCTGTGGCGCTCATCACTTACCGTTATATTTCATCTGAGTGGTTTGTGGGCATGGTAGGAGCAGCGGAAACCAAAGCTGTTGTGCCCGTCTCTAATTTAATGACTGTGTTGTCATGGAGATGGCTACAGCAACTTGCCTGACAAGATGACCTTAGCGCTAGACACCTTTGCCCTCTGGTGTTCCATGAGGCTATACTTGGAGTAGTTTTTAGGAGAGCGTCGGGGTTGGGGCAGGGTAGCTGTGATGATATGGCAGCAACCCTTGGTGGTTGCTATCTTTTGAGGCCCGCAGTCAGCACATTGCGGATCCATGACCAACTGCCCTTCTTTAGAGCTTCTTATGGGCGGGTTGTAGTGAGCTCTGATGCTTTTTTTCGATCTCTTGCATGTTGCGGTGAGGTTCTGCGATCTTGGTGCCATGCCTGTGATGAGTTTGAGGGGGCTTGGTGTCTCCTAAGATCGTTGTAGTTTCTGACTTCTCTTCTAGGTTGGTCTCTTCCGTTGTCAGTTGAAGTATGTTTCAGTTGGTCAGTCATGTTTATCGATTTCAGAGTTGATCCATTGTGTCTGTGGTGGGATTTTCTTGGTGGTGGTGGGCTTCATCCTCTTCTGGTGGACCTGTATAGTTCTTCATTTCGTGATTTGTATCTGTAGATTTTGCTGTAAGTTTTTCTGTGGTTATCTGCCTGCTTCTCAATCGTGGTTGGAATCTCGTGGAGGGTAAAGCCCAGATGGGCTAATTCAGCGTAGGTGTCTTGGCGGATCTCGCGAAGTGCCAAGTTTTTGATGTGAAGGTAAGCCTTTGCTTGTTTGTTTCTATGGTAAGGTTCGATCACGATGAAGTCGTCAGATTTTAAGGTCTGTAGCATGTCCACTTGGTTTAGTATTTTGAGGACTGTTCTTCTGTTTAAGATCATATCATGGGGCTCTGTTGTTTTTTGTTCTATTTTAATGAGGCAAGTAGCTCTTGTTGTTGGGTCCTTTGATCTTGGTTGGTCCTCTTTCAAGTGGGCTGACAAGGTTTTCCGTTGTTTTGCTTGGTTGGTAGCAGCCGAGATGATCTGAGGATTTGTCGTCCTTTTTTGGGGGAGTTGGTCGCTGCCCGGCTGGTTCGGAATAGCTGTGATGTCGTTTTGGTCTAATTGGGAGTTTGGGGCTGTTGGTTTGGATTTGCCCAATGAAGAGCGGGGTGATTGGCTCAGATCTTGTGACTTGGCTTTGTTTGAGGTTTTGGTTTGGGGTTCCGGGCTGTCAATCGTGTCCCAGTGTTGAGTTAGGTCAACCAAAGAGCTTTGGGCCATGAATTCCTCTGCAGTCTTGGGTGAAGTGGTACAATGTACCTCTACGTTGTTAGTACTTTGTTTTTGATGTGGAGTACCATGTTCCTCTACCCCTGCTTTCATTGGAGTTTTTTTTTAGGACAGCAAAGGGTCAAAGGCGGTCACTGTTTTCGAATGAGTGGCATCTGGTTGAGCGCTTCTAGAAAGTCTTAAGAGTGGTTGATTTTTGGTAATAGAAGCGGATTTGTGTTGACTGTCACTTGGTGCAGTAGGTTTGGAGGCTGTGGTTGACGGACGAAGGTGTTTATGGTTTGGTCTTGTAAACAGAGGAGCCTGTTCTACAGGCGAAGGCTGTGATGTTGTCTGAGTTTCTTTGTCACGGGACCTGGGCTTGTCAGGACTGATAGGCTTGAGAAGTCTTAGTTTTTCTTCCAGAAGAGTCAGATTCGAATCCCAGGAGTCTCTGTGCTCCTTATTTCTTTGATCTAATGCTGTGATATAGCCTTCCACGAAGATCAGATTAGTGTGCATCATCGCTGTTACTGTGACACTGTCTTTCAGAGAGTCGTTGATGGTTTCGTACTGCTTCCCAAAGGTAGCTAAGGCTATTGTTATAGCCGACATGATGGTTGTAAGGTCTGTTTTTTTCCCAGTGAATCCTTGTTGCTTGGTGTGGCTATTTCACGTAGTCTCCTGTTTTGCGGGGGAGATCGACCACGGGGTGTAGTTCGTATGGGTGGCAGTGTGGCAGAAGAGCTCTCCTCTGTTTGGGTAGGTCTATCGTAGTTTTCAGGGTAGACTGGGGAGTGGTCGAAGTCCGGTTGGCACTTCGGCATGGGATCTTGGGTATATGGCTGTCTGGGAGCCACTAAAAATGCTGGTTTGGATTGTACCGATGGGTTGTCTTTTGGCTTGTTCACATTGTTGGGTAGTGGGGGGCGCTCCCTTGCCTCTAGTTCATTTTGTGATGTGGTTTTGTTGGATTCATCCACGTATGTTTTCTTTGCGAAGCCGTCTGGATCTGCTTCGGACTGCTCTTCTTGGGGTGCTTTATCAGAGGAGTTATTGACGGTAGGTGCACAAGGTATGTCTGTAATAGTCG
The DNA here is from genome assembly GCF_040938575.1 of Ambystoma mexicanum. Lineage (NCBI taxonomy): Eukaryota > Metazoa > Chordata > Amphibia > Caudata > Ambystomatidae > Ambystoma > Ambystoma mexicanum. Next base: position 1,381,676,356 of record NC_090935.1, read on the forward strand.
CCTCTTGTTCGCCCCCAGCTAGCAGAGAAGGTGCTGTGGAGTGTTTATTTCAGGTGTGGATTTTCCTAGTAATGATCGAGGAGGTGTCTTTTTCAAAGTTGTGGTCGTGACTTTTCTTGCTTTGCTCACTGGGTGTAGATCTTGGATAGCCTCCAAGATTTCAGCGTCAGAGAGTTCTTGATCCTGATCCAGCTTTTTTTTGCATTGTTTCTTAAAGAAGTCTTTAAGGGAACTGGATAGAAGCGGGTGAGGGATTTTTTTTTTCTGCATCTTTTTTTCTGTGTTGCATCATTTGAGTTTTGCGAGGAGGATTTCTTAACTCCTTTGGTGATTTTTGTAGGGGTCTTTTAGGTCCTTTTTCTGAATGTATTGATCTTTTTGCCTTTGATGTTTTTTTGGTATTGTTATTCAGTTCGTTCACTCATTCTAGGGAGAAGAGTTCTGTGGGTTTGTATTCAAAAGAGTCTGATTCAGTGTGCCTTTTTTTTAGGAGTAGTGCGTGTGCTTTGCTTTTGGAGACATCAAGGGCCTCTTTGAGGGTTGAGCGACTTGCAGTGTCGATTAGTGATAGGAGTTCGAGGGCGTTATGTTTGTCCATTACGCCTGCATTGTGCTTTTTTGGAGGGGATGAAAGGATCAAGCCAGTATTGCTCGGCAGTTCCGGTTTCATTGCGGCATGAATTTGGGCAAGGACCAGCTTGGGTGTTGGTCTCACGTTGGTCGCTCTACTTCCTTGAGGGCACCTAGCTGAGCCACTGCCGAGTCAGTGTGCAGCAGCGGCTGGTGGAAGGGGTTTGCCTCACAAGCGATCTGAAGCGTGCGCGCCACCTCTGGAGGCTTGTCCAGCCAGCACCGCTCCCCAGTGTCATGGAGTTCCCCCCTTCTCACCTGAGACCGATCCTTACTGGACTCCGTGGGCAGTGTCTTCTTGCGGACAGACCTGGACTTGAATAAGGCTGAGTGAGTCTCTTCTGACTCCAGCGTGCGTCTAATATTCCTGGATGCAGCAATCCGGGGATCCGGGAAATGAAGAAGACATGCTGATGGCGCACAAGTCCAGGAAGCAAGAGGAAAAGGGGCAAGGAATGAAAGTAAAAAAGCTAGGAACCTGGAAAGCAATACTGCAAACTACAGAGCACACGTCTGATCGCTACTTGGCAATAGAATTGAGATGCGCAGAGCCGCCGGGGTGCGATCTATTAGTAGAATACGTTACGTCCAATGTATAGACCGCGGAAGGCGTGTAACGCTGGACGGCCATGTTGGGAATGTCAGGGATTGCAAGGCCTGTTGCGATAAGGACCTGGAAGACAAAAAGGGGTGCGTCCTGTGAGTCATGACAGCATGCCTCCTCCGAAAACCTGTTCCCCCAGGTTTCCCTGGGTGTATGAGGTGGTATCTTCTGAGCAGTCGAGGGGTATTCAGATTAGAAAGTGGTTCCCAAGTTCTTTCACTGGGGGGATATCCTTTCCATTCAACCAGGTATTGAATCTGACCCCATTTATACCTGGAGTCGCATATCCTGGACACTTCATATTCCAGTTGATTGTCCACCACCACAGGAGTGGGTCTGCAGGATTTCCGGGAGGATTGAATGTAAGGTTTTAATAAGGAGGTGTGAAAAACTGGGTGAATCTTTTTCCAGGATTCTGGTAACTTGTGCCGGTATGAGACTGGGTTTATAATTTTCTTGATGGAAAACGGACCATAATACCGGGGGGCGCAATTTGTTTGGCTGTAGATGTCGGGGTAGTAATTTAGAGGACAACCAGACTTGATCTCCAACTGAATAAGACGACCTGGGTCTTCTTTTGGAATCCGCATATCTCTTGGTCTGTGTTCTGGCCTTCTCTAAGTGCTCTTTGGTCTCCTTATGTATGTTGACAAGTGTTTCAATCCAGAGTCGACAGTAGGTACCGGTGTGGGTTGTGGAAGAACAGAGGGCAGAACTGATGGATGGAATATTTGGCTGCAATAAAAGGGACTGGTCTTAACTGCTGAATGATCGGAATTGTTATAGGTAAATTCAGCCACGGGTATCAGGAGCGACCAGTCATCCTGAACCTTAGTAACAAAACATCAAAGATATTGTTCCAGAGTCTGATTAGCACGTTCTGTGGCCCCGTTGCTTTGAGGGTGATAACCTGATGAAAGAGAGCGTTGGATTCCTAATATTTGACAGAGGTGTTTCCAGAATTGTGAGACGTATTGAGGTCCTCGCTCGGAAATTATCTTGGAAGGAAGTCCATGAAGGCGGAATATGTGCTCCAGGAAGATTCCAGCCAGTTCAGATGAGGATGGAAGCTTATTGAGGGGTGTGAAATGAGCCATATGAGTGAACAAGTCAATGGTGACCATAATGGTGGTGTACCCTCTGGAAGGCGGTAATTCCACAATGAAGTCTGTAGCGATAAATTCCCATGGCCTTGTTGGCAGTGCGGGTTGTATCAGAAGACCCGCCAGCCTCTTGTTGTCATGTTTATTCTGACTACAGATTGCACAGGCTTGGACGTATAGTTGTACGTCAGTCTTCATTTTAGGCCACCAAAATTGTCTTTGTATGAGGTGGAGGGTGTTGGTGATGCCACGATGTCCGGAGTGAAGGGTATCATGACAGAGGTTTATTATTGTTTGTTGTAATCTTTGTGTAGGAATGAGCAGAGCATTGTCCTTGAACAAATATCCTTCCTTAACTCTCAGGTTCCATTGATTCTTTCTTGAAATATTCTTCCAGAGTTCAGAGGATTGGGTTTGTGCTCGGATTTCTTCCAGGAGGTTGACTGCTTGGGCTACAAAAATCGTGTGGGGAAACATCTTAGGATAGGCCTTATCTTCGGTAGTTTCATAGTTAGGCTGTCGAGATACCTAACTGGTACTGGGCAAAGAAGAAGGCCCAATGAGCCTGACGACTGTTCTAACACTCTAATGACTGTAGAATATGAAGATTTCGGTGGTCTGTGTGGACCTGGACTGGATGTCTTGCTCCCACGAGTAGATGTCGCCACTCAGTGAAGGCTTGGCGGTTGGCTAAAAGTTGTTTTTCCAGGATGGAGTAGTGTGTCTCACTGGGAGTCAGGGTTTGTGAAAGGTAAGCAATGGGGTGTTCTAGTTCATCCTCAAATTCTTGCTTCAACACCGCTCCAATGGTGTAGTTAGAGGCATCCGTTTCCACAAGGAATGGTCGATCAATGTTGGGTTGGGCCAGAATGGGAGCTTGATATAATCTTGTCTTCAAGAGTTGGAATTCCTTATCTTGCGGAATAGACCAGACAAAAGGGGTGTCTTTCTTCAGGAGAGCAACAATCGGTTGAACAATCTCTGAGAAGGTGGGTATAAACTTCCGGTAGATATTGGCAAGCCCCAGGAAGGATTGAACTTGTTTCACGGACGTGGGAGCAGGCCAGGATAATATAGCCTTTACCTTTGAAGGGTCCATGCCAATTCCCTCTCGAGTAAGGATAAATCCTAGGTAATGAACAGAAGCAACGTGAAACAGACATTTCTCGGGTTTGGCCAAGAGTTTATGTTCACAGAGTCGTTGCAGTACTGCGGTTATGTGCTCTTCATGCTTTAGAAGGTCCTTGGAGTAGATCAAAATGTCGTCCAGGTAGATGATGACGAAGAGGAATAGCATGTCAGAGAACACCCTGTCCATAAAACGTTGAAAGACTGCTTGGGCATTAACTAATCCAAAGGGCATGACCAGATATTCAAAGTGAGCAAAGGGTGTTCTGAATGCTGTTTTCCATTCGTCTCCTTCCTGGATACGAATCAAATGATAGTCACCCCGGAGGTCCAGTTTCGTGAAAATCACAGCGCCTCTGACCGCTTCCAGGATATCCGAGATTAAGGGTAAAGGGTACCGGTCCTTGAGGGTGCATTGATTTAATCCACGATAATCGAGGCAGGGTCTGAGTTCCTTAGTGTCCTTCTTAGGAACAAAGAACAATGAAGCTCCGGCTGGAGATTTTGAAGGTCTTATGGTGCCATTCTCAAGGTTGGTATCCAAGTATTCTCTGAGGGCCTTTTTCTCAGGTTTGTAAAGGATGAATATCCTGCCAAAAGGAATCACTGCTGAGGGATCCGTGTCTATGGTGCAGTCTTCAGGACTAATAGGGGGTAAGGCCTGGACTATGGCAGTTGAGAACACATCAACAAATCCCTGGTAGGCCTTAGGAACCTGAACGATATTGGAAACCATGAGAGGTGCTTGATGGTCTATTGGTGGTTCTTTGGAGGGGGTCAAGGAGGGATCCAGGATTAGACAGTGAGACATACAAAACTCTGAGCCGAGGAATAGTGATCCTGCTGTCCAATTGATATACGGATTGTGTTTCTGTAACCAGGGCATGCCCAGTACCATGGGGTAATGAGCTGACTTAATAATGTTGAATCAAATCCGCTCTTGGTGGTGGTTAATTGAAAGCTGGATCTCCTTGGTCTGCAGGCTTATGGGCCCCGAAGTGAGGGGTCTTCCATCGATCGCTTCCACCGGCTGCATTATGCTTCGTGTTTCGTATGGGATGTGGTGACTAAAAACCCAATCTTGATCAATGAATATTCCCATAGCCCCGCAGTCTACCAAGGCCAAAACAGGATAGGTCTTATTCTCGGCGGTTGATAGGAAGGCATGTGGTATCACTAGATTGTTTTGTCCAGGAGAGTTCAAGGATGGAATTGATGTGGAGCAAACATCTCTCTCCCGAAGCCATGCTCCATCTAGGATCGGGAGTTGGCGTTTCCTAAACGCTGAGGAGGGGCCAGAGGGCATTCTCTAACCAAGTGTTTGTCTGAGGCACAATACATGTACAACCCCGTATTAATCATTCTCATCCTTTCTTGCGGGGATATGGGTCCATGGAAGGCTCCTATCTTCATGGGTTCTGGTTCGGTGACTGATCCAGGGTTTGTGTCAGATTTGGAGGTACTCCCAAAGGACACCTTCGGAGGGTTACCCCTAGATTTTTTCTTCTTTGCCTTCCTTTCCTGGATGCGAAAGTCTATTTGCATGGCAAGATCCATAAGAGCCTGGAATGAGTTTGGTCGGGCCACTCTGGCTAACTCATCTTTAATCTCCTCATTTAGTCCTCTCCTGAAAAGGGTAAAACTTGCCTCCGGAGACCAATCCGCTTCCTTGACCAATTGCTTGAAGCGGGTTACATACGTGAGCACATCCTGGTATCCCTGCTGAAAGTCTAAGAGGCGTTCCTGGGCACTAAAGACCTGCTCTGGGTGATCAAACATGGTCTTTAGGGCCCGTATGAAACCATCCTAGTCATCTAGGAGAGCGTCGCCGGAGTTAACTAGGGGTGTAGCCCAGGTTAAAGAATTTCTGGAAAAGTGAGAGATTATGAACCCCACCTTAGCCCTGGGAGTGGAAAAGTAATAGGGCTTAAATGTAAAGTGAACCAAACATGAGTCCAGGAATCCACAAAGTGTTTTTGCCGACCCATCGTATTTGTCAACAATGCCACCCAGTAACACACTTTCTTTTGCGGCTGAATCACAGGATAGAACTAATTGCTTTAGAGCATTGTTTTCAGCCTTTAAATTCAGCACCTTGTGGTTAATTCTTGCATACCTCGCATCAGGTCCTGGAGGGCCGCTTCCATGTCGACTTCGAGTGCGGTCGGTAGGCGTCTCAAACTGTCACAGAGTTTGCCCCTTCTCACCTGAGACCAATCCTTGCTGGACTCCGTGGGCGGTGTCTTCTTGCGGACAGACCTGGACTTGTATAAGGCTGAGCGAGTCTCTTCCGACTCCAGCGCGCGTTTAAAATTCTGGGATGCAGCAATCCGGGGATCTGGGAAACGAAGAAGACGTGCTGATGGTGCACGAGTCCAGGAAGCAAGAGGAAAAGGGAAAGGGGCAAGGAATGGAAGTAGAAAAGCTAGAAACCAGGAAAGCAATACTGCGAACTACAGAGCACACGTCTCATCGCTACTTGGCAATAGCATTGAGATGCGCGGAGCCGCGGGGGTGCGGTCTATTAGTAGAATACGTTACGTCCAACGTATAGACCGTGGAAGGCGTGTCATGCTGGATGGCCATGTTGGGGAATGCAAGGCCGGTTGCGATAAGGACCAGGAAGACCAAAAGGGGCGCGTCCTGTGAGTCATGAAACCCAGCTGTCTCCTGGTCACCCGCGCCTATCCGCGGCTGCATACTCTCCTCCGCGAGAGTTACCATATCGCCACCCAGCACTGCTGGCACAGGAGCCGACGATGGCCGTCCTCCGACAGCCGCAGCCTGGGCACTGTTCGCCACTTCAATATTCTGGTGGGGAGGCTGAGCAGGCTGAGCACAAGGCGTGCCACACGGGGAGGAGGACAGAATTGAAGATGTTGAAGCACCACCCGGCAAGGACTGCACAGGGGAGAGAGATACGACTCCCGATCGATGACCCGTGGCAGAGGTAAGACAGGCAGTGTGGGCGGCATAATTGTCTGGGGCGTGGCAAGACTGTTTGTTGGGGTCGTGGAGGGTAGGTTGTTAGAGGAGATTAGAGGTGCAGACATGTTGAAATCTGCAAAGTTAGATTGCGGATTGACAAATGCAGTCTCTGTGAGTGGGTTCATTGGAGAGGTAAAAGGTGACTGCTGATTGGTGTCAAAAGGGTTTTCAAAATCGAACAGTGTTTTAGCGGTTTTGATTGCAGAGGTGTTGGTATTGATATTTATTCTTACCTCCTTGACTCTTTTCGGATGAAGTTTCTGTAGGTTCAAGATACTTTATGATTACTCCTTAGTCTCTGCGCCTCTGGGGCTGGCTCTGGTGGAGTTTTGGGGTAGCGAGGCGAAACGGTTATGGCAGGCTCCATCCGGGTCCTGCCGGGGACTGCCGTAGACTTCTCAACCTCAGCTCAAACTCTGCTCACCGCTCCGCTGTATGTGCTGGTATATGTGGGTCCTCCCACAAGGAAACACTGTAGAAAGACAGCAGTCTGCACTCAACCTGTGAAAGCAGTGGAGGTGTGTTCATCCGGCTCACCTGATGCTGCCTAGAAACGAGCCATCTTGAACCTAGGCACAGAAATCTCAAACCATAAGAGTGCCCTGAAAAAACGTATAGTATATAATCATGTTTATTTTGCTGATGATAGCTCAGTTCGTTGTACACCTGCTTAAAAACCTGGAGTTCACAAGTTTGGAACTTGCCAGTGTCAACTCAGCCCCTCATTGCTTTGGAGGTGGTAACAGATCCCAGAAACAATACATATTGTGATTTTTAGCGTCATAAACATATAAATGTATCTTTTGTTCTCTCAATATTTTTTACCATCTCAGGGTGACCCCGTACACGGTGGAGCAGCCTGACCTCTGAAACATAGATTTCGCCATTACTCACCTACATCAGGTAATGGACCCGATTCCCTCAATTTTGTTATAGGATAACTTTACTTGCCTTTGTACTGATTTGTTTCTTATTTTATATCTTTTGACCTGCCTTCTGATCCGGCTCATTACATTGTCGGGTATGTGTTTACCTTCATATTTTTTCAACTATTTGGATGATGATTGTTCATACTGATATTTATATACTTACGTTGTTTCTAATGTGGGAATAATTCTATATTGGATATTAATCTTGGGATGGTTGGCACAATTGCATGTGAATGTTATGTGTTTATTGTTTTAGACTTGCCCTGATGAAGGAATTTGTTATATTCCGAAATGCATTGGCACAAAAATAAGTCTTCAGATAGAGTGATTTATGGCAATCTCTTCCTCACGAAGAACAATTTTGGTGGCTACTAGTCACTTCTTTCTATAAAATAATTTTCAACATTGAAAAATCACTATATATTTGACTTTTGTATTTTTTCAAGAATTGGATCGAAGGAACTATACATAGTGAAATTACAACTAATATAAAACCCAGTATGGGATTCCAGAGAGCGGCTGTATGATTGGGTTTTCACCTAATCTTTGTTTCTTGCTGTATTTTTTGGGTTTGGGTGTCTCCAGGCCTTTTTCAGCCAGCTCCTGCATAGAGGATCTAACTTCCTAACAAAGACTTATCACACTAGAAACTTTTGATAACGCCAGAAGGATTCGATACTCCTGTGGTGCCCACTCAAATTTGCTTCCTGTTCTGTGCCAAAGAAACAGATCTGGTTTGACATGTATAGCACACCTATATCATTATATTTAGGACCTGATTATGAGTTTAATACCACCAAACACATTTAGCGTTGCTGCATGCAGTAAGTCATGTGGACACTCTAATTAGTCCCCATGTTTGAGTCCATAGGACCCCTTTGGGGTCCTGCTGTATTAGAGCATGGATAATACTGTTTGCTTTTATGTGGAGAGCATTTCCTCTACACAAATGCAGTCCGAACAAAATGTTGAGATTTAAAACTCGTGGTAACACATCTTAAATACCGGATGATTTACCACGTGGGCCTGCCTTTCAATCCGGCCATTGGTCTATTCAGGTTTTTGATTTCTATTTCTCTGTCTTGCACCGCACGTCCTATCAGTTCTATGAATTCCTTTCCTATGCACTCCTTCAAAACATGTTTTCTGAAACAAACCATGGCTAAGGTATTGCAAAATAGTATCTTTTCAATTTCTTTGATTTTCCGCAAGCAAAACATTCTTTAAAATTGAGTCCTCTGAAAGTTGTATTGTCCAAGTTTGAAGTGCTAATGGGAACACTGAGTCCTCCATCTCCGTTGTCCCTCCACCAAACCTCAAACCCTAAACGAACAGAGCAACTTTGAAGTTCGAAGTGCAAGTCCAAGCTGCACCGGAAGGGCGGTGAGTTATTGGCGAGGGGTTCCAACTTCCAAACGCTGTGCGTTGTTTTTCCTCCCAGCGTTCAAGAGGCTATTACATTATTGATCTGAGCGAAAGGCGGGCGATCCAGAGTGCAAGAGTCTTTGGAGAGGATCCTTCGCGGGTGAACGTTTTGATTATCACAGCCGCCTTCCTTGCAGGAGGCCCACGTGTCATATGTTTCTCATAACTGGAAGGGTTTTCCTCAGATCAATCCAGAATCCGAGGACAACATGTATTTCTTTAACTGTGCGTGCGCAGAAAATAAAGCACAAGTGGATGTAATATTTCGCTTTTATTACTGCACTGCACTGTAGGCGTTCTTCCAGGGGCAGGTCAAACACAAGCTGGTCCTTATCCTGCAATTAGACTAATTAGCAAAAGGAAACCAGGCAATGTCGTCATATATGAATTACATTTTCAAATGAAGAGACTACCTGGCTAATACATACACGCATGTTATGCTGTTCCCAATCTAATGTTGCAGCACCGACTCCTACCTCCCAAAGACAAACGAGTTCATTAGAAGTGTATAATATCATAACAAAAAGGGGGCGGATGGGCAGTCTCGTAAAACGAACCAAAACAGCCATTCTGCCATCATTTAGATGAAAGGGCACTGTCAATTCATGGATACCTTTTTCCTTGTAGATCAGAGCGCAATTAGACATTCAAACACGAACTGTCAAAGCAAACAGCTTTCTCTCGTGTTGGGATAGGCCTCTTCCAGGCACTGCCATGATGGTGCTACTGGGCCAAGAAATGAAAGCTATTAAATGGAGCACCTGGGCATATTAAGGATGTGCGTGTCAAATAACTATCTAGTGCCGATACAAGAGCCAAATATATTGCCTTTTCCACTGCTTGTTTTTAACAAAACTTCAGTGCAAGGAACAGATGCAATGACACACGTATTCCTTAACAATCAATTGGCTGAAGGAAAACTTGCCTAATACTTTTATTTACAACATGAGTTGGTTTACATCTGCTCCCTGCAAGGAAATGACATGGATTGCCCCTTTTAATGCACTGAGATAGATCAAACAGATCTCAGGGGTGAGAGTTTTGGATAGAGGGGAGTAGGCAGTGGGTCTGAATTGCCATTAGAAATAGCGTAGCCAGGGGCGGTCAATGGTCGTGTAAATATCTTTTTTACTAACAGCCACAGTGTGTGAGTCCCTCCTCAGATCCCACTGTTTTCTATCTTCAGTTCCCATGTCAACAGTTTCGGCTTATATGCTGCTCTTACAGTGCCATCTAATGGCCAAAACCCAACAATACTTCCGGTAATTCAAAGGGGCTAAGGAGCCCCTGAAAGCAGATTGTGAGTGAATAAAGCCTTTTAATAACAGCAAAACACCAATAAAGTGGGCAGTGTTCATCGAGCCTTAGTTTGAGCGAGGTTGTCTGGATGCCTGGCCAGGTGTGCTAACTGTGTATAGTCTGGGAACAGGAGAGGGGACTGTGTCTAGCACCAGGGAAGTTAGGAGAAATTCGAGTCTGGGAAAGAGAATCGGGACTAGACAAGGCCAGCTACAGTATTACAACCCCCAGAATGCGTATGGGTAGATTAGCTGGCAGTACAATGGCCCGGTGCACCTGTATTCCATTGCAGACAATAACAATAATAGGCTGTTATTTGCTATGATACACATGCAGATGGAGTGTGACCAGTTCAAGAACTGCATCAGAGAAGAGACAGCAAACACCACTTCAGAAAGCACGATAAGGCAAGCCCATGTTTATGATAGGCCAATGCAAGGATATTTGGGATGCAGCACATGTTGGATTTTCATTGTTTTATTTGAAAACCAGAAGTACATAGCTTGCTTTAATGAAGGAATTATGAAGAAAGATGAGTGATTGTTGATCTTTGTAAGGTGAATGTATTGGATCTATTGTTTTAATATTATAAGATTGTGGTTTGATATAATGAGTGAAATTGATGGAAAACCAAATTAGCTAATTTACAACTTCGACAACTACTAGCATCAGATAGGAAGCAGGAATTCACTGTGTAATTTTCTCTAACAGCAAAAAAGAGCAAGTGGGCCAGCCTTGAAGGAGATGTTAAAACGAAAGGAAGACTCAGCCCTGCTGAGCACTGAGTTACATGTTTTAGTTTTGGCTAAATGGTGGCAAAGATAAAGTTTACAATGTATACATTCTGTCCTTCCGGCTGTGCATACATCCAAGCTTGATGTATTCATCCTATCTTACCGTTTGTTTCATGCATGATGGCGATTTAGCACCACATTGCAGCTGAAAGAATGCTATAGAGAACAGAGATAAGAAAGGGAAGAGAAAGGGTGTTTGGATGGAAAATATTTGGCATGTACTGACTGTGATATTAATTCTATGTTTGTCTCCTTCGACCCACCATTCCTTCTTCTAGTCTTTCATCATAGGCCTTTTGCCTCATCAAAGTTTCTCTCCTTCTTCATAGTCACTCATAATTCTTCTCCTTGTTCTGGTCCTTCACCTTCTTATTCCTTCATTAAGGTACTTTTCATTCAGCAAAGTCCTTTATCCTAATCTTTCATGTTTCTCACCTCCTTGTCCTTCTGTGTCATCCCTGTACTTTGTCACAGTCCTTCTCCTTCATCATAGTCCTTCTCCTTCATCTTAGTCCCTTCCCTTCATCATAGTCCCTTTCCTTCATCATTGTCTTCTCCCTTTTTATATCTATTTATTGTATTTGGATTTTTGTACAGAAAGTACTGATGAAGGGTGTGATGCATATGCCCTAGTCCTCGTAGTCATTCCAGTACTTCACCGTTGTCATAGTCCTCCATCGTAGACCTTGTCCTTTGTCATATTCATTGTGCTCAGTCCTTCATCATAGTCCTCCTCCTTTGCCAACATCCCTCAATTTTCATGGTCCCATTGTTCTCTTAGCCCAGTGTGAAGTGAAAACAGCCTGACCAGAGAGGACGAGTTATGTAGCCAGATCGAATTGGAGGCTCTCCTCTGCGTCCATTTTTATACTATTGTTTTGTTAATAGAAGAGCAAACCCAGAATGCACAGTATTTAAAATAATGTAATTGTACCACTCGTTCATCACACTCACTCAACATTGTGGTCTATTTCATTCACTGCAGTCTTTCTTCACCCTGGGATGCTCATTCAACACAGTCTTTCTCCTACATTATAATACTTTTTTGCCATAGTCCATCTACTACCTCATAGTGCTCAGCATTGTCCTTCTCTTTTTTGAGTACTACGTCATCAGTCCTTTTCATTCAACACATTCCTTTAACTTCTTTACAGTTGTTCATCAAAGTCCTTCTCTTCATCATCGTTCTACTCCTTCATCACTGTCCATCTTCATCACAGTCCTTCTACTTCATTGCAGATCTTGGACCTAGTCCTTCTCTTTCATTGCAGTCTTTTTCCTTTGTTGAAGTTGCTCTCTTCCTTCACAGTAGATCATTACAGTCCACCACTTTATTATCATAGCCATAACAGTCCTGCTCTTTTGCCACTGTCGTTCTCCTTTGTCACAGTGATTGTCCTTCATCACAGTCCGTCTCCTTCATTATAGTAATGTCACAGTCCTTGTCATTTTTTGCAGTCATTGTCCTTTGTCACAGTCTTCCATCACAGTCCTGTTCCTTTGTCACAGTGGGTTCCCTTCATCAAAGTCTTTCACCTTTATCATATTCATTGTCATGTCCACTCTTTGTCGTTCTCATCCAACTCCATCACCACAGTCATTCTCCTTCATTTGTCCCAGTCCTTTGTCAGTCCTTCTACTTCGTCTCTCTCCTTCAACACAGTCATTCTCCTTCATCAAAGTTCTTTGCCAGAGTCCTCCTTGTCACAGTATTATATATATTACCACAGTCCTCCATCACAGTCCTTCTCAGTCAGTCCTACTCCTTCTTTCCAATCCTTCTCCTTTATCCTAGTCCTCATCTTCATTATAGTACTTCAACTTGTTCATTGTCTGTCTTCTTTTGCCACAGTTCTTCATCACAACCCATATTGTTCATAATAGTCCTCCTTCATCACAGTTCTTATCTTTGGTGACAGTTTCTGTCTCATCACAATCCTTTTTATTCCTCACAATCAGTATCCTTTATTAGAGCCATTATCCTTTGAATTAGTACTTTGTTCTAATAAGACTATACTGGGCACAGTCTCAAACAATTACAATGGGCCTCATTACAACCTTGGCGGAGGACCATGGTGCTGTTAGCACCATGGTCCATGCCGCTAAGGTTGCAATTCCGCCATGGTGGATGGCGGAATTACCGCCCCATTCCAAGGTAAGTGGGGCGGTAATTCCCCATTCGCCAATGGCCCCTTCCCCATTCCCATTTTTGCCCCATAGAGCATAATGGGAATGGGGAAAGGCGATAATTACGGCACCGTAAATTACGGTGCCGTAATTATCGCCAAGGTCCCTTTGGGGCATGGCTTTTAACGCCTGCAAACAGCAGGCGTTAAACAGCCATCCCGCAAAGGGAACCTTGTAATCAGGCGTTAAGGGTCGGCGCCGTTTACGGCGACGTAAACCCCTTAACGCCTGAGTCGGAATGAAGCCCAATCTCCCTCTTTCTGGCCCATATCACTCATCTAACTTTTCTTAGACATTCATGCTTTCTTGTTATCTCTTTCTCTGTCTTTTCTGTCCTCTCAAAGGGGAGTGTGGTGCCCGATGGGATTGAAATGATGCAAGAGAAGGCAAAGAAGGAATTAAAGATTGCATGGTGAGTTTATAAAGAGATGGACACTGAAACGACGAAATGTGATGTATAAGAATTTGCTTATGCTGAAACAACGCCCATCCTGGATTGAATATGGATCGGTTAGTGGTATTGGTACATTTTGAAAGAGGGGGACTTAGTTGGTCGCAGGTTTTGAGGAATGTATGGAACTTACGCTCTGTGATTAATGTGAAACTTCCTTGCAAGAAATTAGTAGAACACTGCTTTAGGTGTTCCAGATATAGGTTTTAAGGCATGAATGTTGCTGAAATACTTCCAAACGTGAAATGGGCATTTGGCCCTCATGGTATCTGATCCACCTCATGTTTATATGAATGTTTAAACCATCTGTGCATGGATGTGGCTGATGAACTGACAGGTCCTGGGCTTTGGTAAAGTACACTATTCTCGTTGTGCTACAAATGATAGTTTTCAAGCACTACATGCCTTGCCTGAATGCACATGATCTTACATATTATTTGGTTTCGGAGTGGTACAGTCCTACTTTCTGTCCCATTAGTAAACAGATTGTTAGATTCTACACTGTTCTGTTGGACATTGTTTGTAGCTCTGGGTTCTGGGAACTTCAATGCATTTGACCATTATTGCTGATGCCATGCTGGATGGCACATAGATCCAAAGGTTTTATGGGAGGCCACCATCAGGGCGGGCAAGGAAGATGGCAGCTGGAACCTTCAGCTTTTTTTCTGGATGAATGAGCGGGCACAGCTGATATTGGATATGGTAGTTATTCTTCTAGTTGTCATATTATTTTTAGCGATTGTGCGTGGGGTGCAGCCCACTGTCAAGTGCCACCGTGCCAGGCACTATAGGTTTATGCAGAAAGAAGTGACCAAGGCTTGTTAGCCATCAGTGTAGGCTGCACACCCTAATGCCCACAAGGGGTTTGGTTTTTTTTTTCGAAAAAAGTAAAAATTAATTTGATACTCAAAGTCCTTCAGGTAAAAAGATGTGCTCATTCAATAGTCAGTAAGTCGAAACATTGTTTAATTCAATAAGGTGTACCATAAATAGTTACAAGGTGGTGGCATAAACAAGACTAAGCCTATGCATTTCAGTCCTTGGGTCCTTCGTCAGGGCCTTGTACCCTCGCTTGTCACAAATAATCCTTGCTTTGTACAAACAGAGAAATTCATCAATACAGTCATCATGTCAAAATTAGCCATAGCATTACATCTACATCATGCCATTACCACATAGAGCAACACATGGCTGTTGTTCACAATTACATTTTCATAATACATTTACAGGGCGCCCACCAAGTAGCACAAGACACACATTAACATGGAACATATATGAACAAGAGATAACAAACAGAAAAAACAGTGAGCATTGCGCTATTCATCAACATACATGGTTGCTTGCATTGTTTGTGTTAAACAAAGGTCGTGTACAACAATAATGAAATCACAGCTTTCCCGTCGTGTATATCCTTAAACATCATTCAAATTGTCAAATGAATTAGTACTATTCAAAAGTCATGCTCTAATGTGATGGGTCTACCGACACCCGGAACTCATAATTTTGCTTTAGTACATGTCGGCAATGTGACGCGGTCACCCGTGCGTGCCCAAGAGTATGTTTTTGATGAAAACAATGCTGCCATGCTTACAGTAAAAAGCGTGATCGCTATTAAACCAGTGTAGAATTAATATGCAATCTCTTGCAAGCCCCTTTAAGCACTTTCATATATCGCGGGTGAATATCAAACCCGGTGTACCCCGGTGCAAATAAGGACTGACCTGTACTAAGGAGGAGCAGCTATACGGTGTGCGGTGCTCTATGCAACGCGATCGGCGAAATGACATGAGTTTGAGCTTCGATGTATATTAAAATAAATAACGAAACGCTAATTTAGCTGTGGCGCTCATCACTTACCGTTATATTTCATCTGAGTGGTTTGTGGGCATGGTAGGAGCAGCGGAAACCAAAGCTGTTGTGCCCGTCTCTAATTTAATGACTGTGTTGTCATGGAGATGGCTACAGCAACTTGCCTGACAAGATGACCTTAGCGCTAGACACCTTTGCCCTCTGGTGTTCCATGAGGCTATACTTGGAGTAGTTTTTAGGAGAGCGTCGGGGTTGGGGCAGGGTAGCTGTGATGATATGGCAGCAACCCTTGGTGGTTGCTATCTTTTGAGGCCCGCAGTCAGCACATTGCGGATCCATGACCAACTGCCCTTCTTTAGAGCTTCTTATGGGCGGGTTGTAGTGAGCTCTGATGCTTTTTTTCGATCTCTTGCATGTTGCGGTGAGGTTCTGCGATCTTGGTGCCATGCCTGTGATGAGTTTGAGGGGGCTTGGTGTCTCCTAAGATCGTTGTAGTTTCTGACTTCTCTTCTAGGTTGGTCTCTTCCGTTGTCAGTTGAAGTATGTTTCAGTTGGTCATTCATGTTTATCGATTTCAGAGTTGATCCATTGTGTCTGTGGTGGGATTTTCTTGGTGATGGTGGGCTTCATCCTCTTCTGGTGGACCTGTATAGTTCTTCATTTCGTGATTTGTATCTGTAGATTTTGCTGTAAGTTTTTCTGTGGTTATCTGCCTGCTTCTCAATCGTGGTTGGAATCTCGTGGAGGGTAAAGCCCAGATGGGCTAATTCAGCGTAGGTGTCTTGGCGGATCTCGCAAAGTGCCAAGTTTTTGATGTGAAGGTAAGCCTTTGCTTGTTTGTTTCTATGGTAAGGTTCGATCACGATGAAGTCGTCAGATTTTAAGGTCTGTAGCATGTCCACTTGGTTTAGTATTTTGAGGACTGTTCTTCTGTTTAAGATCATATCATGGGGCTCTGTTGTTTTTTGTTCTATTTTAATGAGGCAAGTAGCTCTTGTTGTTGGGTCCTTTGATCTTGGTTGGTCCTCTTTCAAGTGGGCTGACAAGGTTTTCCGTTGTTTTGCTTGGTTGGTAGCAGCCGAGATGATCTGAGGATTTGTCGTCCTTTTTTGGGGGAGTTGGTCGCTGCCCGGCTGGTTCGGAATAGCTGTGATGTCGTTTTGGTCTAATTGGGAGTTTGGGGCTGTTGGTTTGGATTTGCCCAATGAAGAGCGGGGTGATTGGCTCAGATCTTGTGACTTGGCTTTGTTTGAGGTTTTGGTTTGGGGTTCCGGGCTGTCAATCGTGTCCCAGTGTTGAGTTAGGTCAACCAAAGAGCTTTGGGCCATGAATTCCTCTGCAGTCTTGGGTGAAGTGGTACAATGTACCTCTACGTTGTTAGTACTTTGTTTTTGATGTGGAGTACCATGTTCCTCTACCCCTGCTTTCATTGGAGTTTTTTTTTAGGACAGCAAAGGGTCAAAGGCGGTCACTGTTTTCGAATGAGTGGCATCTGGTTGAGCGCTTCTAGAAAGTCTTAAGAGTGGTTGATTTTTGGTAATAGAAGCGGATTTGTGTTGACTGTCACTAGGTGCAGTAGGTTTGGAGGCTGTGGTTGACGGACGAAGGTGTTTATGGTTTGGTCTTGTAAACAGAGGAGCCTGTTCTACAGGTGAAGGCTGTGATGTTGTCTGAGTTTCTTTGTCACGGGACCTGGGCTTGTCAGGACTGATAGGCTTGAGAAGTCTTAGTTTTTCTTCCAGAAGAGTCAGATTCGAATCCCAGGAGTCTCTGTGCTCCTTATTTCTTTGATCTAATGCTGTGATATAGCCTTCCACGAAGATCAGATTAGTGTGCATCATCGCTGTTACTGTGACACTGTCTTTCAGAGAGTCGTTGATGGTTTCGTACTGCTTCCCAAAGGTAGCTAAGGCTATTGTTATAGCCGACATGATGGTTGTAAGGTCTGTTTTTTTGCCAGTGAATCCTTGTTGCTTGGTGTGGCTATTTCACGTAGTCTCCTGTTTTGCGGGGGAGATCGACCACGGGGTGTAGTTCGTATGGGTGGCAGTGTGGCAGAAGAGCTCTCCTCTGTTTGGGTAGGTCTATCGTAGTTTTCAGGGTAGACTGGGGAGTGGTCGAAGTCCGGTTGGCACTTCGGCATGGGATCTTGGGTATATGGCTGTCTGGGAGCCACTAAAAATGCTGGTTTGGATTGTACCGATGGGTTGTCTTTTGGCTTGTTCACATTGTTGGGTAGTGGGGGGCGCTCCCTTGCCTCTAGTTCATTTTGTGATGTGGTTTTGTTGGATTCATCCACGTATGTTTTCTTTGCGAAGCCGTCTGGATCTGCTTCGGACTGCTCTTCTTGGGGTGCTTTATCAGAGGAGTTATTGACGGTAGGTGCACAAGGTATGTCTGTAATAGTCGCCTCTTGTTCGCCCCCAGCTAGCAGAGAAGGTGCTGTGGAGTGTTTATTTCAGGTGTGGATTTTCCTAGTAATGATCGAGGAGGTGTCTTTTTCAAAGTTGTGGTCGTGACTTTTCTTGCTTTGCTCACTGGGTGTAGATCTTGGATAGCCTCCAAGATTTCAGCGTCAGAGAGTTCTTGATCCTGATCCAGCTTTTTTTTGCATTGTTTCTTAAAGAAGTCTTTAAGGGAACTGGATAGAAGCGGGTGAGGGATTTTTTTTTTCTGCATCTTTTTTTCTGTGTTGCATCATTTGAGTTTTGCGAGGAGGATTTCTTAACTCCTTTGGTGATTTTTGTAGGGGTCTTTTAGGTCCTTTTTCTGAATGTATTGATCTTTTTGCCTTTGATGTTTTTTTGGTATTGTTATTCAGTTCGTTCACTCATTCTAGGGAGAAGAGTTCTGTGGGTTTGTATTCAAAAGAGTCTGATTCAGTGTGCCTTTTTTTTAGGAGTAGTGCGTGTGCTTTGCTTTTGGAGACATCAAGGGCCTCTTTGAGGGTTGAGCGACTTGCAGTGTCGATTAGTGATAGGAGTTCGAGGGCGTTATGTTTGTCCATTACGCCTGCATTGTGCTTTTTTGGAGGGGATGAAAGGATCAAGCCAGTATTGCTCGGCAGTTCCGGTTTCATTGCGGCATGAATTTGGGCAAGGACCAGCTTGGGTGTTGGTCTCACGTTGGTCGCTCTACTTCCTTGAGGGCACCTAGCTGAGCCACTGCCGAGTCAGTGTGCAGCAGCGGCTGGTGGAAGGGGTTTGCCTCACAAGCGATCTGAAGCGTGCGCGCCACCTCTGGAGGCTTGTCCAGCCAGCACCGCTCCCCAGTGTCATGGAGTTCCCCCCTTCTCACCTGAGACCGATCCTTACTGGACTCCGTGGGCAGTGTCTTCTTGCGGACAGACCTGGACTTGAATAAGGCTGAGTGAGTCTCTTCTGACTCCAGCGTGCGTCTAATATTCCTGGATGCAGCAATCCGGGGATCCGGGAAATGAAGAAGACATGCTGATGGCGCACAAGTCCAGGAAGCAAGAGGAAAAGGGGCAAGGAATGAAAGTAAAAAAGCTAGGAACCTGGAAAGCAATACTGCAAACTACAGAGCACACGTCTGATCGCTACTTGGCAATAGAATTGAGATGCGCAGAGCCGCCGGGGTGCGATCTATTAGTAGAATACGTTACGTCCAATGTATAGACCGCGGAAGGCGTGTAACGCTGGACGGCCATGTTGGGAATGTCAGGGAATGCAAGGCCTGTTGCGATAAGGACCTGGAAGACAAAAAGGGGTGCGTCCTGTGAGTCATGACAGCATGCCTCCTCCGAAAACCTGTTCCCCCAGGTTTCCCTGGGTGTATGAGGTGGTATCTTCTGAGCAGTCGAGGGGTATTCAGATTAGAAAGTGGTTCCCAAGTTCTTTCACTGGGGGGATATCCTTTCCATTCAACCAGGTATTGAATCTGACCCCATTTATACCTGGAGTCGCATATCCTGGACACTTCATATTCCAGTTGATTGTCCACCACCACAGGAGTGGGTCTGCAGGATTTCCGGGAGGATTGAATGTAAGGTTTTAATAAGGAGGTGTGAAAAACTGGGTGAATCTTTTTCCAGGATTCTGGTAACTTGTGCCGGTATGAGACTGGGTTTATAATTTTCTTGATGGAAAACGGACCATAATACCGGGGGGCGCAATTTGTTTGGCTGTAGATGTCGGGGTAGTAATTTAGAGGACAACCAGACTTGATCTCCAACTGAATAAGACGACCTGGGTCTTCTTTTGGAATCCGCATATCTCTTGGTCTGTGTTCTGGCCTTCTCTAAGTGCTCTTTGGTCTCCTTATGTATGTTGACAAGTGTTTCAATCCAGAGTCGACAGTAGGTACCGGTGTGGGTTGTGGAAGAACAGAGGGCAGAACTGATGGATGGAATATTTGGCTGCAATAAAAGGGACTGGTCTTAACTGCTGAATGATCGGAATTGTTATAGGTAAATTCAGCCACGGGTATCAGGAGCGACCAGTCATCCT
Organism: Ambystoma mexicanum; assembly: GCF_040938575.1. Taxonomy (NCBI): domain Eukaryota; kingdom Metazoa; phylum Chordata; class Amphibia; order Caudata; family Ambystomatidae; genus Ambystoma; species Ambystoma mexicanum. Next base: position 1,381,696,172 of record NC_090935.1, read on the forward strand.
GAACCTTAGTAACAAAACATCAAAGATATTGTTCCAGAGTCTGATTAGCACGTTCTGTGGCCCCGTTGGTTTGAGGGTGATAACCTGATGAAAGAGAGCGTTGGATTCCTAATATTTGACAGAGGTGTTTCCAGAATTGTGAGACGTATTGAGGTCCTCGCTCGGAAATTATCTTGGAAGGAAGTCCATGAAGGCGGAATATGTGCTCCAGGAAGATTCCAGCCAGTTCAGATGAGGATGGAAGCTTATTGAGGGGTGTGAAATGAGCCATATGAGTGAACAAGTCAATGGTGACCATAATGGTGGTGTACCCTCTGGAAGGCGGTAATTCCACAATGAAGTCTGTAGCGATAAATTCCCATGGCCTTGTTGGCAGTGCGGGTTGTATCAGAAGACCCGCCAGCCTCTTGTTGTCATGTTTATTCTGACTACAGATTGCACAGGCTTGGACGTATAGTTGTACGTCAGTCTTCATTTTAGGCCACCAAAATTGTCTTTGTATGAGGTGGAGGGTGTTGGTGATGCCACGATGTCCGGAGTGAAGGGTATCATGACAGAGGTTTATTATTGTTTGTTGTAATCTTTGTGTAGGAATGAGCAGAGCATTGTCCTTGAACAAATATCCTTCCTTAACTCTCAGGTTCCATTGATTCTTTCTTGAAATATTCTTCCAGAGTTCAGAGGATTGGGTTTGTGCTCGGATTTCTTCCAGGAGGTTGACTGCTTGGGCTACAAAAATCGTGTGGGGAAACATCTTAGGATAGGCCTTATCTTCGGTAGTTTCATAGTTAGGCTGTCGAGATACCTAACTGGTACTGGGCAAAGAAGAAGGCCCAATGAGCCTGACGACTGTTCTAACACTCTAATGACTGTAGAATATGAAGATTTCGGTGGTCTGTGTGGACCTGGACTGGATGTCTTGCTCCCACGAGTAGATGTCGCCACTCAGTGAAGGCTTGGCGGTTGGCTAAAAGTTGTTTTTCCAGGATGGAGTAGTGTGTCTCACTGGGAGTCAGGGTTTGTGAAAGGTAAGCAATGGGGTGTTCTAGTTCATCCTCAAATTCTTGCTTCAACACCGCTCCAATGGTGTAGTTAGAGGCATCCGTTTCCACAAGGAATGGTCGATCAATGTTGGGTTGGGCCAGAATGGGAGCTTGATATAATCTTGTCTTCAAGAGTTGGAATTCCTTATCTTGCGGAATAGACCAGACAAAAGGGGTGTCTTTCTTCAGGAGAGCAACAATCGGTTGAACAATCTCTGAGAAGGTGGGTATAAACTTCCGGTAGATATTGGCAAGCCCCAGGAAGGATTGAACTTGTTTCACGGACGTGGGAGCAGGCCAGGATAATATAGCCTTTACCTTTGAAGGGTCCATGCCAATTCCCTCTCGAGTAAGGATAAATCCTAGGTAATGAACAGAAGCAACGTGAAACAGACATTTCTCGGGTTTGGCCAAGAGTTTATGTTCACAGAGTCGTTGCAGTACTGCGGTTATGTGCTCTTCATGCTTTAGAAGGTCCTTGGAGTAGATCAAAATGTCGTCCAGGTAGATGATGACGAAGAGGAATAGCATGTCAGAGAACACCCTGTCCATAAAACGTTGAAAGACTGCTTGGGCATTAACTAATCCAAAGGGCATGACCAGATATTCAAAGTGAGCAAAGGGTGTTCTGAATGCTGTTTTCCATTCGTCTCCTTCCTGGATACGAATCAAATGATAGTCACCCCGGAGGTCCAGTTTCGTGAAAATCACAGCGCCTCTGACCGCTTCCAGGATATCCGAGATTAAGGGTAAAGGGTACCGGTCCTTGAGGGTGCATTGATTTAATCCACGATAATCGAGGCAGGGTCTGAGTTCCTTAGTGTCCTTCTTAGGAACAAAGAACAATGAAGCTCCGGCTGGAGATTTTGAAGGTCTTATGGTGCCATTCTCAAGGTTGGTATCCAAGTATTCTCTGAGGGCCTTTTTCTCAGGTTTGTAAAGGATGAATATCCTGCCAAAAGGAATCACTGCTGAGGGATCCGTGTCTATGGTGCAGTCTTCAGGACTAATAGGGGGTAAGGCCTGGACTATGGCAGTTGAGAACACATCAACAAATCCCTGGTAGGCCTTAGGAACCTGAACGATATTGGAAACCATGAGAGGTGCTTGATGGTCTATTGGTGGTTCTTTGGAGGGGGTCAAGGAGGGATCCAGGATTAGACAGTGAGACATACAAAACTCTGAGCCGAGGAATAGTGATCCTGCTGTCCAATTGATATACGGATTGTGTTTCTGTAACCAGGGCATGCCCAGTACCATGGGGTAATGAGCTGACTTAATAATGTTGAATCAAATCCGCTCTTGGTGGTGGTTAATTGAAAGCTGGATCTCCTTGGTCTGCAGGCTTATGGGCCCCGAAGTGAGGGGTCTTCCATCGATCGCTTCCACCGGCTGCATTATGCTTCGTGTTTCGTATGGGATGTGGTGACTAAAAACCCAATCTTGATCAATGAATATTCCCATAGCCCCGCAGTCTACCAAGGCCAAAACAGGATAGGTCTTATTCTCGGCGGTTGATAGGAAGGCATGTGGTATCACTAGATTGTTTTGTCCAGGAGAGTTCAAGGATGGAATTGATGTGGAGCAAACATCTCTCTCCCGAAGCCATGCTCCATCTAGGATCGGGAGTTGGCGTTTCCTAAACGCTGAGGAGGGGCCAGAGGGCATTCTCTAACCAAGTGTTTGTCTGAGGCACAATACATGTACAACCCCGTATTAATCATTCTCATCCTTTCTTGCGGGGATATGGGTCCATGGAAGGCTCCTATCTTCATGGGTTCTGGTTCGGTGACTGATCCAGGGTTTGTGTCAGATTTGGAGGTACTCCCAAAGGACACCTTCGGAGGGTTACCCCTAGATTTTTTCTTCTTTGCCTTCCTTTCCTGGATGCGAAAGTCTATTTGCATGGCAAGATCCATAAGAGCCTGGAATGAGTTTGGTCGGGCCACTCTGGCTAACTCATCTTTAATCTCCTCATTTAGTCCTCTCCTGAAAAGGGTAAAACTTGCCTCCGGAGACCAATCCGCTTCCTTGACCAATTGCTTGAAGCGGGTTACATACGTGAGCACATCCTGGTATCCCTGCTGAAAGTCTAAGAGGCGTTCCTGGGCACTAAAGACCTGCTCTGGGTGATCAAACATGGTCTTTAGGGCCCGTATGAAACCATCCTAGTCATCTAGGAGAGCGTCGCCGGAGTTAACTAGGGGTGTAGCCCAGGTTAAAGAATTTCTGGAAAAGTGAGAGATTATGAACCCCACCTTAGCCCTGGGAGTGGAAAAGTAATAGGGCTTAAATGTAAAGTGAACCAAACATGAGTCTAGGAATCCACAAAGTGTTTTTGCCGACCCATCGTATTTGTCAACAATGCCACCCAGTAACACACTTTCTTTTGCGGCTGAATCACAGGATAGAACTAATTGCTTTAGAGCATTGTTTTCAGCCTTTAAATTCAGCACCTTGTGGTTAATTCTTGCATACCTCGCATCAGGTCCTGGAGGGCCGCTTCCATGTCGACTTCGAGTGCGGTCGGTAGGCGTCTCAAACTGTCACAGAGTTTGCCCCTTCTCACCTGAGACCAATCCTTGCTGGACTCCGTGGGCGGTGTCTTCTTGCGGACAGACCTGGACTTGTATAAGGCTGAGCGAGTCTCTTCCGACTCCAGCGCGCGTTTAAAATTCTGGGATGCAGCAATCCGGGGATCTGGGAAACGAAGAAGACGTGCTGATGGTGCACGAGTCCAGGAAGCAAGAGGAAAAGGGAAAGGGGCAAGGAATGGAAGTAGAAAAGCTAGAAACCAGGAAAGCAATACTGCGAACTACAGAGCACACGTCTCATCGCTACTTGGCAATAGCATTGAGATGCGCGGAGCCGCGGGGGTGCGGTCTATTAGTAGAATACGTTACGTCCAACGTATAGACCGTGGAAGGCGTGTCATGCTGGATGGCCATGTTGGGGAATGCAAGGCCGGTTGCGATAAGGACCAGGAAGACCAAAAGGGGCGCGTCCTGTGAGTCATGAAACCCAGCTGTCTCCTGGTCACCCGCGCCTATCCGCGGCTGCATACTCTCCTCCGCGAGAGTTACCATATCGCCACCCAGCACTGCTGGCACAGGAGCCGACGATGGCCGTCCTCCGACAGCCGCAGCCTGGGCACTGTTCGCCACTTCAATATTCTGGTGGGGAGGCTGAGCAGGCTGAGCACAAGGCGTGCCACACGGGGAGGAGGACAGAATTGAAGATGTTGAAGCACCACCCGGCAAGGACTGCACAGGGGAGAGAGATACGACTCCCGATCGATGACCCGTGGCAGAGGTAAGACAGGCAGTGTGGGCGGCATAATTGTCTGGGGCGTGGCAAGACTGTTTGTTGGGGTCGTGGAGGGTAGGTTGTTAGAGGAGATTAGAGGTGCAGACATGTTGAAATCTGCAAAGTTAGATTGCGGATTGACAAATGCAGTCTCTGTGAGTGGGTTCATTGGAGAGGTAAAAGGTGACTGCTGATTGGTGTCAAAAGGGTTTTCAAAATCGAACAGTGTTTTAGCGGTTTTGATTGCAGAGGTGTTGGTATTGATATTTATTCTTACCTCCTTGACTCTTTTCGGATGAAGTTTCTGTAGGTTCAAGATACTTTATGATTACTCCTTAGTCTCTGCGCCTCTGGGGCTGGCTCTGGTGGAGTTTTGGGGTAGCGAGGCGAAACGGTTATGGCAGGCTCCATCCGGGTCCTGCCGGGGACTGCCGTAGACTTCTCAACCTCAGCTCAAACTCTGCTCACCGCTCCGCTGTATGTGCTGGTATATGTGGGTCCTCCCACAAGGAAACACTGTAGAAAGACAGCAGTCTGCACTCAACCTGTGAAAGCAGTGGAGGTGTGTTCATCCGGCTCACCTGATGCTGCCTAGAAACGAGCCATCTTGAACCTAGGCACAGAAATCTCAAACCATAAGAGTGCCCTGAAAAAACGTATAGTATATAATCATGTTTATTTTGCTGATGATAGCTCAGTTCGTTGTACACCTGCTTAAAAACCTGGAGTTCACAAGTTTGGAACTTGCCAGTGTCAACTCAGCCCCTCATTGCTTTGGAGGTGGTAACAGATCCCAGAAACAATACATATTGTGATTTTTAGCGTCATAAACATATAAATGTATCTTTTGTTCTCTCAATATTTTTTACCATCTCAGGGTGACCCCGTACACGGTGGAGCAGCCTGACCTCTGAAACATAGATTTCGCCATTACTCACCTACATCAGGTAATGGACCCGATTCCCTCAATTTTGTTATAGGATAACTTTACTTGCCTTTGTACTGATTTGTTTCTTATTTTATATCTTTTGACCTGCCTTCTGATCCGGCTCATTACATTGTCGGGTATGTGTTTACCTTCATATTTTTTCAACTATTTGGATGATGATTGTTCATACTGATATTTATATACTTACGTTGTTTCTAATGTGGGAATAATTCTATATTGGATATTAATCTTGGGATGGTTGGCACAATTGCATGTGAATGTTATGTGTTTATTGTTTTAGACTTGCCCTGATGAAGGAATTTGTTATATTCCGAAATGCATTGGCACAAAAATAAGTCTTCAGATAGAGTGATTTATGGCAATCTCTTCCTCACGAAGAACAATTTTGGTGGCTACTAGTCACTTCTTTCTATAAAATAATTTTCAACATTGAAAAATCACTATATATTTGACTTTTGTATTTTTTCAAGAATTGGATCGAAGGAACTATACATAGTGAAATTACAACTAATATAAAACCCAGTATGGGATTCCAGAGAGCGGCTGTATGATTGGGTTTTCACCTAATCTTTGTTTCTTGCTGTATTTTTTGGGTTTGGGTGTCTCCAGGCCTTTTTCAGCCAGCTCCTGCATAGAGGATCTAACTTCCTAACAAAGACTTATCACACTAGAAACTTTTGATAACGCCAGAAGGATTCGATACTCCTGTGGTGCCCACTCAAATTTGCTTCCTGTTCTGTGCCAAAGAAACAGATCTGGTTTGACATGTATAGCACACCTATATCATTATATTTAGGACCTGATTATGAGTTTAATACCACCAAACACATTTAGCGTTGCTGCATGCAGTAAGTCATGTGGACACTCTAATTAGTCCCCATGTTTGAGTCCATAGGACCCCTTTGGGGTCCTGCTGTATTAGAGCATGGATAATACTGTTTGCTTTTATGTGGAGAGCATTTCCTCTACACAAATGCAGTCCGAACAAAATGTTGAGATTTAAAACTCGTGGTAACACATCTTAAATACCGGATGATTTACCACGTGGGCCTGCCTTTCAATCCGGCCATTGGTCTATTCAGGTTTTTGATTTCTATTTCTCTGTCTTGCACCGCACGTCCTATCAGTTCTATGAATTCCTTTCCTATGCACTCCTTCAAAACATGTTTTCTGAAACAAACCATGGCTAAGGTATTGCAAAATAGTATCTTTTCAATTTCTTTGATTTTCCGCAAGCAAAACATTCTTTAAAATTGAGTCCTCTGAAAGTTGTATTGTCCAAGTTTGAAGTGCTAATGGGAACACTGAGTCCTCCATCTCCGTTGTCCCTCCACCAAACCTCAAACCCTAAACGAACAGAGCAACTTTGAAGTTCGAAGTGCAAGTCCAAGCTGCACCGGAAGGGCGGTGAGTTATTGGCGAGGGGTTCCAACTTCCAAACGCTGTGCGTTGTTTTTCCTCCCAGCGTTCAAGAGGCTATTACATTATTGATCTGAGCGAAAGGCGGGCGATCCAGAGTGCAAGAGTCTTTGGAGAGGATCCTTCGCGGGTGAACGTTTTGATTATCACAGCCGCCTTCCTTGCAGGAGGCCCACGTGTCATATGTTTCTCATAACTGGAAGGGTTTTCCTCAGATCAATCCAGAATCCGAGGACAACATGTATTTCTTTAACTGTGCGTGCGCAGAAAATAAAGCACAAGTGGATGTAATATTTCGCTTTTATTACTGCACTGCACTGTAGGCGTTCTTCCAGGGGCAGGTCAAACACAAGCTGGTCCTTATCCTGCAATTAGACTAATTAGCAAAAGGAAACCAGGCAATGTCGTCATATATGAATTACATTTTCAAATGAAGAGACTACCTGGCTAATACATACACGCATGTTATGCTGTTCCCAATCTAATGTTGCAGCACCGACTCCTACCTCCCAAAGACAAACGAGTTCATTAGAAGTGTATAATATCATAACAAAAAGGGGGCGGATGGGCAGTCTCGTAAAACGAACCAAAACAGCCATTCTGCCATCATTTAGATGAAAGGGCACTGTCAATTCATGGATACCTTTTTCCTTGTAGATCAGAGCGCAATTAGACATTCAAACACGAACTGTCAAAGCAAACAGCTTTCTCTCGTGTTGGGATAGGCCTCTTCCAGGCACTGCCATGATGGTGCTACTGGGCCAAGAAATGAAAGCTATTAAATGGAGCACCTGGGCATATTAAGGATGTGCGTGTCAAATAACTATCTAGTGCCGATACAAGAGCCAAATATATTGCCTTTTCCACTGCTTGTTTTTAACAAAACTTCAGTGCAAGGAACAGATGCAATGACACACGTATTCCTTAACAATCAATTGGCTGAAGGAAAACTTGCCTAATACTTTTATTTACAACATGAGTTGGTTTACATCTGCTCCCTGCAAGGAAATGACATGGATTGCCCCTTTTAATGCACTGAGATAGATCAAACAGATCTCAGGGGTGAGAGTTTTGGATAGAGGGGAGTAGGCAGTGGGTCTGAATTGCCATTAGAAATAGCGTAGCCAGGGGCGGTCAATGGTCGTGTAAATATCTTTTTTACTAACAGCCACAGTGTGTGAGTCCCTCCTCAGATCCCACTGTTTTCTATCTTCAGTTCCCATGTCAACAGTTTCGGCTTATATGCTGCTCTTACAGTGCCATCTAATGGCCAAAACCCAACAATACTTCCGGTAATTCAAAGGGGCTAAGGAGCCCCTGAAAGCAGATTGTGAGTGAATAAAGCCTTTTAATAACAGCAAAACACCAATAAAGTGGGCAGTGTTCATCGAGCCTTAGTTTGAGCGAGGTTGTCTGGATGCCTGGCCAGGTGTGCTAACTGTGTATAGTCTGGGAACAGGAGAGGGGACTGTGTCTAGCACCAGGGAAGTTAGGAGAAATTCGAGTCTGGGAAAGAGAATCGGGACTAGACAAGGCCAGCTACAGTATTACAACCCCCAGAATGCGTATGGGTAGATTAGCTGGCAGTACAATGGCCCGGTGCACCTGTATTCCATTGCAGACAATAACAATAATAGGCTGTTATTTGCTATGATACACATGCAGATGGAGTGTGACCAGTTCAAGAACTGCATCAGAGAAGAGACAGCAAACACCACTTCAGAAAGCACGATAAGGCAAGCCCATGTTTATGATAGGCCAATGCAAGGATATTTGGGATGCAGCACATGTTGGATTTTCATTGTTTTATTTGAAAACCAGAAGTACATAGCTTGCTTTAATGAAGGAATTATGAAGAAAGATGAGTGATTGTTGATCTTTGTAAGGTGAATGTATTGGATCTATTGTTTTAATATTATAAGATTGTGGTTTGATATAATGAGTGAAATTGATGGAAAACCAAATTAGCTAATTTACAACTTCGACAACTACTAGCATCAGATAGGAAGCAGGAATTCACTGTGTAATTTTCTCTAACAGCAAAAAAGAGCAAGTGGGCCAGCCTTGAAGGAGATGTTAAAACGAAAGGAAGACTCAGCCCTGCTGAGCACTGAGTTACATGTTTTAGTTTTGGCTAAATGGTGGCAAAGATAAAGTTTACAATGTATACATTCTGTCCTTCCGGCTGTGCATACATCCAAGCTTGATGTATTCATCCTATCTTACCGTTTGTTTCATGCATGATGGCGATTTAGCACCACATTGCAGCTGAAAGAATGCTATAGAGAACAGAGATAAGAAAGGGAAGAGAAAGGGTGTTTGGATGGAAAATATTTGGCATGTACTGACTGTGATATTAATTCTATGTTTGTCTCCTTCGACCCACCATTCCTTCTTCTAGTCTTTCATCATAGGCCTTTTGCCTCATCAAAGTTTCTCTCCTTCTTCATAGTCACTCATAATTCTTCTCCTTGTTCTGGTCCTTCACCTTCTTATTCCTTCATTAAGGTACTTTTCATTCAGCAAAGTCCTTTATCCTAATCTTTCATGTTTCTCACCTCCTTGTCCTTCTGTGTCATCCCTGTACTTTGTCACAGTCCTTCTCCTTCATCATAGTCCTTCTCCTTCATCTTAGTCCCTTCCCTTCATCATAGTCCCTTTCCTTCATCATTGTCTTCTCCCTTTTTATATCTATTTATTGTATTTGGATTTTTGTACAGAAAGTACTGATGAAGGGTGTGATGCATATGCCCTAGTCCTCGTAGTCATTCCAGTACTTCACCGTTGTCATAGTCCTCCATCGTAGACCTTGTCCTTTGTCATATTCATTGTGCTCAGTCCTTCATCATAGTCCTCCTCCTTTGCCAACATCCCTCAATTTTCATGGTCCCATTGTTCTCTTAGCCCAGTGTGAAGTGAAAACAGCCTGACCAGAGAGGACGAGTTATGTAGCCAGATCGAATTGGAGGCTCTCCTCTGCGTCCATTTTTATACTATTGTTTTGTTAATAGAAGAGCAAACCCAGAATGCACAGTATTTAAAATAATGTAATTGTACCACTCGTTCATCACACTCACTCAACATTGTGGTCTATTTCATTCACTGCAGTCTTTCTTCACCCTGGGATGCTCATTCAACACAGTCTTTCTCCTACATTATAATACTTTTTTGCCATAGTCCATCTACTACCTCATAGTGCTCAGCATTGTCCTTCTCTTTTTTGAGTACTACGTCATCAGTCCTTTTCATTCAACACATTCCTTTAACTTCTTTACAGTTGTTCATCAAAGTCCTTCTCTTCATCATCGTTCTACTCCTTCATCACTGTCCATCTTCATCACAGTCCTTCTACTTCATTGCAGATCTTGGACCTAGTCCTTCTCTTTCATTGCAGTCTTTTTCCTTTGTTGAAGTTGCTCTCTTCCTTCACAGTAGATCATTACAGTCCACCACTTTATTATCATAGCCATCACAGTCCTGCTCTTTTGCCACTGTCGTTCTCCTTTGTCACAGTGATTGTCCTTCATCACAGTCCGTCTCCTTCATTATAGTAATGTCACAGTCCTTGTCATTTTTTGCAGTCATTGTCCTTTGTCACAGTCTTCCATCACAGTCCTGTTCCTTTGTCACAGTGGGTTCCCTTCATCAAAGTCTTTCACCTTTATCATATTCATTGTAATGTCCACTCTTTGTCGTTCTCATCCAACTCCATCACCACAGTCATTCTCCTTCATTTGTCCCAGTCCTTTGTCAGTCCTTCTTCTTCGTCTCTCTCCTTCAACACAGTCATTCTCCTTCATCAAAGTTCTTTGCCAGAGTCCTCCTTGTCACAGTATTATATATATTACCACAGTCCTCCATCACAGTCCTTCTCAGTCAGACCTCCTCCTTCTTTCCAATCCTTCTCCTTTATCCTAGTCCTCATATTCATTATAGTACTTCAACTTGTTCATTGTCTGTCTTCTTTTGCCACAGTTCTTCATCACAACCCATATCGTTCATAATAGTCCTCCTTCATCACAGTCCTTATCTTTGATGACAGTTTCTGTCCCATCACAATCCTTTTTATTCCTCACAATCAGTATCCTTTATTAGAGCCATTATCCTTTGTAACAGTACTTTGTTCTAATAAGACTATACTGGGCACAGTCTCAAACAATTACAATGGGCCTCATTACAACCTTGGCGGAGGACCATGGTGCTGTTAGCACCATGGTCCATGCCGCTAAGGTTGCAATTCCGCCATGGTGGATGGCGGAATTACCGCCCCATTCCAAGGTAAGTGGGGCGGTAATTCCCCATTCGCCAATGGCCCCTTCCCCATTCCCATTTTTGCCCCATAGAGCATAATGGGAATGGGGAAAGGCGATAATTACGGCACCGTAAATTACGGTGCCGTAATTATCGCCAAGGTCCCTTTGGGGCATGGCTTTTAACGCCTGCAAACAGCAGGCGTTAAACAGCCATCCCGCAAAGGGAACCTTGTAATCAGGCGTTAAGGGTCGGCGCCGTTTACGGCGACGTAAACCCCTTAACGCCTGAGTCGGAATGAAGCCCAATCTCCCTCTTTCTGGCCCATATCACTCATCTAACTTTTCTTAGACATTCATGCTTTCTTGTTATCTCTTTCTCTGTCTTTTCTGTCCTCTCAAAGGGGAGTGTGGTGCCCGATGGGATTGAAATGATGCAAGAGAAGGCAAAGAAGGAATTAAAGATTGCATGGTGAGTTTATAAAGAGATGGACACTGAAACGACGAAATGTGATGTATAAGAATTTGCTTATGCTGAAACAACGCCCATCCTGGATTGAATATGGATCGGTTAGTGGTATTGGTACATTTTGAAAGAGGGGGACTTAGTTGGTCGCAGGTTTTGAGGAATGTATGGAACTTACGCTCTGTGATTAATGTGAAACTTCCTTGCAAGAAATTAGTAGAACACTGCTTTAGGTGTTCCAGATATAGGTTTTAAGGCATGAATGTTGCTGAAATACTTCCAAACGTGAAATGGGCATTTGGCCCTCATGGTATCTGATCCACCTCATGTTTATATGAATGTTTAAACCATCTGTGCATGGATGTGGCTGATGAACTGACAGGTCCTGGGCTTTGGTAAAGTACACTATTCTCGTTGTGCTACAAATGATAGTTTTCAAGCACTACATGCCTTGCCTGAATGCACATGATCTTACATATTATTTGGTTTCGGAGTGGTACAGTCCTACTTTCTGTCCCATTAGTAAACAGATTGTTAGATTCTACACTGTTCTGTTGGACATTGTTTGTAGCTCTGGGTTCTGGGAACTTCAATGCATTTGACCATTATTGCTGATGCCATGCTGGATGGCACATAGATCCAAAGGTTTTATGGGAGGCCACCATCAGGGCGGGCAAGGAAGATGGCAGCTGGAACCTTCAGCTTTTTTTCTGGATGAATGAGCGGGCACAGCTGATATTGGATATGGTAGTTATTCTTCTAGTTGTCATATTATTTTTAGCGATTGTGCGTGGGGTGCAGCCCACTGTCAAGTGCCACCGTGCCAGGCACTATAGGTTTATGCAGAAAGAAGTGACCAAGGCTTGTTAGCCATCAGTGTAGGCTGCACACCCTAATGCCCACAAGGGGTTTGGTTTTTTTTTTCGAAAAAAGTAAAAATTAATTTGATACTCAAAGTCCTTCAGGTAAAAAGATGTGCTCATTCAATAGTCAGTAAGTCGAAACATTGTTTAATTCAATAAGGTGTACCATAAATAGTTACAAGGTGGTGGCATAAACAAGACTAAGCCTATGCATTTCAGTCCTTGGGTCCTTCGTCAGGGCCTTGTACCCTCGCTTGTCACAAATAATCCTTGCTTTGTACAAACAGAGAAATTCATCAATACAGTCATCATGTCAAAATTAGCCATAGCATTACATCTACATCATGCCATTACCACATAGAGCAACACATGGCTGTTGTTCACAATTACATTTTCATAATACATTTACAGGGCGCCCACCAAGTAGCACAAGACACACATTAACATGGAACATATATGAACAAGAGATAACAAACAGAAAAAACAGTGAGCATTGCGCTATTCATCAACATACATGGTTGCTTGCATTGTTTGTGTTAAACAAAGGTCGTGTACAACAATAATGAAATCACAGCTTTCCCGTCGTGTATATCCTTAAACATCATTCAAATTGTCAAATGAATTAGTACTATTCAAAAGTCATGCTCTAATGTGATGGGTCTACCGACACCCGGAACTCATAATTTTGCTTTAGTACATGTCGGCAATGTGACGCGGTCACCCGTGCGTGCCCAAGAGTATGTTTTTGATGAAAACAATGCTGCCATGCTTACAGTAAAAAGCGTGATCGCTATTAAACCAGTGTAGAATTAATATGCAATCTCTTGCAAGCCCCTTTAAGCACTTTCATATATCGCGGGTGAATATCAAACCCGGTGTACCCCGGTGCAAATAAGGACTGACCTGTACTAAGGAGGAGCAGCTATACGGTGTGCGGTGCTCTATGCAACGCGATCGGCGAAATGACATGAGTTTGAGCTTCGATGTATATTAAAATAAATAACGAAACGCTAATTTAGCTGTGGCGCTCATCACTTACCGTTATATTTCATCTGAGTGGTTTGTGGGCATGGTAGGAGCAGCGGAAACCAAAGCTGTTGTGCCCGTCTCTAATTTAATGACTGTGTTGTCATGGAGATGGCTACAGCAACTTGCCTGACAAGATGACCTTAGCGCTAGACACCTTTGCCCTCTGGTGTTCCATGAGGCTATACTTGGAGTAGTTTTTAGGAGAGCGTCGGGGTTGGGGCAGGGTAGCTGTGATGATATGGCAGCAACCCTTGGTGGTTGCTATCTTTTGAGGCCCGCAGTCAGCACATTGCGGATCCATGACCAACTGCCCTTCTTTAGAGCTTCTTATGGGCGGGTTGTAGTGAGCTCTGATGCTTTTTTTCGATCTCTTGCATGTTGCGGTGAGGTTCTGCGATCTTGGTGCCATGCCTGTGATGAGTTTGAGGGGGCTTGGTGTCTCCTAAGATCGTTGTAGTTTCTGACTTCTCTTCTAGGTTGGTCTCTTCCGTTGTCAGTTGAAGTATGTTTCAGTTGGTCAGTCATGTTTATCGATTTCAGAGTTGATCCATTGTGTCTGTGGTGGGATTTTCTTGGTGATGGTGGGCTTCATCCTCTTCTGGTGGACCTGTATAGTTCTTCATTTCGTGATTTGTATCTGTAGATTTTGCTGTAAGTTTTTCTGTGGTTATCTGCCTGCTTCTCAATCGTGGTTGGAATCTCGTGGAGGGTAAAGCCCAGATGGGCTAATTCAGCGTAGGTGTCTTGGCGGATCTCGCAAAGTGCCAAGTTTTTGATGTGAAGGTAAGCCTTTGCTTGTTTGTTTCTATGGTAAGGTTCGATCACGATGAAGTCGTCAGATTTTAAGGTCTGTAGCATGTCCACTTGGTTTAGTATTTTGAGGACTGTTCTTCTGTTTAAGATCATATCATGGGGCTCTGTTGTTTTTTGTTCTATTTTAATGAGGCAAGTAGCTCTTGTTGTTGGGTCCTTTGATCTTGGTTGGTCCTCTTTCAAGTGGGCTGACAAGGTTTTCCGTTGTTTTGCTTGGTTGGTAGCAGCCGAGATGATCTGAGGATTTGTCGTCCTTTTTTGGGGGAGTTGGTCGCTGCCCGGCTGGTTCGGAATAGCTGTGATGTCGTTTTGGTCTAATTGGGAGTTTGGGGCTGTTGGTTTGGATTTGCCCAATGAAGAGCGGGGTGATTGGCTCAGATCTTGTGACTTGGCTTTGTTTGAGGTTTTGGTTTGGGGTTCCGGGCTGTCAATCGTGTCCCAGTGTTGAGTTAGGTCAACCAAAGAGCTTTGGGCCATGAATTCCTCTGCAGTCTTGGGTGAAGTGGTACAATGTACCTCTACGTTGTTAGTACTTTGTTTTTGATGTGGAGTACCATGTTCCTCTACCCCTGCTTTCATTGGAGTTTTTTTTTAGGACAGCAAAGGGTCAAAGGCGGTCACTGTTTTCGAATGAGTGGCATCTGGTTGAGCGCTTCTAGAAAGTCTTAAGAGTGGTTGATTTTTGGTAATAGAAGCGGATTTGTGTTGACTGTCACTTGGTGCAGTAGGTTTGGAGGCTGTGGTTGACGGACGAAGGTGTTTATGGTTTGGTCTTGTAAACAGAGGAGCCTGTTCTACAGGCGAAGGCTGTGATGTTGTCTGAGTTTCTTTGTCACGGGACCTGGGCTTGTCAGGACTGATAGGCTTGAGAAGTCTTAGTTTTTCTTCCAGAAGAGTCAGATTCGAATCCCAGGAGTCTCTGTGCTCCTTATTTCTTTGATCTAATGCTGTGATATAGCCTTCCACGAAGATCAGATTAGTGTGCATCATCGCTGTTACTGTGACACTGTCTTTCAGAGAGTCGTTGATGGTTTCGTACTGCTTCCCAAAGGTAGCTAAGGCTATTGTTATAGCCGACATGATGGTTGTAAGGTCTGTTTTTTTGCCAGTGAATCCTTGTTGCTTGGTGTGGCTATTTCACGTAGTCTCCTGTTTTGCGGGGGAGATCGACCACGGGGTGTAGTTCGTATGGGTGGCAGTGTGGCAGAAGAGCTCTCCTCTGTTTGGGTAGGTCTATCGTAGTTTTCAGGGTAGACTGGGGAGTGGTCGAAGTCCGGTTGGCACTTCGGCATGGGATCTTGGGTATATGGCTGTCTGGGAGCCACTAAAAATGCTGGTTTGGATTGTACCGATGGGTTGTCTTTTGGCTTGTTCACATTGTTGGGTAGTGGGGGGCGCTCCCTTGCCTCTAGTTCATTTTGTGATGTGGTTTTGTTGGATTCATCCACGTATGTTTTCTTTGCGAAGCCGTCTGGATCTGCTTCGGACTGCTCTTCTTGGGGTGCTTTATCAGAGGAGTTATTGACGGTAGGTGCACAAGGTATGTCTGTAATAGTCGCCTCTTGTTCGCCCCCAGCTAGCAGAGAAGGTGCTGTGGAGTGTTTATTTCAGGTGTGGATTTTCCTAGTAATGATCGAGGAGGTGTCTTTTTCAAAGTTGTGGTCGTGACTTTTCTTGCTTTGCTCACTGGGTGTAGATCTTGGATAGCCTCCAAGATTTCAGCGTCAGAGAGTTCTTGATCCTGATCCAGCTTTTTTTTGCATTGTTTCTTAAAGAAGTCTTTAAGGGAACTGGATAGAAGCGGGTGAGGGATTTTTTTTTTCTGCATCTTTTTTTCTGTGTTGCATCATTTGAGTTTTGCGAGGAGGATTTCTTAACTCCTTTGGTGATTTTTGTAGGGGTCTTTTAGGTCCTTTTTCTGAATGTATTGATCTTTTTGCCTTTGATGTTTTTTTGGTATTGTTATTCAGTTCGTTCACTCATTCTATGGAGAAGAGTTCTGTGGGTTTGTATTCAAAAGAGTCTGATTCAGTGTGCCTTTTTTTTAGGAGTAGTGCGTGTGCTTTGCTTTTGGAGACATCAAGGGCCTCTTTGAGGGTTGAGCGACTTGCAGTGTCGATTAGTGATAGGAGTTCGAGGGCGTTATGTTTGTCCATTACGCCTGCATTGTGCTTTTTTGGAGGGGATGAAAGGATCAAGCCAGTATTGCTCGGCAGTTCCGGTTTCATTGCGGCATGAATTTGGGCAAGGACCAGCTTGGGTGTTGGTCTCACGTTGGTCGCTCTACTTCCTTGAGGGCACCTAGCTGAGCCACTGCCGAGTCAGTGTGCAGCAGCGGCTGGTGGAAGGGGTTTGCCTCACAAGCGATCTGAAGCGTGCGCGCCACCTCTGGAGGCTTGTCCAGCCAGCACCGCTCCCCAGTGTCATGGAGTTCCCCCCTTCTCACCTGAGACCGATCCTTACTGGACTCCGTGGGCAGTGTCTTCTTGCGGACAGACCTGGACTTGAATAAGGCTGAGTGAGTCTCTTCTGACTCCAGCGTGCGTCTAATATTCCTGGATGCAGCAATCCGGGGATCCGGGAAATGAAGAAGACATGCTGATGGCGCACAAGTCCAGGAAGCAAGAGGAAAAGGGGCAAGGAATGAAAGTAAAAAAGCTAGGAACCTGGAAAGCAATACTGCAAACTACAGAGCACACGTCTGATCGCTACTTGGCAATAGAATTGAGATGCGCAGAGCCGCCGGGGTGCGATCTATTAGTAGAATACGTTACGTCCAATGTATAGACCGCGGAAGGCGTGTAACGCTGGACGGCCATGTTGGGAATGTCAGGGAATGCAAGGCCTGTTGCGATAAGGACCTGGAAGACAAAAAGGGGTGCGTCCTGTGAGTCATGACAGCATGCCTCCTCCGAAAACCTGTTCCCCCAGGTTTCCCTGGGTGTATGAGGTGGTATCTTCTGAGCAGTCGAGGGGTATTCAGATTAGAAAGTGGTTCCCAAGTTCTTTCACTGGGGGGATATCCTTTCCATTCAACCAGGTATTGAATCTGACCCCATTTATACCTGGAGTCGCATATCCTGGACACTTCATATTCCAGTTGATTGTCCACCACCACAGGAGTGGGTCTGCAGGATTTCCGGGAGGATTGAATGTAAGGTTTTAATAAGGAGGTGTGAAAAACTGGGTGAATCTTTTTCCAGGATTCTGGTAACTTGTGCCGGTATGAGACTGGGTTTATAATTTTCTTGATGGAAAACGGACCATAATACCGGGGGGCGCAATTTGTTTGGCTGTAGATGTCGGGGTAGTAATTTAGAGGACAACCAGACTTGATCTCCAACTGAATAAGACGACCTGGGTCTTCTTTTGGAATCCGCATATCTCTTGGTCTGTGTTCTGGCCTTCTCTAAGTGCTCTTTGGTCTCCTTATGTATGTTGACAAGTGTTTCAATCCAGAGTCGACAGTAGGTACCGGTGTGGGTTGTGGAAGAACAGAGGGCAGAACTGATGGATGGAATATTTGGCTGCAATAAAAGGGACTGGTCTTAACTGCTGAATGATCGGAATTGTTATAGGTAAATTCAGCCACGGGTATCAGGAGCGACCAGTCATCCTGAACCTTAGTAACAAAACATCAAAGATATTGTTCCAGAGTCTGATTAGCACGTTCTGTGGCCCCGTTGGTTTGAGGGTGATAACCTGATGAAAGAGAGCGTTGGATTCCTAATATTTGACAGAGGTGTTTCCAGAATTGTGAGACGTATTGAGGTCCTCGCTCGGAAATTATCTTGGAAGGAAGTCCATGAAGGCGGAATATGTGCTCCAGGAAGATTCCAGCCAGTTCAGATGAGGATGGAAGCTTATTGAGGGGTGTGAAATGAGCCATATGAGTGAACAAGTCAATGGTGACCATAATGGTGGTGTACCCTCTGGAAGGCGGTAATTCCACAATGAAGTCTGTAGCGATAAATTCCCATGGCCTTGTTGGCAGTGCGGGTTGTATCAGAAGACCCGCCAGCCTCTTGTTGTCATGTTTATTCTGACTACAGATTGCACAGGCTTGGACGTATAGTTGTACGTCAGTCTTCATTTTAGGCCACCAAAATTGTCTTTGTATGAGGTGGAGGGTGTTGGTGATGCCACGATGTCCGGAGTGAAGGGTATCATGACAGAGGTTTATTATTGTTTGTTGTAATCTTTGTGTAGGAATGAGCAGAGCATTGTCCTTGAACAAATATCCTTCCTTAACTCTCAGGTTCCATTGATTCTTTCTTGAAATATTCTTCCAGAGTTCAGAGGATTGGGTTTGTGCTCGGATTTCTTCCAGGAGGTTGACTGCTTGGGCTACAAAAATCGTGTGGGGAAACATCTTAGGATAGGCCTTATCTTCGGTAGTTTCATAGTTAGGCTGTCGAGATACCTAACTGGTACTGGGCAAAGAAGAAGGCCCAATGAGCCTGACGACTGTTCTAACACTCTAATGACTGTAGAATATGAAGATTTCGGTGGTCTGTGTGGACCTGGACTGGATGTCTTGCTCCCACGAGTAGATGTCGCCACTCAGTGAAGGCTTGGCGGTTGGCTAAAAGTTGTTTTTCCAGGATGGAGTAGTGTGTCTCACTGGGAGTCAGGGTTTGTGAAAGGTAAGCAATGGGGTGTTCTAGTTCATCCTCAAATTCTTGCTTCAACACCGCTCCAATGGTGTAGTTAGAGGCATCCGTTTCCACAAGGAATGGTCGATCAATGTTGGGTTGGGCCAGAATGGGAGCTTGATATAATCTTGTCTTCAAGAGTTGGAATTCCTTATCTTGCGGAATAGACCAGACAAAAGGGGTGTCTTTCTTCAGGAGAGCAACAATCGGTTGAACAATCTCTGAGAAGGTGGGTATAAACTTCCGGTAGATATTGGCAAGCCCCAGGAAGGATTGAACTTGTTTCACGGACGTGGGAGCAGGCCAGGATAATATAGCCTTTACCTTTGAAGGGTCCATGCCAATTCCCTCTCGAGTAAGGATAAATCCTAGGTAATGAACAGAAGCAACGTGAAACAGACATTTCTCGGGTTTGGCCAAGAGTTTATGTTCACAGAGTCGTTGCAGTACTGCGGTTATGTGCTCTTCATGCTTTAGAAGGTCCTTGGAGTAGATCAAAATGTCGTCCAGGTAGATGATGACGAAGAGGAATAGCATGTCAGAGAACACCCTGTCCATAAAACGTTGAAAGACTGCTTGGGCATTAACTAATCCAAAGGGCATGACCAGATATTCAAAGTGAGCAAAGGGTGTTCTGAATGCTGTTTTCCATTCGTCTCCTTCCTGGATACGAATCAAATGATAGTCACCCCGGAGGTCCAGTTTCGTGAAAATCACAGCGCCTCTGACCGCTTCCAGGATATCCGAGATTAAGGGTAAAGGGTACCGGTCCTTGAGGGTGCATTGATTTAATCCACGATAATCGAGGCAGGGTCTGAGTTCCTTAGTGTCCTTCTTAGGAACAAAGAACAATGAAGCTCCGGCTGGAGATTTTGAAGGTCTTATGGTGCCATTCTCAAGGTTGGTATCCAAGTATTCTCTGAGGGCCTTTTTCTCAGGTTTGTAAAGGATGAATATCCTGCCAAAAGGAATCACTGCTGAGGGATCCGTGTCTATGGTGCAGTCTTCAGGACTAATAGGGGGTAAGGCCTGGACTATGGCAGTTGAGAACACATCAACAAATCCCTGGTAGGCCTTAGGAACCTGAACGATATTGGAAACCATGAGAGGTGCTTGATGGTCTATTGGTGGTTCTTTGGAGGGGGTCAAGGAGGGATCCAGGATTAGACAGTGAGACATACAAAACTCTGAGCCGAGGAATAGTGATCCTGCTGTCCAATTGATATACGGATTGTGTTTCTGTAACCAGGGCATGCCCAGTACCATGGGGTAATGAGCTGACTTAATAATGTTGAATCAAATCCGCTCTTGGTGGTGGTTAATTGAAAGCTGGATCTCCTTGGTCTGCAGGCTTATGGGCCCCGAAGTGAGGGGTCTTCCATCGATCGCTTCCACCGGCTGCATTATGCTTCGTGTTTCGTATGGGATGTGGTGACTAAAAACCCAATCTTGATCAATGAATATTCCCATAGCCCCGCAGTCTACCAAGGCCAAAACAGGATAGGTCTTATTCTCGGCGGTTGATAGGAAGGCATGTGGTATCACTAGATTGTTTTGTCCAGGAGAGTTCAAGGATGGAATTGATGTGGAGCAAACATCTCTCTCCCGAAGCCATGCTCCATCTAGGATCGGGAGTTGGCGTTTCCTAAACGCTGAGGAGGGGCCAGAGGGCATTCTCTAACCAAGTGTTTGTCTGAGGCACAATACATGTACAACCCCGTATTAATCATTCTCATCCTTTCTTGCGGGGATATGGGTCCATGGAAGGCTCCTATCTTCATGGGTTCTGGTTCGGTGACTGATCCAGGGTTTGTGTCAGATTTGGAGGTACTCCCAAAGGACACCTTCGGAGGGTTACCCCTAGATTTTTTCTTCTTTGCCTTCCTTTCCTGGATGCGAAAGTCTATTTGCATGGCAAGATCCATAAGAGCCTGGAATGAGTTTGGTCGGGCCACTCTGGCTAACTCATCTTTAATCTCCTCATTTAGTCCTCTCCTGAAAAGGGTAAAACTTGCCTCCGGAGACCAATCCGCTTCCTTGACCAATTGCTTGAAGCGGGTTACATACGTGAGCACATCCTGGTATCCCTGCTGAAAGTCTAAGAGGCGTTCCTGGGCACTAAAGACCTGCTCTGGGTGATCAAACATGGTCTTTAGGGCCCGTATGAAACCATCCTAGTCATCTAGGAGAGCGTCGCCGGAGTTAACTAGGGGTGTAGCCCAGGTTAAAGAATTTCTGGAAAAGTGAGAGATTATGAACCCCACCTTAGCCCTGGGAGTGGAAAAGTAATAGGGCTTAAATGTAAAGTGAACCAAACATGAGTCTAGGAATCCACAAAGTGTTTTTGCCGACCCATCGTATTTGTCAACAATGCCACCCAGTAACACACTTTCTTTTGCGGCTGAATCACAGGATAGAACTAATTGCTTTAGAGCATTGTTTTCAGCCTTTAAATTCAGCACCTTGTGGTTAATTCTTGCATACCTCGCATCAGGTCCTGGAGGGCCGCTTCCATGTCGACTTCGAGTGCGGTCGGTAGGCGTCTCAAACTGTCACAGAGTTTGCCCCTTCTCACCTGAGACCAATCCTTGCTGGACTCCGTGGGCGGTGTCTTCTTGCGGACAGACCTGGACTTGTATAAGGCTGAGCGAGTCTCTTCCGACTCCAGCGCGCGTTTAAAATTCTGGGATGCAGCAATCCGGGGATCTGGGAAACGAAGAAGACGTGCTGATGGTGCACGAGTCCAGGAAGCAAGAGGAAAAGGGAAAGGGGCAAGGAATGGAAGTAGAAAAGCTAGAAACCAGGAAAGCAATACTGCGAACTACAGAGCACACGTCTCATCGCTACTTGGCAATAGCATTGAGATGCGCGGAGCCGCGGGGGTGCGGTCTATTAGTAGAATACGTTACGTCCAACGTATAGACCGTGGAAGGCGTGTCATGCTGGATGGCCATGTTGGGGAATGCAAGGCCGGTTGCGATAAGGACCAGGAAGACCAAAAGGGGCGCGTCCTGTGAGTCATGAAACCCAGCTGTCTCCTGGTCACCCGCGCCTATCCGCGGCTGCATACTCTCCTCCGCGAGAGTTACCATATCGCCACCCAGCACTGCTGGCACAGGAGCCGACGATGGCCGTCCTCCGACAGCCGCAGCCTGGGCACTGTTCGCCACTTCAATATTCTGGTGGGGAGGCTGAGCAGGCTGAGCACAAGGCGTGCCACACGGGGAGGAGGACAGAATTGAAGATGTTGAAGCACCACCCGGCAAGGACTGCACAGGGGAGAGAGATACGACTCCCGATCGATGACCCGTGGCAGAGGTAAGACAGGCAGTGTGGGCGGCATAATTGTCTGGGGCGTGGCAAGACTGTTTGTTGGGGTCGTGGAGGGTAGGTTGTTAGAGGAGATTAGAGGTGCAGACATGTTGAAATCTGCAAAGTTAGATTGCGGATTGACAAATGCAGTCTCTGTGAGTGGGTTCATTGGAGAGGTAAAAGGTGACTGCTGATTGGTGTCAAAAGGGTTTTCAAAATCGAACAGTGTTTTAGCGGTTTTGATTGCAGAGGTGTTGGTATTGATATTTATTCTTACCTCCTTGACTCTTTTCGGATGAAGTTTCTGTAGGTTCAAGATACTTTATGATTACTCCTTAGTCTCTGCGCCTCTGGGGCTGGCTCTGGTGGAGTTTTGGGGTAGCGAGGCGAAACGGTTATGGCAGGCTCCATCCGGGTCCTGCCGGGGACTGCCGTAGACTTCTCAACCTCAGCTCAAACTCTGCTCACCGCTCCGCTGTATGTGCTGGTATATGTGGGTCCTCCCACAAGGAAACACTGTAGAAAGACAGCAGTCTGCACTCAACCTGTGAAAGCAGTGGAGGTGTGTTCATCCGGCTCACCTGATGCTGCCTAGAAACGAGCCATCTTGAACCTAGGCACAGAAATCTCAAACCATAAGAGTGCCCTGAAAAAACGTATAGTATATAATCATGTTTATTTTGCTGATGATAGCTCAGTTCGTTGTACACCTGCTTAAAAACCTGGAGTTCACAAGTTTGGAACTTGCCAGTGTCAACTCAGCCCCTCATTGCTTTGGAGGTGGTAACAGATCCCAGAAACAATACATATTGTGATTTTTAGCGTCATAAACATATAAATGTATCTTTTGTTCTCTCAATATTTTTTACCATCTCAGGGTGACCCCGTACACGGTGGAGCAGCCTGACCTCTGAAACATAGATTTCGCCATTACTCACCTACATCAGGTAATGGACCCGATTCCCTCAATTTTGTTATAGGATAACTTTACTTGCCTTTGTACTGATTTGTTTCTTATTTTATATCTTTTGACCTGCCTTCTGATCCGGCTCATTACATTGTCGGGTATGTGTTTACCTTCATATTTTTTCAACTATTTGGATGATGATTGTTCATACTGATATTTATATACTTACGTTGTTTCTAATGTGGGAATAATTCTATATTGGATATTAATCTTGGGATGGTTGGCACAATTGCATGTGAATGTTATGTGTTTATTGTTTTAGACTTGCCCTGATGAAGGAATTTGTTATATTCCGAAATGCATTGGCACAAAAATAAGTCTTCAGATAGAGTGATTTATGGCAATCTCTTCCTCACGAAGAACAATTTTGGTGGCTACTAGTCACTTCTTTCTATAAAATAATTTTCAACATTGAAAAATCACTATATATTTGACTTTTGTATTTTTTCAAGAATTGGATCGAAGGAACTATACATAGTGAAATTACAACTAATATAAAACCCAGTATGGGATTCCAGAGAGCGGCTGTATGATTGGGTTTTCACCTAATCTTTGTTTCTTGCTGTATTTTTTGGGTTTGGGTGTCTCCAGGCCTTTTTCAGCCAGCTCCTGCATAGAGGATCTAACTTCCTAACAAAGACTTATCACACTAGAAACTTTTGATAACGCCAGAAGGATTCGATACTCCTGTGGTGCCCACTCAAATTTGCTTCCTGTTCTGTGCCAAAGAAACAGATCTGGTTTGACATGTATAGCACACCTATATCATTATATTTAGGACCTGATTATGAGTTTAATACCACCAAACACATTTAGCGTTGCTGCATGCAGTAAGTCATGTGGACACTCTAATTAGTCCCCATGTTTGAGTCCATAGGACCCCTTTGGGGTCCTGCTGTATTAGAGCATGGATAATACTGTTTGCTTTTATGTGGAGAGCATTTCCTCTACACAAATGCAGTCCGAACAAAATGTTGAGATTTAAAACTCGTGGTAACACATCTTAAATACCGGATGATTTACCACGTGGGCCTGCCTTTCAATCCGGCCATTGGTCTATTCAGGTTTTTGATTTCTATTTCTCTGTCTTGCACCGCACGTCCTATCAGTTCTATGAATTCCTTTCCTATGCACTCCTTCAAAACATGTTTTCTGAAACAAACCATGGCTAAGGTATTGCAAAATAGTATCTTTTCAATTTCTTTGATTTTCCGCAA
Organism: Ambystoma mexicanum; assembly: GCF_040938575.1. Classification (NCBI taxonomy): domain Eukaryota; kingdom Metazoa; phylum Chordata; class Amphibia; order Caudata; family Ambystomatidae; genus Ambystoma; species Ambystoma mexicanum. Next base: position 1,381,720,461 of record NC_090935.1, read on the forward strand.
GCAAAACATTCTTTAAAATTGAGTCCTCTGAAAGTTGTATTGTCCAAGTTTGAAGTGCTAATGGGAACACTGAGTCCTCCATCTCCGTTGTCCCTCCACCAAACCTCAAACCCTAAACGAACAGAGCAACTTTGAAGTTCGAAGTGCAAGTCCAAGCTGCACCGGAAGGGCGGTGAGTTATTGGCGAGGGGTTCCAACTTCCAAACGCTGTGCGTTGTTTTTCCTCCCAGCGTTCAAGAGGCTATTACATTATTGATCTGAGCGAAAGGCGGGCGATCCAGAGTGCAAGAGTCTTTGGAGAGGATCCTTCGCGGGTGAACGTTTTGATTATCACAGCCGCCTTCCTTGCAGGAGGCCCACGTGTCATATGTTTCTCATAACTGGAAGGGTTTTCCTCAGATCAATCCAGAATCCGAGGACAACATGTATTTCTTTAACTGTGCGTGCGCAGAAAATAAAGCACAAGTGGATGTAATATTTCGCTTTTATTACTGCACTGCACTGTAGGCGTTCTTCCAGGGGCAGGTCAAACACAAGCTGGTCCTTATCCTGCAATTAGACTAATTAGCAAAAGGAAACCAGGCAATGTCGTCATATATGAATTACATTTTCAAATGAAGAGACTACCTGGCTAATACATACACGCATGTTATGCTGTTCCCAATCTAATGTTGCAGCACCGACTCCTACCTCCCAAAGACAAACGAGTTCATTAGAAGTGTATAATATCATAACAAAAAGGGGGCGGATGGGCAGTCTCGTAAAACGAACCAAAACAGCCATTCTGCCATCATTTAGATGAAAGGGCACTGTCAATTCATGGATACCTTTTTCCTTGTAGATCAGAGCGCAATTAGACATTCAAACACGAACTGTCAAAGCAAACAGCTTTCTCTCGTGTTGGGATAGGCCTCTTCCAGGCACTGCCATGATGGTGCTACTGGGCCAAGAAATGAAAGCTATTAAATGGAGCACCTGGGCATATTAAGGATGTGCGTGTCAAATAACTATCTAGTGCCGATACAAGAGCCAAATATATTGCCTTTTCCACTGCTTGTTTTTAACAAAACTTCAGTGCAAGGAACAGATGCAATGACACACGTATTCCTTAACAATCAATTGGCTGAAGGAAAACTTGCCTAATACTTTTATTTACAACATGAGTTGGTTTACATCTGCTCCCTGCAAGGAAATGACATGGATTGCCCCTTTTAATGCACTGAGATAGATCAAACAGATCTCAGGGGTGAGAGTTTTGGATAGAGGGGAGTAGGCAGTGGGTCTGAATTGCCATTAGAAATAGCGTAGCCAGGGGCGGTCAATGGTCGTGTAAATATCTTTTTTACTAACAGCCACAGTGTGTGAGTCCCTCCTCAGATCCCACTGTTTTCTATCTTCAGTTCCCATGTCAACAGTTTCGGCTTATATGCTGCTCTTACAGTGCCATCTAATGGCCAAAACCCAACAATACTTCCGGTAATTCAAAGGGGCTAAGGAGCCCCTGAAAGCAGATTGTGAGTGAATAAAGCCTTTTAATAACAGCAAAACACCAATAAAGTGGGCAGTGTTCATCGAGCCTTAGTTTGAGCGAGGTTGTCTGGATGCCTGGCCAGGTGTGCTAACTGTGTATAGTCTGGGAACAGGAGAGGGGACTGTGTCTAGCACCAGGGAAGTTAGGAGAAATTCGAGTCTGGGAAAGAGAATCGGGACTAGACAAGGCCAGCTACAGTATTACAACCCCCAGAATGCGTATGGGTAGATTAGCTGGCAGTACAATGGCCCGGTGCACCTGTATTCCATTGCAGACAATAACAATAATAGGCTGTTATTTGCTATGATACACATGCAGATGGAGTGTGACCAGTTCAAGAACTGCATCAGAGAAGAGACAGCAAACACCACTTCAGAAAGCACGATAAGGCAAGCCCATGTTTATGATAGGCCAATGCAAGGATATTTGGGATGCAGCACATGTTGGATTTTCATTGTTTTATTTGAAAACCAGAAGTACATAGCTTGCTTTAATGAAGGAATTATGAAGAAAGATGAGTGATTGTTGATCTTTGTAAGGTGAATGTATTGGATCTATTGTTTTAATATTATAAGATTGTGGTTTGATATAATGAGTGAAATTGATGGAAAACCAAATTAGCTAATTTACAACTTCGACAACTACTAGCATCAGATAGGAAGCAGGAATTCACTGTGTAATTTTCTCTAACAGCAAAAAAGAGCAAGTGGGCCAGCCTTGAAGGAGATGTTAAAACGAAAGGAAGACTCAGCCCTGCTGAGCACTGAGTTACATGTTTTAGTTTTGGCTAAATGGTGGCAAAGATAAAGTTTACAATGTATACATTCTGTCCTTCCGGCTGTGCATACATCCAAGCTTGATGTATTCATCCTATCTTACCGTTTGTTTCATGCATGATGGCGATTTAGCACCACATTGCAGCTGAAAGAATGCTATAGAGAACAGAGATAAGAAAGGGAAGAGAAAGGGTGTTTGGATGGAAAATATTTGGCATGTACTGACTGTGATATTAATTCTATGTTTGTCTCCTTCGACCCACCATTCCTTCTTCTAGTCTTTCATCATAGGCCTTTTGCCTCATCAAAGTTTCTCTCCTTCTTCATAGTCACTCATAATTCTTCTCCTTGTTCTGGTCCTTCACCTTCTTATTCCTTCATTAAGGTACTTTTCATTCAGCAAAGTCCTTTATCCTAATCTTTCATGTTTCTCACCTCCTTGTCCTTCTGTGTCATCCCTGTACTTTGTCACAGTCCTTCTCCTTCATCATAGTCCTTCTCCTTCATCTTAGTCCCTTCCCTTCATCATAGTCCCTTTCCTTCATCATTGTCTTCTCCCTTTTTATATCTATTTATTGTATTTGGATTTTTGTACAGAAAGTACTGATGAAGGGTGTGATGCATATGCCCTAGTCCTCGTAGTCATTCCAGTACTTCACCGTTGTCATAGTCCTCCATCGTAGACCTTGTCCTTTGTCATATTCATTGTGCTCAGTCCTTCATCATAGTCCTCCTCCTTTGCCAACATCCCTCAATTTTCATGGTCCCATTGTTCTCTTAGCCCAGTGTGAAGTGAAAACAGCCTGACCAGAGAGGACGAGTTATGTAGCCAGATCGAATTGGAGGCTCTCCTCTGCGTCCATTTTTATACTATTGTTTTGTTAATAGAAGAGCAAACCCAGAATGCACAGTATTTAAAATAATGTAATTGTACCACTCGTTCATCACACTCACTCAACATTGTGGTCTATTTCATTCACTGCAGTCTTTCTTCACCCTGGGATGCTCATTCAACACAGTCTTTCTCCTACATTATAATACTTTTTTGCCATAGTCCATCTACTACCTCATAGTGCTCAGCATTGTCCTTCTCTTTTTTGAGTACTACGTCATCAGTCCTTTTCATTCAACACATTCCTTTAACTTCTTTACAGTTGTTCATCAAAGTCCTTCTCTTCATCATCGTTCTACTCCTTCATCACTGTCCATCTTCATCACAGTCCTTCTACTTCATTGCAGATCTTGGACCTAGTCCTTCTCTTTCATTGCAGTCTTTTTCCTTTGTTGAAGTTGCTCTCTTCCTTCACAGTAGATCATTACAGTCCACCACTTTATTATCATAGCCATCACAGTCCTGCTCTTTTGCCACTGTCGTTCTCCTTTGTCACAGTGATTGTCCTTCATCACAGTCCGTCTCCTTCATTATAGTAATGTCACAGTCCTTGTCATTTTTTGCAGTCATTGTCCTTTGTCACAGTCTTCCATCACAGTCCTGTTCCTTTGTCACAGTGGGTTCCCTTCATCAAAGTCTTTCACCTTTATCATATTCATTGTAATGTCCACTCTTTGTCGTTCTCATCCAACTCCATCACCACAGTCATTCTCCTTCATTTGTCCCAGTCCTTTGTCAGTCCTTCTTCTTCGTCTCTCTCCTTCAACACAGTCATTCTCCTTCATCAAAGTTCTTTGCCAGAGTCCTCCTTGTCACAGTATTATATATATTACCACAGTCCTCCATCACAGTCCTTCTCAGTCAGTCCTACTCCTTCTTTCCAATCCTTCTCCTTTATCCTAGTCCTCATCTTCATTATAGTACTTCAACTTGTTCATTGTCTGTCTTCTTTTGCCACAGTTCTTCATCACAACCCATATCGTTCATAATAGTCCTCCTTCATCACAGTCCTTATCTTTGATGACAGTTTCTGTCCCATCACAATCCTTTTTATTCCTCACAATCAGTATCCTTTATTAGAGCCATTATCCTTTGAATTAGTACTTTGTTCTAATAAGACTATACTGGGCACAGTCTCAAACAATTACAATGGGCCTCATTACAACCTTGGCGGAGGACCATGGTGCTGTTAGCACCATGGTCCATGCCGCTAAGGTTGCAATTCCGCCATGGTGGATGGCGGAATTACCGCCCCATTCCAAGGTAAGTGGGGCGGTAATTCCCCATTCGCCAATGGCCCCTTCCCCATTCCCATTTTTGCCCCATAGAGCATAATGGGAATGGGGAAAGGCGATAATTACGGCACCGTAAATTACGGTGCCGTAATTATCGCCAAGGTCCCTTTGGGGCATGGCTTTTAACGCCTGCAAACAGCAGGCGTTAAACAGCCATCCCGCAAAGGGAACCTTGTAATCAGGCGTTAAGGGTCGGCGCCGTTTACGGCGACGTAAACCCCTTAACGCCTGAGTCGGAATGAAGCCCAATCTCCCTCTTTCTGGCCCATATCACTCATCTAACTTTTCTTAGACATTCATGCTTTCTTGTTATCTCTTTCTCTGTCTTTTCTGTCCTCTCAAAGGGGAGTGTGGTGCCCGATGGGATTGAAATGATGCAAGAGAAGGCAAAGAAGGAATTAAAGATTGCATGGTGAGTTTATAAAGAGATGGACACTGAAACGACGAAATGTGATGTATAAGAATTTGCTTATGCTGAAACAACGCCCATCCTGGATTGAATATGGATCGGTTAGTGGTATTGGTACATTTTGAAAGAGGGGGACTTAGTTGGTCGCAGGTTTTGAGGAATGTATGGAACTTACGCTCTGTGATTAATGTGAAACTTCCTTGCAAGAAATTAGTAGAACACTGCTTTAGGTGTTCCAGATATAGGTTTTAAGGCATGAATGTTGCTGAAATACTTCCAAACGTGAAATGGGCATTTGGCCCTCATGGTATCTGATCCACCTCATGTTTATATGAATGTTTAAACCATCTGTGCATGGATGTGGCTGATGAACTGACAGGTCCTGGGCTTTGGTAAAGTACACTATTCTCGTTGTGCTACAAATGATAGTTTTCAAGCACTACATGCCTTGCCTGAATACACATGATCTTACACTTTATTCTGTTTCGGAGTGGTACAGTCCTACTTTCTGGCCCATTAGTAAACAGATTGTTAGATTCTACTCTGTTCTGTTGGACATTGTTTGTAGCCCTGGGTTCTGGGAACTTCAATGCATTTGACCATTATTGCTGATGCCATGGTGGATGGCACAGAGGTCCAAAGGTTTTATGGGAGGCCACCAACAGGGGGGGCAAGGAAGATGGCAGCTGGAACCTTCAGCTTTTTTTCTGGATGGATGAGCGGGCACAGCTGATATTGGATATGGTAGTTATTCTTCTAGTTGTCATATTATTTTTAGCGATTGTGCGTGGGGTGCAGCACACTGTCAAGTGCCACCGTGCCAGGCACTATAGGTTTATGCAGAAAGAAGTGACCAAGGCTTGTTAGCCATCGGTGTAGGCCGCACACCCTAATGCCCACAAGGGGTTTGTTTTTTTTTTCGAAAAAAAGTAAAAATTAATTTGATACTCAAAGTCCTTCAGGTAAAAAGATGTGCTCATTCAATAGTCAGTAAGTCGAAACATTGTTTAATTCAATAAGGTGTACCATAAATAGTTACAAGGTGGTGGCATACACAAGACTAAGCCTATGCATTTCAGTCCTTGGGTCCTTCGTCAGGGCCTTGTATCCCCTGCTTGTCACAAATAATCCTTGCTTTGCACAAACAGAGAAATTCATCAGTACAGTCATCATGTCAAAATTAGCCATAGCATTACATCTACATCATGCCATTACCACATAGAGCAACACATGGCTGTTGTTCACAATTACATTTTCATAATACATTTACAGGGCGCCCACCAAGTAGCACAAGACACACATTAACATGGAACATATATGAACAAGAGATAACAAACAGAAAAAACAGTGAGCATTGCGCTATTCATCAACATACATGGTTGCTTGCATTGTTTGTGTTAAACAAAGGTCGTGTACAACAATAATGAAATCACAGCTTTCCCGTCGTGTATATCCTTAAACATCATTCAAATTGTCAAATGAATTAGTACTATTCAAAAGTCATGCTCTAATGTGATGGGTCTACCGACACCCGGAACTCATAATTTTGCTTTAGTACATGTCGGCAATGTGACGCGGTCACCCGTGCGTGCCCAAGAGTATGTTTTTGATGAAAACAATGCTGCCATGCTTACAGTAAAAAGCGTGATCGCTATTAAACTAGTGTAGAATTAATATGCAATCTCTTGCAAGCCCCTTTAAGCACTTTCATATATCGCGGGTGAATATCAAACCCGGTGTACCCCGGTGCAAATAAGGACTGACCTGTACTAAGGAGGAGCAGCTATACGGTGTGCGGTGCTCTATGCAACGCGATCGGCGAAATGACATGAGTTTGAGCTTCGATGTATATGAAAATAAATATCGAAACGCTAATTTAGCTGTGGCGCTCATCACTTACCGTTATATTTCATCTGAGTGGTGTGTGGGCATGGTAGGAGCAGCGGAAACCAAAGCTGTTGTGCCCGTCTCTAATTTAATGACTGTGTTGTCATGGAGATGGCTACAGCAACTTGCCTGACAAGATGGCCTTAGCACTAGACACCTTTCACATACCTCGAGACCCAAGCAGGGAAATGGTCCATGCCACAACCCATATAGAGGGGTTACGGAGAAAACAACTTATTTTGATGTGAATAACAAAGAATGGTGGTTTACATTTCAGAGTATCTGTATTAGCAAATATGTTATATGTCGTTCAATGCCCATGCCGCAAAATTTATGTCAACAAAATAGCAGACAGGTGAAAACCAGGATTTTTCACCATCTCTCCACTCAAACCATTATAGCAGCATTAGTTACACATTTTCTGGAATAGGGCCGTAGCCAGGACGATCTGCGTTGGTGGATCGTGGATAAAATTGAGACAAAAGACATCCACAAGAAACACTGCTAGCTAAGAAAGGAGCATTCTGGCTTTACACTTTACAAAGTTATATTTGTGACCTGAGTGACAGGGAAGAATGGTTGTCTTTGGGTGGCATTTACATTTTTCGCACACAGGTACTTCTCCATCAACTCCTTCATGATGGACCGGGGTCGAAACCAACTATCACGCAACCCAGATATTACGTCTTGGTTATATATGCCCCCGTTTCATTTTATTTTATTTCTCCTATAGAACATAATCTGAGAAAGTGTGGGTTGGTCAGTAATGTTTCTCTCTGGCTTGACATTGAACATATGGCCCTATGCATTGTGGGGCTCGGTCATACATGGCCCATTATGTTTGTTAGCACCGCTACTTGTTCGACATTATGACTTTCTGAAGATGAGCAAGTTCGTTCAGGTATCTCTGGGTTCCCAACAGCAATTTACGGGTTGCTTGGAAGTGTTTACACTCTGCTGGCGTGTTGTCGATTTATATTGCAGGCTGAGCGTAGGATGCCAACAGGTGGTAACCACGTAACCACCAATGGCCGCAGTTCCTGCTTCTTTCTTAACCCTCACAGATGCCGATGCAAGTGTACACTCACTCCTTACCGGCGCACCCATGTAGGTCCATTGACCTTTTGATGTTTGGGCAAGTGGCTTGAGCATACATATTTTTTAATTCCTGCTCTGCGTTCATGATGGGAAAAACTCCGCGCTGAGCTCGCCGTATGGTTGACAGGGGGCATTTTAATTCTGTCTTCACAGACCACTTACTAGCCGCTACACCAGGGCACCATGAGGCTCGTCCTTTGCCCTACTTTCTTTTGATTGAAGGTGCTGCGTTGCAGACTGTAAAATGACACACCGATCCTCTTTGAACTCTCTGGCAACTACGAGGAGGACACAATAGCCGTGAATTACACCTATATTAAAATCCAAGACTGGATGGCACGGAATTCACTGGCTCTTAACGACTACAAAACAGAGCTGCTTAGAATGGCTTGCAGTCCTTGACTGAAGAATCTTACCCAACAGTATGAATCCTTTGAGGTTGCGGGCAATATCACCTCCGTGAGCAAATCAGTAAAAACCTTGGAATTGATGCTGGATGCTGATCTCTCTATGCAATAACAGGCCTGTCAGGTCTGCTCATCCTGTGGACGGGTAATCAAATTTTTGCATCAGATTAGGCCATATCTTACACTTACAAACAGATCTTTAAATGCATCCTCAATAATAAACTCCTGTTTGGATTACTGTAATAGGTTATTGATGGGGACATCCCAAGGGATCTTGAAGCGGTTACAGACCATGCAGAATGGAGCCATCAGGGCGATGTTCGGCTTGGTCAGACGGGACCACGTCACCGTTTTCAGGAAGAAACTTCACTGCCTACCGGTGAAGCAAAGGATCAGGCACAAGACTCTCTCTCTCTATTTTACAAATGGCAAAATGCAAATGCACCACACTATCGTACTGACAAATTGAAGAGGAAATCATCCTGCAGAGTGTTACACTCCTCCGAAATTCTCTTGCTTAATTAGCCGAAATTCCATCTAAAATATTTCGGCAATTGCAGTTTTGAATTCAATGCTCCCCGTGAATGGAATGCCTTGCCTCTGAATATTAAAATATCTCAAACACTCTCTATCTTCAAGAAACATTTGTAGACCTTTCTCTTTAATCTTCCTGATTAGCTTATTCACATAAACTCCTTGCTTTGCTCTCTTTCCTCTTACGTGCAGTGCTCGGAGGCCTACGGGCATGTAGCGCCATACAAGAAATGAAATGAAATAAATAAATAAATAAATAACCCCCAACAGGGATTTTGATTTTAGTCAGCTGATGACATTCAAATTCTCCTACCACTCACATGAAACCACACCAAAGACTCTCACGGCCTAAACAGAATCAACCTTACAAAACAAGCCTGGATGGCTGCCAACGGCCTCTGTCTCATTGATGAGAAGACTGAAATCTTACTAGCTGGACCCTTATCAGTAATAAAACATCTTGCCTCCCAATATACCAAGTTGCAAATACCTGTCTCAACTTCAGTGAAAACACTAGAAGTGTACCTCGACTCTACACTCTCCCTGACACGACAGGTCAACGCTATCGCAACATCAGCAGCCAACATAATGAAGCTGCTTACTGCAGCCAGGCCATTCCTTACCGCAAATAGCTGCCTCACAAATGCCAGAGCCGTTATTGGGGCTAGATCGGAATACTGCAATGCCCTCTTTGCAGTGACCTCGGCATACAACATCCACAAGCTCCAAGAGGTACAAAACAATGCCATACGTGTGGCTCTTCGCATCCCCAAGAGAGAGCACATAACCGAGGCTAGAAGGAACATCCACAACCCGAATCCACCAGACCCGTCAGAAATGCTTACACCTTACCTTTTCTCACTTTCCCCCAGAGGCTCACTGTCTCCAGAGACCTGGTTCTCTCAAGGCTGGACTATTGCAACAGACTCTTTCTCAACCTCCCTTCTTCTGCCCTGCGCCCTCTGCAACTCATCCAGAACAGACCCGCAAGATTTATCCTGGGCCTCAATCCCAGGGTCTACATCTCTCTGGCACTGAAATCTCTTCACTGGCTCCCTTTGGCTGTAATGATCACATTCAAGGCACTTTGCATTGTTCACAAGGCTTTCTGGGGCCTGGGACCTACCTACCTGCAACGCTGCCTACCTAAATACTGTTCCTCAGGAGCCCTCCACTCAATTACCTCCAACGTTCTGCGAGTGAGCTGCTTCTCCAAGCAGAGATTTGGAGGGATATCCTTATCCTCAGCAGGTTCCTCCCTGCCACCCTCCGTCATGAGCCAGATCTCCCTAAATTCCGGAAACTCAAGACCTTCCTCTTCTCCTCTTCCCTCTACCCTGCTAGCCTAGTTCTCTGTTCTATCCCTCTCTCCCTCCTCTCTCTTACATCATGCTGTCTGGCTGCCTGATGTATCTCAGAGTCTCACTGGTCCCCGGTACCCCCGCCAGTCCTCTCTCACACTTGCCTCAGGGCTCTACACCCCACCCACCCTCAATGCACTGAGAAATGTACCCAAGAGAGTTGCTATTTCTGCTCTTACCCAGACTCAACCAATGGGTGGACTTGATCCTCCCCCTCCCTTTGACCCTCTGTGCACTTGCTTGATCTGTACGCACCGCACCGAAAGATCATCTGTCTGTTTTCCCTTGTCTTCACTCCTTAATTTGACTGTTAATACTACAGAATCGCAGTCACACCTATTTGCTGTATACCATACTGTTAAATGTATTTTTTACACACTTACTCTGCCTGTGCAGACTATTATCGTCTCAGAATTTCAAGGGCTCTGAGCGACTGTTGTTTTTTCCCATGTTCCCACCCTCCTTGAGCACTTTGAAACACTTGCCTGTGTATAGGCGCTATATAAGTAAACAATACAATACAATAATACAATAAAAAACAATGCAAACTGATCCCACCCAAATATAAAAGGGTAATGAGTGAATGTGCAAGTTTCCCACTTGTGGCAGCTAACCACTGGAATGCCCTCCCGTCTCACCCAAGAGACGAACCCTCCTACTGGAACTTCAGAAAGGCTCTGAAAACTTGGCTATTCGCTTAGCAGCTGGACTGACTTTCTACCAATTTGAATGTAATTGGTTGTAGCAGCGCCATGATGCCTGAAGGTTTTGTGCACTTTATAAATGTAAAAATAAATAAATAAATGTTATTTTGGATTTTAGAAGTCTATCATCCTTTGGTTCTCAAACACACAATATTCACTTTATTTCACAGGGTTTGTTTTAGGTACACCACTTCAGCAATGAGGCATGATTCGTCTTGAAGAGCCACATTTGTGTGTATCACCTGAATAGTGGAGGTTGATGCTAAGAATCATTTAAATAGTTTTCCTCAACACACTGACATTTTTTTTGTATGTCTTGTCTTAGAGCCACAGCAAGTTCCGTTTATCCATGAGAAGAACAATTGTGGACCCCATTGAAAATCCCTTCTCCGGTCCTGAGGAAAACCAGTGTATAGGCGCGTTACAAATGCCATATCATATCATATCATATCAGTCCCCAATTGGGACATGGCTGAAACTAGTACAAGGTACCTAGTGTTTAGGACCCTGCCCAAGCTCAGTGTTGAAGACCATATTAGGTCTCTTCTAGTAGACTACTACTTTTGGAATAGAAGAATTGCACAATGTTCTACGTTTGCTCTTGTTGTATTGATGTATTGGCCTTACAACTGTATAGATTATCACACTGTTTGGGTATCCATCATTGTGAAGTCTGGACAAAATAAGAATCAGACTTGTTTTTATTAGTGTTTTGTATTTCTGTATGTCATCTCTTTCTTTGTTGAAATGAGATGAAGCACATGCTATGGATTAGCTATCTTCTGATTGGGACCAATAATGTCTTGATGTATTAAAATCACATGTATACAAATTTGTGTTGTGGGGGTTTGGTCTAATTTAGTATGGCCTTTTGATCAAATGAACATTTTTTTGTTTATAATGAGTTGTGTGATTCATTCAATGTATGCAAACCTTAGATACACTTTTTGTTTTAAAAATATAAGCCCTATAGAGAGCAGTGCTGTACCTTTGACCTGTCAGCAACAGAGAGGGAAATTGGCACTACACAACGCGATTGTGGAGTCAGAAATGCTCACAGCTATCAGGAGCCAGAACACTGCCTCAAAAAAGGACTAACATTGAAATGGGCCCATTTGTGTGGACCAGTGTGCCCATAGGCTGTGTTAGCACCACAGCTGCCGCAGTGAAATAACTGGGTATCGAAGTGCTGTGGTGTGGAGTTATACAAATAAATCAGGAGGCCAGAAGGATACCTCAACTTCAGCGACAGTGTTTTCTGTGGACCCATGTGAGGGGGGTGGGGGAAACCATGCACCTGTAGGAATGGTGTGACCTGCATCAGAAATGATGCAGAGGGAACCGTAGGTGGCAGTGCAAAACGTCCTTGCGAGGAAGGTTCCATGCTCTTTCTTTGACAGGAATTCTGTCGAAATACCTTGTTTCGCCTGAATTCTGCTGAAAAATGTTTTTTGTTTATTTTATTTTTTTGGGGGGTTTCCCCTGGAACCCCCCTTTCTATTCACTAATCCCCCTACCCCAAACCTCTCCCCACCCATATTAACCAATGAAACATAAAAAAGCTGACTCAATGAAAAAGAAGGATTCAAGGTGTAGAAAGAAGCAGAGCTACCCGGAGGTCGTGTGAACACTCTGGCTGCAATGGGAAAAGCACCTAAGGTCAATTGATATTGATATTTTATTTGTATCACGCTCATACACAAGTGTTACAGAGCGTGGAGGCTGGGTATACACTCGCATCTGGCAAATGAAAGAGAACATTGTAAGGGGCAAGATGTAAGGAGAGACTAAGAACGGAAATGAAGCACACAAGAAATCAGGATGGTTGCCTTGGTAGGTGCAGGAAAGGTTGAAGGCTCATGCTGTAAAGCAAGGGTGCAATATCCTATCCTCTGCTGGAGTCAGGCATGGCGGTGCTGAGGCAAAACATGCATGAAGCCCTGAGATATGTGCTGGGGGTGGAAGGAGATTTGTGGAGGGCAAGCCGCTGAAGAGCAAATCTCCAGTGGACCAGTGCATTCGAGGCCAGGAATGGGGGCAAAGTACAGCGAACGCTTCAGAGACCGAAGTTGGATGCATGAAGATGAGAATATACACTGGAAGGAGAACCAACTAAGTTGGGTAGGAAGAGGGAAGTAAACAGGCGAGCGTGGATCTCTTTTGCAGTTCATTCTCTCCTGGACTTTGTAAGGTCAGAAGAGTTGCATATGGGAGAAGAGCGTCTTGTGCTGGAATAGGAGAAGAGACAGAGTGACATGGAATTGGTGACGAAGCTGGACATACTGGGAATTCTAGCTGAGATTAAAGGGCTTTGCTAGGATCAGAAATCTATGTAGGCTGAGCTGAAGGGTTGAATTGGAAAAGTTGAGGACCGGGGGAAGCCATGGTACACATTCAATTTGTCCTTCTCAAAATGAAAAAAGAGCCTGGCTCATGGAGGTGGAGTCTTGAGAGAGATTGAATTGGTGATACAAATTGATGGCATCATTTATGGATTCTGGGAGTGCCAGAGGCAATTGGAGATCTGGCTGAGTTCACATTAGCTAAAAAGAGAGAATGTCAGCCGCTGACAACTTGTATGGTGGGAAAGACATCAAAAAGCCATGCAAACAGGTGAGTGCACTGGTGTTGTGCCTCCATTTTGCCCAAATTGTATTTAAACGCTTGTTGTAGCCCCCAGGCGCCTCGTGTAGTGCATCTTGTCCAAAGTTGTATTCTGAGCCTGCTCACCTCATTTTGCCATGCAAACAGGTGAGGGCACTGGTGCTCGTGCCTCAAATTTGTCCAAATTGTATTTTAAATGCATGTTGTAGCCCCCAGGCTCCTCATGTAGTGCATTTTGCCCAAAATTGTATTTTTAACGTATTTTGTAGGCCCCTCGTGTGCCCACATCCCCCCATTGCATCCCTTCCTTCTCCCTCCACCTCCTGCCTCCCAACCCGCCCCTCGCCCATAATTTGATTAGCTCCCCACCGGAGTCATAAGTGAATCCCCTAGGGCAGCCCTCTGCCTGTGCAGCCCCTGTGGCTAAGGGCCCCGAGGAAAAGGGTGGCTCCAACAGAGGCAGCTACAGAGAGTGTCAGCAGGTGTCCACAGGAGAAGCCAGTGAAGCCAGTGACCAGCCGCCAACCAGCAGCAACCCAAAAGCAAGTGTGGCATGGGCGGGGAGTGGAGCAATTACTCTACTCCGGAAAACCCTGCACTTAACACTAACTTACCTCAGAACTATGAATGTTAGCACTGCCTCACCTACTTAGAATTGTGAAAATTAGCCCACGTCCCATCTAGATAGGACTGTGAATGTTAGCAATGCCACACTTGGTTAGAATTGTGAACATTAGCCTGTGCCTGATCCTGACAGGATTCTTAATGATAGCAATGCCACACTTCCGCACTTAGTTAGAATTGTGAACATTAGCCTGCCCCAGACCCATGCTAGATTGTGAATGTTAGCAATACCACACATAGTAGATTTGTGAACATTAGACTGACAGGATTGTGAACATTAGCCTGAGTCGCTTCTAGATAGAAATGCAAATGTTGGAATGTCCCACACCTGGGTGGAGCAGGGAACATTAGCCTGAATCCTATCTGGATAGAAATGCGAATGTAAATGTTGACATGCCCCACATGTGTACCAATGTGTACCCTGTCTTTCCTGTTCCCCATGCTGCTGCCATATATCTGTATCCCTCCTCCTGTCACTGTAACCCGAGCCCTGTCTCTATGTGTCCATGTGTCGCTGTGTTCCCTGCCATCCTGTTCACGTGCCTGGTCTTGGGCGCTTTAAAGATAACCTTTATATCACATCACTATGCCTACTCTCTACTATACACCATCATTCAACTAGAACACAGCTATACCCATGATTAATTCGGCCTAGCTGTTCACATACGAATACGAACCCATTAACACCTCATCACCCTAATAAAACCCAGCTAGCCGAGCACATTCCGGCCTACTTGCTCACATATGCGTCCTTTAGGCCTAACGCAGCCAAAGCCCAGACTGGGTGTCCACCCAACAGACTGGACACATCCAACTGATATCTTCAGCAACGCACCTAACACAAGGATGCATCCACCATCTGGCAATTCAATTACATCAGCTGCACACATCTGGCGCACCCACACACCCTACGACAATACCTCTCTCTACTGACCAGAACTGCGGTTTCCGAGGGCATTGAACCTACCAGTGCTTTGAGGTCATACCAATGATATATAAAGTGCTATATAAATGCCAAGTAACATAACATAACATATAGATGGTATTATCCCTTTTTAAAAATAATTGAGTATAGAGGAGAATGTTGCTGGATCAACAATGCAGAGGAGATAAAGCAAGCCATTTGACATCTAGCGGAAATGGACAAAGATAACAATTATTTCAAGAAGGAAGAGAGAATCAATTGGAAAACTAAACACTTGAGGGGATCTTGTTTAAGGGTTAAAATAACTGGATTGAGAACATTTAGGAAGGTTGCTTCCCCATCACAAAAAGAAATATTCATAGACATAAAATGCAAACTAACTTGCAATAGAGAAGTGTTGGGGGTAGTTAGGGAAGGAGATGATTGACAGGTTGTGTTTTTGATGATTAAACTTAATATTTGAGAATTATTGGAGTTTGCAAGGGGGGTTATGTGCTAATTTCTACAATGAAGTATGTCATTAAAAAAGAGTGATCAGGGTAGATTTTAATATATTGTGTACTAGGAATTATGGTAATGGCTGTGGCAGGGAGTCTTGGGACATCATTTGTTATTCCACAGGCTATTGGTTGTCTCTATGCTAGAGAAAGGGAGATTGGCAAGTCAATGGTGGTCGAAGAGAGTGGAGCGTCATTTAATGTGTTATGTAAAGTGTTAAGGTTAATGTTTTAGTTGGGAAAAAATACAGTGTAAAAATACAGTGTAAGGTTTCACATCCTTTGCTTTCTATAGGAAATGGGTGCCACAGAGGCTGGGCACTAGAGAAGGGTGGAAATACTGAAGGGGATTCCCAATTGAATCATGATTGATGGTTATGGACAAAAAGTGGCAACATTAAAGGTGAGGGGGCTTAATTCAATGCCTAAGAGATTGCAGCTGACAGGCGAATTTACTCATAGGGGTTGTCAATTTAATTTGTCCAGAAGATCACATTGCAGAAAATAGAAGAGTTTCAAATATGTGACAGACACCTAGTAGAGACAGATAAGCCCCTGGGAATAGTAAAAATGATGGAGTGGATAGTGCAACACCGAGTAGCTGTAGTGCTATTTGTGTTAGGGAATTAAAAGTAATGTGTTCAGAGTAAAAATAGAGATGATTTATTTTACTGAAAGTGCACCTTAAAGGAGATACAGTGATGTTCCGTGCTGTGTATGCATCCAATCAGGAACAGGCCTCCTCCCATGAGAAGATATTTTAATACATTTCTACGATGGAGAGAGGGTCTACTCCTGATACGAGAGGCTCTAAATGTTATCTGTGATCCAAACATAGACTACTGCTCTTGGAGTGAAGGATCTGAAGGGCAGACATAGGGGAGTGTGACTGCCTTTACTAATCTGCAATACTTCAGCTTTTTCTTACAGATGTTTGGAGGATGAGATGAAAGAAAATACCTTTTTTCTCTTCACTGCACCTGACCTACACAAGGATAGATTACTTATTGGTAGAACGGGAGAAGAAGACGATTTTGGTTTACACTTGTATGGAAGCAACTAAGGGTAGACAGACCTTGACATGATTATTACACAGAACAATGGGGGTGATCGGCAGGGTCTTGACAGACTTTGGTTATTAGTCAGAGACCACTGCTTCAGAGAATCTTTAGAGGAAGACATGGAGTGATGTTTTGAGATTAATGATACAGTGGATATCTTCCGAAGAGTAAGTCTGTGAAGCAGATGACGTGACCTTCAGGGGACATCTCACCTAGGAGAACAAGAGAGAGGAATCATGCAGAATGGCAGCTTAAGAATGTGAATCAAAATGATTAGAGGATACAGCATGTAAAAGTAGAATAGAATATAGGAACTTAATACAGGAAACGAAGATGAAAATATAAGAGTTTAAGGCTGTGTAGATGGAGAAGGTTTTCAAACAATTTCGGATACTGAAGCTGAGGTATTATGAGAATGAAAATAAGGTGGACATACTCCTAGCATTGAGGGTATGGCACATAAGGTAGAGAGAACATTTCGGAAAATGTAAGATCACGAAGGAAAGAAGTCCACCTATGAGAGATACTCTGAAGTGTTTTTACAATTATTATTGCCAGTATTATAGGGTTGAGGACTAAAAAGGATGTGATCTATTTGAAGGGCTTAGATATTCCCAGGCATTCTGGGGAAAGGAGACACAAGCTTTAGATTTTCCAATACAAGTGTTAGAATTTGAGGAATGATAAGGGTTATGGCAGCCTTTAAAGCACCTGGGTAAAATGGATTCACTGTTGGCTTTAACAAAAAGTTCTCAGTTAAGCTAGTTCCTTTCTTGATGCATGTATTGATTGAGTTGGTGTTGGCAGAGGATATGCCTCTTCAGTCTTTCTGAAAGGATAGAATGATCCACCAAACTGCACCACCTACAAACCCATCTCACTACTCAATAAGGATGTAAAGATACTTTCAAGGGCTCTAGCATCCAGACTAGAGAACATACTACCGAAGCTTGTCCATCATAATTAGGTAGGATTCAATGCTGGGAGACATGGCAGAGCCCTGTAAGAGGATTCAATTCAACACTACAGCTAAGTCAATGCCTAGTCTGGGATACTGAATGGAAACCCTTATTGATATACCTTTACGTCCAGTTCATGCATTCTGGATGACTACCCCTATATAACACCCCTCTCTTGGAATGACCCCACTGAGCCACGAAGTGGTTCTGTTTTGCAAGTTTAAACGGTTTATTTGATAATTTAAACAATATATATATATATATATATATATATATATATATATATATATATATATATATATATATATATATATCACACTTTATAATAAATTAATAATTGAATATCACACTTAATCTGAGCAGTAATCAATAATGGATAGTCCGGCACTAGCACATTTCTTTATACTCAATGATGAGTGGTTATAGGATGGATACGATAGCAACAATACTTTTATGGTTTCAAATGGATGCAATGTGGAATGAAATGCAGTACAGAAAATAACTTGATAGGATTTCAGCAAAAGACAATGTAATCACTTTCTTGGACAATTCACCCCCCCCCCCTTTTATGCACTGTAAGGAGATGAAGATGACACAGTTCTTAGGAATGCAATCAAATAGAATTCAGTTCAATTCCCCCCCAGCAGCTTATACAACAGATAGGAGTTTTGAAACACAGGCAAAATGCTTTGAATATGGTGACAATGCAGTGAGAAATATGCTGAAAATGGTTTTAATTCCCTTTAGGAGGTTCAGGGTGAGTGAAATATACTTGGGATGAGTTCAGGCTCACTTTAGCAAGGATCTAGGAGTAACTAGCAGGTTAAACGAATTTTTGGCAAAGGAAAGCAATGAAGCTGCTGTTTTCACACGTGGCTGGATTTTTAACCAAATTGCAAATCGCGGTAAAATTCGCGAGTGCGAGAATCGTGATTACGGCAAAAGTATGAGGAGTAGCTTCTAGGCTTGTTGAAAAGCTGAGATTCTAAGCTTTCAGAGGAAAGTTAAACCAAGTTCCTAGCCCAAACGGTTCCAGAGATACGGACGATTAAATAAAGGTAGTTTTTCGGATTTGAAATTTTTAAAGTTCAAAGCGACAGGTTACAGCTTGCAGCTAGAAAATGACAAGTGACAGCTTTGCAAATGACAGGTGACAGTTAGGAGGCAGTTCTGGTTAGATTAAAATAGATTGAATTATATTATTTTAACTAAGAGATTGGTTCTGCACAGTTCTGCTAGGTACTCACAATATAATTTTAAAAGGAATGGGCCTCGCCACGGATCTGGTCAACAGGTTTTCTTCACTCGCCACGGACAGTTTCTGCGCACAGCGTCTGGGTCAGCTTTACTCTGCTGGTCTGATCTGGGTCTCTGGTTCTGATCAGGTCTGTGGGTCCGGATAGAGCGGTCTCCGGTTCAGCTGGTCTCTCTCTGGATACAACACTGCTCTCTGGCAAATGGCAAGAGTTCTTGCAAAGAATTCAAACAGCTCGCCTGGCTGTGAATAGTGGCAATGATTTGAGGCCTGCTAAAGAGGGATTTAGCTTGTAGTTGACCTCTCTGCTACAAATTCTGAAGTAAAGTCTTGGTCTCTGAAGGTGGATAGATTGAAGTCTCTATGTTGGCTCTCTGGAGGTTGATGGAGGTAAAGTATGGATTTTCCCAGCAGAGCGTCCCGCAGCAGGTGGAATAGAATCCCCCATCTAGCTTCCAGTGGCTCTTTTTATGTCTTTTGAAAGTGGGTGTGTGTGCAGCATCACTAGCCAGCCCCTCTCTCAACTGCCCATTGGTCAAGCTTTCCTTTCTGTCTTGATTGGGGAAAAGAAGTGGAGTGTCAGAGCGATGTCATTTAATGGCTTGCAGAAAGGACACTCCCCTGTCAAATTACACACAATCTATATTTGACCTAAAGACATATTTCATAGATACACAATGGTTTGAAATTACATGCACCCATCACATATCACATGAGGTATACCCTGTTCAAACTCTGCTCTTCCTGGGGGCTTGGGTTCAAAAATGGCAACATATTTCACTTTTTGGTCGGGTTACCAATATTGGATTTGTCCCCGCATTTACACAAATGTTCACAAAGTATGTGGGCATTAGGTGGTGGAGTGTCAGATTTTTAACATACATACATTTAGAGTAATATCCTCTTTTCCGCTAAAACCCCCCCTGAACATACCACCGGGTCCTAACACGTCTTCAAATGTGCACAGAAAAATCACAAGAATAATGACATCACTTATAAAATTTTCACAAGTCCGCTCTATGAATGATCCATCTTTTTAGATTTATGTTCTGGCCCCAAAGGGGTGTGGTTTCCCAGGTCACATGGTGTAGAAACCAGTTTATCCAGTTTCTGCCAAGCTCAGAGACCCTGCCCCTCCCAGCTTCTGCCAAGAGGAAGCTATTTTACGGTCCCCCTAATAAACCATCTGCCTGGGCCCTGGAAGGCCCATTGTTCAAAAGGAAGCCATTTACGACTACCCTAATAAACCATCTGCCTGGGCCCAGGACAGGCCTTTGTTCAACTCCCTGTAGCTGCTCCACCCCTAATCTAATCAGAGAGGTGACAACTCCTTTTGGCAAGGGGAAGAGTGGCTGTGCAGGTTTTAACTCCTGTGGGGGTAGATGTCAGGCAGAATTCAGTTCCTTAAGCCAGGCCCCAGCTAATGTCACTTCTAGTTACCCAGTTTTCTGCATTCAAATAAACTAACAATTTTTACACATGCAGCTAGAATGCTGATTCTAAGTTTAAAACTATGACATTTAAACAATTGAAACCTATGTGACACTCAAAAGTAGGTCGCTCATTTCTTTTAAACATTTAGATTTTTAGTGTCTTTCAGTCCAAATTTACTTAAACTGCTGAAATCCACAGCTCAGCCAGTTTTGCTATGAACATTATTTTAGGCTCATCCTCTTTCCAGATTTTGTATGCCCACAAGACTTTATTCTGTCAAATGTCTGCTGGTGTTCAGTGAGATTGTTGGATATTCTGCAATGTTTGAAATGGGCATTCTGAGCTTGCCGTCAGAGAAACAAAGGGTGATTTTTAAAGTGCTTTCTAGCAAACAGGCACTGCTGTTTTTCTCTTTGGCACCCCATTTCACTCATGGCTCTTCTGACCCAGCACACCCACACCAGGGGGTGGCAAGTCAGGCTACCATTTTGGTGTGCGCACAAACTGCGCGGTTTTCATAGATTCTGGCGCACATGTAGGCTTTCTAGGCCATCTTGGATTTCCTAAGCCCACAGCACCAAATGTTGTAGCATAATAGTCCAAACGTGGGTCAGAACACCCAACAAACCCCCCCGCCCGACTGCACTTGGATTGAGTCGAGGGGATGTCGGGTGCTAAGGATGTTGACCCACGTGCTCGGAGGTCCGCATCATCTTCTTCCAATTCCGCAGATGACAAAGTTCAGCATCCTTTCCTCCATCAGTTGTGGATCAGTCGGTTCTCCTCGCCGGTCCTGATAGGAGTATTGGGCGGTACACTGGGCCCCTTGCGTCTCTGCTCCCGGTCTCCGGATCGTCCTCCTTGGCCAGTCTCCAGGTTTTGTTTCTCCTAGGACGACAAAGGAAGAGCGGCAATACCTATTCATGGACATTTCTCCCCCACCATTGATATAGTGGGGTGGCATATATATTTTAGAACTCAACAGATATGAACATGCACATTTATTTTAAATTAAGAGACAGGAACACATAAACTTGAGAAACACAGAATTTGATAGGCTATAGGTAGGATCTTTTAGGGTTGGAATTGAATTACTCTGGAGCGGTACCCTCTGGGATTACCGAGGACTCCTCCAGTTGCTGTAAAGTGTGCCTGGGATGGCAACACTTCAACTGGTTTATGTGGACCCACTTGTCTTCCCCCTCTGCCAAACCGCCTTTGGGGATGCAGATCTTGTAGGCCACAGGGGAGATCTTGTCTATAATCTCATAGGGTCCCTTCCATGTAGGCAAACATTTTCGCTGCTTGGCCTGGTTCCTTTGGAAATTGTATAGATAGACCCGGTCCCCCACCTGATATTCCTTCCTGGAAGTTTTCAGGTCATAGTGGGTCTTCATACTCTCAGCTGATCTTTCTAGATTCCGCTGAGCATAGGCAAAAGCATGCTGAAGGTGTTTCCTTAAATTCTCCACATACTCATGAGTTGTGGAGGCATTTATCAACGTTTGCTCTTGGGTTCTGTAGAGCAAATGCTGAGGAAGCACCATCTTGCGTCCAGTCATCAACTCAAATGGTGACATTTTGGTTGCAGATGAAGGGGTTGATCTGATGGCCATTAGGACCAGAGGTAATCGGATATCCCAACTTGGCCCAGAATCTGCCACAAACTTCTTTAATATGCTCACAATGGTTCGGTTGTATCTCTCCACTGCTCCAGAAGAAGCTGGCCTGTAAGCAATGTGGAGCTTTCTCTTGACCCCCAGTATCTCCCACATCTTTGTCATTACTTCACTGGTGAAGTGGCTACATCTGTCTGACTCAATCCTTTGAGGTAGACCAAAACGGGAAAAGATGTGGTTAATCATCAGGGCAGCTGCTGTTTCTGCCTTGCAATTTGGGGCTGGGAGACATTCCACCCACTTGGTAAACAAGCATGTCACAGTCAACATGTACTTATTTCCTCTAGACGAGCGAATCACAGGGCCTACGAAGTCGATTTGTAAATCTGACCATGGCAGTGTCATCCCCCTCTTTTGGAGAGGCGCCCGGTGTGTGAGGGATGTTGGCTGAAATTGTGCACACACAAGACAACCCTTCAAGTATTGGTTGAGGTCCTGGCCCATGTGTGGCCAGTATGCAACCTCTCTTAAGATTTCCAGTGTTGTGTGAAACCCCCTATGACCGGCGGTGGCCGCATCATGGGCGTGACTTAACATCAGGCTTCGGAATGAGGTAGGAACCACCCACTGATCGTGGCCAGCTTTGGATTTCCTTACCAACAAACCGTCTTGGCTCTGGAACATTTTTGGACATTTCATCAACACTCTAAGGTCCTCTTTCCCGTTGTAATCAGTATCCGTCAGGGGAAAGTTCTCAGGGTCCTCAATGTGTTGGTAAAATTTACCAATTATTGGATCCCCCTTCTGAGCGGTAATCAAATCAGCATCAGGGGTCTCCTTGCTCCATTTGGCAGTTGACAGATCATTGTGAGCATTTGTCTGGGACCTAGTGATAGCAGTGACCTGGCTTTTTCCCCAACAGGGACTCTATTTCTATTAGATCCCCTTGGATGGCCCCGGTTTTGGCCAGCTGATCAGCTAAGCCATTTCCAGTTTTGTCTGGTCCCTCTACTTTGGAATGACCCTTGATCTTTTTCCAATAGATGGTCATCTCATTCGAGGTGACCAGATCATCAATGTTTTGGATCAACTTCCCATGTTTCAAGGGTTTGTTATTAGCACATAACATGCCTCTGGTTTTCCAATTAACCAGGTGCTCCACGAACCTGTTCCGTACATAATCCGAATCTGTGATTATGACCAGTTCGTGGAGTTGATGCTGGACAGCAGTGAGGATGGCCTGATGCACAGCCATCAATTCTGCCACCTGACTACTTCGGGGACCAATTTTGTATCCAGCGGAGGGTTCTGGGAACTCCTTCACCCATGCATTCCCTACGCCAGCCACCAGTTCTTTCTCCCCGTCGTTGTCAACATGGTACGAGCATCCATCCACATAGACAGTGGGCATTCCCTCACACTTGTCCTCTTCAAAGACTTTGTGTGGGGAATTAAGGTATGCCTCCGTGTTGTCCTTGATTTTTAGACTTTCGTCCTCGAGACAGTTTTCTCTGGCACAATCATGCAAGTCAGCCAGACCTTGCACGAGGGGAATCTTCTTGTTTTGGCCATATCTGACCTCCACAGGAAAACCTTGCATTGACAGAATCCAGGAAGTAATTCGGGAATTACTCACATTTCCGGCCCGGATTCTGTCACTTTGGAGATATTGCAGAGGCTGGTGTGGAGTCTCCACTATGATGTGTTCCCCATGGATAAACGGGCGGTAATTCTTCAATGCCCACACCGTTGCCAGGAGTGCCTTCTCACAATCGTTGAATTTTTCCTCCACAGAGGATAAAGTTTTGCTCGCATAGGAGATTACTTTATTGACCTTGTCATGCTTTTGGTATAATACTGCCGTCAAGCACGTATTAGAGAACCCCGTCTCCAGGAACAACTCCTTGTTTCTGACAGGGTAAGCTAGGCAAGACGCTTGTGAGAGGCTTCGCTTGAGTTGTTTTACCGCCTCGGCTTGTTCTGGACCCCATTCCCACTTGACCCCCCCTTCAGGAGATGAATCAGGGGTCTGGTGATCTCTGCGTAGCCCTCAATGAACTTTCTGCTGTAATTAGCCAGTCCAAGGAGGCTCCTTAGTTCCCGCAGAGTTGCGGGGTCTTTCAGTTTCTGAAGTGCTTCCACTTTCTTTTCCTGGTTACAGAGACCCTGAGGAGTAATCTCATGCCCCAAGAAATTAACACGGGTTCTACACCACTGTACTTTCTGAAAGGAAAGTTTTGCTCCGGCGGCCCTCAACTGGGTCAGAACATAACGGATCTCCGCTATGTGTTCCTCCACAGATGAACTTTTGATGAGGACATCATCTACATAAGCCAGGTTACCCCTCGCACCCAGGTCGGGCATGGCCTTATGTAGGAAAATGTTGAATTCATTGCCGGAGTTGAGGTATCCGAAGGGAGTCCGGGTCCATGTATACTGCTGGCCCCCAAAGGTAAAAGCCAGCTTGTATTGGTCCTCCCTACTGACCGGCACGGTCCAGTATCCATTGGTCAGGTCTATTGCAGTGAATACCTGTGACCCCTGAATCTGGGCCAGCCCTTGGTCAATGTAGGGAAGAGGCCATCGGGAAGTATGGACCCGTTTGTTGAGCTCCCTAAGGTCAGCGCAGAGTCTCCACTGGCCGTTTGGCTTTAATATTCCCAGCACCGGATTATTGAAGGTGCTGTGGACGGGACAGATTATTCCCCTGGACTCAAGGTTCTTAATTATTTCAGTAAGGGACTCCATTGATGCGAGAGGCAAGCGATATTGCTTCACAAACACTGGAGTCATGCCAGGGTCCGTGGGGATTGTTGTTGTGTGGATGTCGGTGCGACCACAGTCATATGAGTCTACCGCAAAGAGAACTTGGAAATCCAAGAAGACTTGTTTCAACTTTTGCTTCTGTTCCAGAGTCACACAGGCATCAGCTAGGTTGACTCTCTCTTCCACCATCTGCCTGAAGCCTGGAAAGACTTCTGGTTTGGCTATCTCAGCGGCCTCCTCCAGCTGGGTGGAGAAGTCCCTGGTCAGAGTGCTGATTTGGACTGGAGGCTTCAGGTGGGAAAGGCAGCCCTCATGGACCTGGAAAACCACCTCATCCCTCCTGAAGTCACAAGTCACATCTTCCTTAACATAAGGGCAAGAAGTGTACACCAGGAAGTTCCCCCCATGGCGGGTAAAAATCCTGTCTGGTGTTGTATTGTCCTCGCTGTCACTGTCAAAACAGTCCTTGGGGATTGGTCCTAACAGTTCATTTCCTAAATCGATGGAAAAATGTCGGTCATCAACCGCCATTCCAATAATGGTGCCTGCGGCTAGAGTAATACTCTTTAAGTCGCTGTTATCCACCTCTATTAGAATGGTGTCATGTTCTATGTTGACTAATGGAGTTGGGTTTACCCCCAACCCTTGCTGTTGGATAGAAGCATTTAGGTGTATATAAGCATCAGGGTTTTTCAAATGTTGTCCTCTTTTAACTTTCACTTCCAGGGAGAATTGTCGGGTCCTTTCTGGGATGGTGACTTCCTCTTTGATCTGAATTTCAACTGCATAAGGTAGCAATTGAGCTGACCTAAAAGCTTTTTCTGGATCATCAAAGCCCATGGGATTATCCGCTAATCGGGACCAAGCTTTGAAGTTTATTAGGTCCAAACTAATGGCAAAGCGATTGAGAATGTCACTGCCTAAGTAAAAAGCGGCAGTGACGTCTCGCACGACCCAACAATTGTGGACTATGCTCTTGTTGCCAATGGAGATTTTGAGCATACACCTGCTTGGCAGGAGATGTTTGGAATTGGGTGCTTCCAGGTCCATTTCCCATTTGTCTATCAGTTTGAATGTGGGAATGGCTGGATCTTTTGGGAGTTGGCGGAATATGGCTTCACTGATGAAGCTCTTACCGTTGTTCACACACACTCGAGCGAGAACAGAGTCCTTCCCATCATTTAACTGAACAGGGATGAACAACTGCTCTCCAATTTGCTGAATATCAGCCAGGCTCTGAGCTGATTTCACATCTTTCTGGACTATAGGAGTGGGAGTTTCTGATTGTGGATTAGTAAAGAATTTCAGGGTGTTTCCTTCCAGTGTGGGAATACCACCTTAAACTGGAAGGGAGGTTTATTTTCAGAAATAGAGAGGACCCCTCATCACCAGTCTGTTGTCCTACTGCTATTACTGTCACGTCTGGAATTTGGTTATTCTGGAAGTGGAATTCTACTTGGTCAGATTTTTGTTCAACCATGTGGCATGTACGTTTAAACTAACATGGTTGACACTCTGTTTTAATTTTATGGGTCGGCTAGTCTGGGTCCAGAGGACCTTGTTTACGCAATCTATTAGGGGTGACAACCTTCTCAGGAGGTCATTCCCTAGTAAACAAGGGGTGCCCTCTGGAGTCACAACTATGACCGGGTGTTTCAACTTGTGTAGCCCAATTTTAATGTCCAAATCTGCCGTCCCCTCGACAGGAATTTCCTTCCCGTCAAAGTTCTGGAGTTGTCCAGGAAGTGAGGTGAGAGGAATTTGGTAATTCCCTCCCCTTCCTGCATTCAGTTCATCAAAGGCCCTTCTGGACAGAAGGGTAGCTTGAGATCCTGTGTCCACCAGCGCTGAAATCGTACCCTGCCCCTGTACTTGTAGCGCAACATAATATCTTCCCTCCTTCTCCTCAAGGGGGCACAGATAATGCACATTTGTGGACAACTGGTGGGCTAACTTTCTGGTTTTGGACATTGCAAGAGAAGAAATTTGGGCAGAATTCTGTGGAGAGCCTTGGGAATCTGAAAGAAAAAGTTGGCAACTGGAGATCAGAGCCATTGTGGGTTCCCCTGGTTCCGGTTCTGGCCCGCCCCCCCCTTTTTGGAGGCAGTCATCAGGATGGGTTTCAACCAGGGGATTTTGGTATTGTGGGTTCTGGGATGAGATGATGGGTGGCGGTAGCTCAGTCTCCATATCTCCCCAGTCTGAATTGGCATCCCTTGGGACCCATTTTTCCTTGGGAGGAGTTCCCCCATCTCTGAAGGAGAAGGTCCTTTCCCCAGGATCCTCTGAGGATCCCTCTCCTTCAAATTGGAAGACCTGTACCTCCTCCACAAAGTGGGTCTGTTTGGGTCCTTTGTTTCTCCTACCCCCCCTCTGCTCCTTGGGAGGCGGGCTTTCAGGGGCAGGAGATTTTGTTTCTGGTTCCTGGTTTTCCAGGGGCTGTTTACAAGTTGGGAAGGAAGCTTCCTCCAAGGCTTTACACCCCCCTTCCCCTTGTGCCTACTCCCTGGGAACCGGTGTGTTATCGGGGTGCTGCCCCGTCATTGTTCTGGAGCACCAGGTCCAGAGTTTGGGGCATTCTGCGGTGGAATGCTTATCTGAGGGTTCTGTTGAGCCCTCAGTATGTGACCCAGATCCCGTGCCATATTTTGGACCTGGCGCTCTAACTGGGAAACCCGCTCAGGCTGATACGGGGGCTCTATTTTCTCCCCTGGGCTGATCCCGGGAAGGGTAGCTATCCCTTCTCTGGTAGTACCCCTGGTTGGGAAGATTTTGGTACCCCTCCACCCTTGGCCTCCCCTCTCCCGGATTAGGTTGTCTGGGCTCAGGGAATTGGGGAAAGAAGGATGGATGATTTTGGGGCTGGAAATTGGGTGGATACCTGGGGAAAAAGTTCTGCCCAGGATTTGGAGAATTTCTGCCCTCCTTGGGGAAGCTAGGAGGGAAGTTCCCTGGGTCAGGTGCTTGGCTGGATCCCCCCCCTTGGGCTGGAGGAGTCCACATATAACCCAGGATTGGTCTGTTTCCCTTGTAACAGGGACTTACATAGTCAGGAGAGCGAGGGACCTCATTTGTGGGACTACCTATTTCACTCTCTGTCTGTGACTGGCCCGAGGACCTTCTGGGCCTAGCATTATTAGGTGCAGGTAGGTTTTTAGGCCCCCCCATATCCAAATCCAAAACGGGGGTGACCTTTACCTCTGCCACCTTGGCAGCAGCAGGGGTGCTGTTGGTTTTGGGATTTTTCTGGGAATTGCTTTTATTTTCTATGGGCTTCTGCACCTCATAGATCTGGGTAGCCTGTTCAATGACCCAGTCTAAAGATCTTTTCTCATGAAAATCTCTCACGAGCTGGGTCATTATATATTTGGGCAAGGCATGGAAAAATGTATTGACAAATTCTCTGCTGTCTGTGCGCACCCTTCTGGTGGTCTGCGCAAAGGCACGTTTCAGTTCTTGCACGAATTCTTGTGGGGCCTGATCCTCCCCACATTGCAAATTGTAGGCTGCCTTGCGAGCCTCTTGAGGATTTCTGTGAACAGAAAAATGTTTTAAGATGGCCGCCTTATAGGTGGACCATCTTAAATGATTTTGGTCCTCCAACCCCGCAAAGAAACTGGAGTATTCTGGGGAGAATGTCCATTTGAAGTACTGGATGCAGCTACTGCTGTCCTTCAAATGGAAAGTCTCCATCATTTGCTCATAGAGCTCCAAGTGTTCCCAAACAGAGTACTTGGCGTTCTTATGATAAGGCGTGATGACACTCCTGATTGCCTTAATCTGTTTCAATGGGTCCTTAAGCAAGGCCCTTTTTGCCTTATTGGCCTTTTTGGTTCGGGTAACGCTTGTCCATTCATCCTCTGACTCAGAGGCACTGCTCCCAGAGGTTCCTGTCTGATCTTCCAGGTTTTCCCGGATTCTGCGAGCCTGGGAATGGCTGGCATAATGTGGGGACCTGGTCTCCAGTGTCCTGCGCCGTTCAGAGGAGTCTTCAGATTCCTCCTTGCTGCCAGGATTTGATGGCTACCCCCCCACTGACCAAACTGGGCAGAAGTTTTCTGGATGCCCTTAATGGGCCTATTCTCCTAGGGTTTCCCACTAAATTGCACTGTGCTTGGGTGCCCATACCCGGATGCCCGCCCATCCATTCCTGGGAGGTACTGGCCTATGAGCCCCATGCTTCTGGCTGGATAGTAATCTGCCATCCCTGTGGCCTGGTGCTCATGTGTGCCAGGGGACAGGGGGGTGGCAGAGTCCAGGGATTGAGAGAGATAAATGCCTCTGGTACTAGGGCTCCTGAGGTTATGCGCAGGAGTTTCCCTTTCCCAGCGAACCTGGTTTCTATCCGCCCCTGCTCCCTGTTGCAATGCAAGAGCCTGCATCTGTGCCGCCAGGTCATCCCTTTGCCTTTGGAAGGCACCAGTTTTCTGGCGCTCATGGTCAAACTCTGCCTGGGTATCCAGGTCTTTCAAAATCAGTTTATTGCTCTCTGCCTTCTCCCTATCTAGGTGGCTTTGCAGGGTGACTACCTGCTCAGCACATGTCCTATTGAAGTCTAACTGTTGCTCCAGCTTTTTCTGGCTCTGCAGTAGGGAGTCCAAACCTTCTTGGTACTCCTTCTGCAAGGCCAGAAATCTGGTATCCTGGTCCGCCTTTTCCTGTTGCAGCACATCCATATTCTCCTTTATTTTAGTGATGTACCATCTGCTGTCATTTTCTGACTCCTGGCTCCTGAGCAGCCTCTGCTCAGAAGAGTCCAGATCAGATTGAGCCTTCTGTAATGCCAGCAGTTGCCTACTCGCCAGATCTTGGCCTTCAGCACATTTGTCCTGCATGGCTCCCATATGTAAATATAAATATGCCGCTACCCTGGCAATCTTGTGGTGCTCATCCTTGGCCTTCGGGGCCATGTATAGTTCACTCAGGGCCACATGTAGGGGACTCTGATCTCCCCATTTATCTGACCCTGTTTCAGTGACCTGTTGCGCGATTGCCTGCAACCAGACCGTTTGGTCCTGATGAGTCCACTCACCTCTCACAAATAGCTTATGTGTTCTCTGGCTATTTTCATTTCTACCAAGGTCGTCATTCTAGAGATTGGTCTCTGTCCTGACTTACAGAAGTTTGTATTTTATTTTTGCAAAACAGACCTTTTCCTTAAAGCGTTCCTTTGAGGAGTGCTTTACAGCGTAACACAGCGTGGTGATCCGACCGGATATGTGTATATGGTCAGCTGGCACGCTGTATTAATCTGCACAAGTGACAGATCTAACCCAAACGTCCGGCTCGAGCCCCCAATTTGTAAGAGGATTCAATTCAACACTACAGCTAAGTCAATGCCTAGTCTGGGATACTGAATGGAAACCCTAATTGATATATCTTTACGTCCAGTTCATGCATTCTGGATGACTACCCCTATATAACACCCCTCTCTTGGAATCCCCCTGACCCCACTGAGCCACAAAGTAGTTCTGTTTTGCAAGTTTAAACGGTTTATTTGATAATTTAAACAATATATATATATATATATATATATCACACTTTATAATAAATTAATAATTGAATATCACACTTAATCTGAGCAGTAATCAATAATGGATAGTCCGGCACTAGCACACTTCTTTATAATCAATGATGAGTGGTTATAGGATGGATACGATAGCAACAATACTTTTATGGTTTCAAATGGATGCAATGTGGAATGAAATGCAGTACAGAAAATAACTTGATAGGATTTCAGCAAAAGACGGGCCTCATTACGAGTCCGGCGTTAACCGAGGCGGTAAAACCGCCTGGTTAACGCCGGACTCGTATTACCATTCCGCCTCCGTGATTCCCGGAATTACCGGGGCATCACAACCCCGGTTTTCCGGGAATCACGGAGGCGGAATGGTGTAAATCCCCATTCCCATTGAGTCCTATGGGACTCAATGGGAATCGGGATCATGGAAACACCGGCAGCATCTTGTAATGCTGCCGGTGTTTCCTCCTCCGCCTGCAGGCGGGCGGTGTTAAACCCGCCAGGTCAGACCTGGCGGGAACATCACCTCCCGCCTGCAGGGGTCGGGATCAGGCGGTCCGGAAACAACGGTGGCGGCGGGTTTACCGCCACCGTTATTTCCGGACCGCCACGGTCGTAATGAGGCCCAATGTAATCACTTTCTAGGACAATTCACCCCCCCTTTTATGCACTGTAAGGAGATGAAGATGACACAGTTCTTAGGAATGCAATCAAATAGAATTCAGTTCAATTCCCCCCCAGCAGCTTATACAACAGATAGGAGTTTTGAAACACAGGCAAAATGCTTTGAATATGGTGACAATGCAGTGAGAAATATGCTGAAAAATGGTTTTAATTCCCTTTAGGAGGTTCAGGGTGAGTGAAATATACTTGGGATGAGTTCAGGCTCACTTTAGCAAGGATCTAGGAGTAACTAGCAGGTTAAACAAATGTTTGGCAAAGGAAAGCAATGAAGCTGCTGTTTTCACACGTGGCTGGATTTTTAACCAAATTGCAAATCGCGGTAAAATTCGCGAGTGCGAGAATCGTGATTACGGCAAAAGTATGAGGTTTCTAGGCTTGTTGAAAAGCTGAGATTCTAAGCTTTCAGAGGAAAGTTAAACCAAGTTCCTAGCCCACACGTTTCCAGAGATACAGACGATTAAATAAAGGTAGTTTTTCGGATTTGAAATTTTAAAAGTTCACAGCGACAGGTTACAGCTTGCAGCTAGAAAATGACAAGTGACAGCTTTGCAAATGACAGGTGACAGTTAGGAGGCAGTTCTGGTTAGATTAAAATAGATTGAATTATATTATTTTAACTAAGAGATTGGTTCTGCACAGTTCTGCTAGGTACTCACAATATAATTTTAAAAGGAATGGGCCTCGCCACGGATCTGGTCAACAGGTTTTCTTCACTCGCCACGGACGGTTTCTGCGCACAGCGTCTGGGTCAGCTCTACTCTGCTGGTCTGGTCTGGGTCTCTGGTTCTGATCAGGTCTGTGGGTCCGGATACAGCGGTCTCCGGTTCAGCTGGTCTCTCTCTGGATACAAAACTGCTCTCTGGCAAATGGCAAGAGTTCTTGCAAAAAATTCAAACAGCTCGCCTGGCTGTGAATAGTGGTAATGATTTGAGGCCTGCTAAAGAGGGATTTAGCTTGTAGTTGACCTCTCTGCTACAAATTGTGAAGTAAAGTCTTGGTCTCTGAAGGTGGATAGATTGAAGTCTCTATGTTGGCTCTCTGGAGGTTGATGGAGGTAAAGTATGGATTTTCCCGGCAGACCGTCCCGCAGCAGGTGGAATAGAATCCCCTATCTAGCTTCCAGTGGCTCTTTTTATGTCTTTTGAAAGTGGGTGTGTGTGCAGCATCACTAGGCAGCCCCTCTCTCAACTGCCCATTGGTCAAGCTTTCCTTTCTGTCTTGATTGGGGAAAAGAAGTGGAGTGTCAGAGCGATATCATTTAATGGCTTGCAGAAAGGACACTCCCCTGTCAAATTACACACAATCTATATTTGACATAAAGACATATTTCATAGATACACAATGGTTTGAAATTACATGCACCCATCACATATCACATGAGGTATACCCTGTTCAAACTCTGCTCTTCCTGGGGGCTTGGGTTCAAAAATGGCAACATATTTCACTTTTTAGTCGGGTTACCAATATTGGATTTGTCCCCGCATTTACAAAAATGTTCGCAAAGCATGTGGGCATTAGGTGGTGGAGTGTCAGATTTTTAACATACATACATTTAGAGTAATATCCTCTTTTCCGCTAAAAACCCCCCTGAACATACCACCAGGTCCTAACACGTCTTCAAATGTGCACAGAAAAATCACAAGAATAATGATATCAGTTATAAAATTTTCACAAGTCCGCTCTATGAATGATCCATCTTTTTAGATTTATGTTCTGGCCCCAAAGGGGTGTGGTTTCCCAGGACACATGGTGTAGAAACCAGTTTATCCAGTTTCTGCCAAGCTCAGAGACCCTGCCCCTCTCAGCTTCTGCCAAGAGGAAGCTATTTTACGGTCCCCTTAATAAACCATCTGCCTGTGCCCTGGAAGGCCCATTGTTCAAAAGGAAGCCATTTACGACTACCCTAATAAACCATCTGCCTGGGCCCAGGACAGGCCTTTGTTCAACTCCCTGTAGCAGCTCCACCCCTAATCTAATCAGAGAGGTGACAACTCCTTTTGGCAAGGGGAAGAGTGGCTGAGCAGGTTTTAACTCCTGTGGGGGTAGATGTCAGGCAGAATTCAGTTCCTTAAGCCAGGCCCCAGCTAATGTCACTTCTAGTTACCCAGTTTTCTGCATTCAAGTAAACTAACAATTTTTACACATGCAGCTAGAATGCTGATTCTAAGTTTAAAACTATGACATTTAAACAATTGAAACCTATGTGACACTCAAAAGTAGGTCACTCATTTCTTTTAAACATTTAGATTTTTAGTGTCTTTCAGTCCAAATTTACTTAAACTGCTGAAATCCAGAGCTCAGCCAGTTTTGCTATGAACATTATTTTAGGCTCATCCTCTTTCCAGATTTTGTATGCCCACAAGACTTTATTCTGTGAAATGTCTGCTGGTGTTCAGTGAGATTGTTGGATATTCTGCAATGTTTGAAATGGGCATTCTGAGCTTGCCGTCAGAGAAACAAAGGGTGATTTTTAAAGTGCTTTCTAGCGAACAGGCACTGCTGTTTTTCTCTTTGGCACCCCATTTCACTCATGGCTCTTCTGACCCAGCACACCCACACCAGGGGGTGGCAAGTCAGGTGACCATTTTGGTGTGCACACAAACTGCGCGGTTTTCATAGATTCTGGCGCACATGTGGGCTTTCTGTGGGCTTTCTCCTAAGCCCACAGCACCAAATGTTGTAGCATAATAGTCCAAACGTGGGTCAGAACACCCAACAGCCCCCGTGTCGAAAAAGCGGAACCTTAGGGCATCTTTAAGGAGTGACCGAGCTGACTCATATTGCTCTCATTGGATGCAGTAAAGCCTTTTGACTGGATCAGCTCGAGGTTCATAGGGGAGGTGTTGTGTAGTGACGATGTCGGGTGTGGGTGCTGTATTATGCTGTATTATAATCTTAAACCAAAGGTTAGGGTAAACTCTGAAATGTTTGTATTGGGGAAGGGGCTGGCACTGCCCCTGCTCTCTTTGCCTTTGTGACTGAGCCCTTTGCTGTAGCAGCCTGGAAAATAGTAAGATTAGAGAAGCTGTATTAGACTATTGGGGGTTCAAACTGGGCCTTTTTGTGAATGACTTGTTGGTGCACCTCAGACTTGCAGCAGATTAGATCCCTGTCCTACTGGAGAACATAGAACAATTTGGGGAAATCTTTGCCTTTCTGATAATTTATAAAAGTTCTGCTATGATGTTTTGGGAGAGGTGCATTCCGACTGAGAGACTGCAACGAATGCACAGCATTTCCATTTGAAATATAATGTGAGAATGTTAAATATCTGGGAATATACTTGCGTTAATTATAGAATTTATACGAGGCAAATTCTCCACTGTTCTAAGATCAAGACCGTTGTAATGAGTTTGGGCTAATTGGTGCTCACATGAATAGGGATATTCATGCCCATTAAATGAATGTTTAAATCACAATATTATTTCTGTTCCACATGCTGATGTTGAAGCTGCCAAATTCCTTTTTAGAGGAGTTTCTATAGTGCTTTCTTTGGGGAGGCAGGAAGCAACGTGTAGCCTATAACATGCTGGTGCTACCGAAGGAGGAGGGCAGACTGGGCTGCCTACATTTTGAGCTGTATTATAAGGGGGCACAGATGCTGATCATGGCTCTTCACCTGCAAAGGGGTAGTGAAGAACAATGGGTATAATCTATATAAAATCAAGTTCTCTCCCCAGTTACTGTGGGTGAATTGTTGTGGGTTCCCGACAAAGAAGATCTCAATAAGAACAAAGGTTCACCTGATTTTACTAATTCTTTAGTGCATTATGGCATAGAGGAACGATCTGTAGCTTGGTTTTCACTTGAGCAAGCCTTTTGAGTAGCATTTGGGCTCCACCAATTAGGGAAGACATCCCTGATTCAAGACATTGGGCCTCATTACGAGTTGGGCACAAAGGGATAACGGGCATCGGTAAGGACACCGGTGCCGGTAATCCCTTTGCGCCCTATTCCGAGTTCCCTTAGCGGGTCCCTTTCTTAACGCCTGGTTTTACGAGGTGTTAAGGGCGGGTTCCCGTTAAGGGACTTTAGAGCTAATAACGGTACCGCAATTTGCGGTACCGTTATTAGCGCCTTCCCATTGAGCCCTATAGGGGCTAAAATGGGAATGGTGAATGGCCTATTCAATGGGGATTTATCGGTCCCGCAAAGGTTGGAATAGACCGGTAAGTCCCCACTGAACCAGGACTGACTCGGTACCGGTATTGGAGGTAGTCATAGCGCTAATAGTGCCATGATTACCTCCATACTCGGAATGAGGCCCATTGTAAACAATGTTATGAAGTAGAAGTAGAAAGGGTGGAAGTAATGAGGAGAAATGTAATATTTGTGAATATTGATCAGCTGGAAGACGAATTGGAAGTGAATCATCATTCAACTTTCCTACACTCTTTGGACTTTCCATGTATCCCCCTTGGTTCTCATCCTTTGAATGCCAATCCTCATCCTTCTCTAGCTCCTCTCTGACTTTCATTGTAGTATATTGT